>NC_051137.1:3377730-3727349 GCF_014839805.1 Manduca sexta | reverse complement strand
GCGATGGAGGTTACTTGCTGATGTAAGGATATATTTTATATCCGCCCGGATAGTAATCACCGTACACAAGGTTAAAACCCGCCATAGTGGCTCACGTAAGTGTGTCGCGTTCCGGGATCTACCTGTGTATCAGGTTCTAACAGGCCGGCATAATTGTGTCAACTGCCGAGGGGTAATCATCTCTCGTCAGTCGACATTCTATTGGAGCCCACTCAACTTACCATCATGTGCAGTCACTTTGTAGTGCAAGTATAAAAAAAAACTTTATATTCATTGATCCTTCGTGGTAGGTTGCTGGCTTTTCCAAAAAGGAACCAATCTAAAGCGAAACTGCATTGTGCAGTTGTTCCGGTTTTAAGGTCATTAAAGCCAGTGAAATCACTGGACTTAGTGCTGAGATTGTATTAAAATAACTAGACATATAGACGAGTAACAGCGCGTCAACCTTCGCTATTGAGAACAAAGCTATTTGCGTGAGTTTCCATGTAGATTAGAAATTTCTAGTCTTAATTAGTTTTATAATAGCGAGCTCAATAAACAAACGTCTCGAACGATAAAAATATTGTAAAGATTATGGGTTTCATTACGTTTTAAAATATATCAATGTTAGAAAAAATATTATACGTTTTTAAATTTTTTTTTATAGTTCATAAATAGCTAATTGATATGGCTTTCCTTAGATATGATTAGAACAGCGTTGGCTATGATCCACGATAGCCTAAGATGGTTAGCTCGGAGGTAAGTTTAAGAGGGTACATCACAAGTCATGAGATTCAGTTATGTACATTTTGAAAAACAGTATCGTTAAAATAAAACTATATTTCAGATTGTACTATCCTACAGGCGTCGTAGTATCTTTGACTTTTCGGTTGACCACCACCTCAGTCCGCCCCGTAACTATAAAGGCTGCAAAGTCTTCCAAATGTCGGGAGAAAATTAAATTATAAAAACCGCGATAAAGTCCGATTTTTTTTTATTACAATGTCTAAAATTCGCGTATACATGAGAAAACACTATCGCTTTATAATTGGATCTTTCACAAATCTAACAACAAAATAAAGAACAACTAAAAGCCAGTTGTTGTTTTGCTTTGACCAAGTTAAAACACTATTGCTCGTACCTAATACGTCTTTTGATTAAATTCGCGTGTGTTTAGATTGGTCGCCACAACTCCAGCTTTACTGGTTTAACTTGGTCGCTTTTAAGGCTGTAAAACGAGAATTACTGTTCAAAATTTGTTTTACCCTTGTTTAGTTGAAATATATTGTTCTATTTTTAAATTTATTTTCTTGATGAAATTGAAACTGGTAAAGTTGTGGGTGTTATGAAACATTGAATGCAAACAAATCAAAATTTTGGTGGTGTTATTGTTGTATAAGAGGAATCTTTGGCTCCAAAGTTTTAACCACATCAGCAAAATACTTGCCGCATTCGTTCGCTACTGTAAATTATTTTCGTATCGTTGTTATAAGCAAAATACAATTTGTTGTAATAAATGATGAAGTCTGCAAAGTCTTTGAAACGTCAGGAGAAAATTACTTTATAACATATTAGCGGTTATAAAAATAATTAAAAAAATACAGGTAAAAAGAGAATAAAATACAGAAAAACAGTCTTTCAAAATATATAACAAACCTCTGTATTTTTAAATGGCAACAGATACGTGCATTTTGATGGCATGTTTTATATCCCTGCTTTATTTATTGTCGTAAAACAAAGTTATTGCCTTTGTATTGGTAAACGATATACCAGCGAATTGGGTGAATGCAATATTTACAATTGTTTGAACGTATTTAGTTATGGAAGATGTTTTAATAGTCAAAATCTTAGTTTGGGGGGATTTGATGACGTAGAGTTTTTATATAATAATATGTAGTAATAGCAGCTGTCGTCGTGAGACATTTATTTGCTGGTTGTAAGATATATTTTATATCTGCCCGGGTAGCGACCACCGTTAAAACCCGCCATAGTGGTATACGTAAGTATATCTTGCTCCAGGATCAGCCTGTGTATATGGTTCTAAATGGCCGGCATAATTGTGTCGACTGTCGAGAGGTAATCATCTCTCATCAGTCGACATTCTATTTGACCCCACTCTACTTACGATCAGGTGGTCATTTTGCATATATATATATATATATATATATATATATATATATATATATATATATATAAAAATATAAATATATATATATATATATATATATATATTTATTATTATTTCCTTCATATCTCTAATATGGCAATGGAATTCATAACATGAGAATTACTTACCTTACGAGATTAACAGTCAAATAACCAGTAATATGTTTCTGCCAATTTTACTACACTTTTATGACATGACTAGTCATGTTTGTCTTATCAATCAGGATTAATAGGATGCGATAATCAATCCAGACTGCATCGGTGGTGTAGTTTACTGAATGCGCTGTACGACAGCGCTCTTGGGTTCTGGGTTCGAATCCCGTGTCGGGTAAAGTGATATTTGGGTTTTACTGATCAGTATCAGCCCGTAATTTGTGCCCGATATAGCGATAGGCTCGCCCCCTATGACATCATGGGACGGAATACATTTGGCGAAAAGTGGGTGCCCTGGTTGCAGCCCTGCATACCCCTTCGGGGTAAATGCGTGATGTGTGTGTGATAATCTGTCCTTATGAGTAAATAGGTAACTAACCATTGGGATTTAAAAAGTAAAACCAATTTTGACGCCAAACACGCTACGTTCAATATTAAATTAACCTACAAATGGATCCAACAGGAGTTTAAGCCCAATCTCGAAACTTCGATCAGTTTTAGGAAGCGTGCACGTGGCTTAGTCGTATCAGAAAATTGGCTAAGAAGCAACGCTATCCGTGGAATTAGGATTTTTTTTATTGCTTTGAATGACGAGACGAGCTAGCCGATCGCCTGATG
Source organism: Manduca sexta (assembly GCF_014839805.1). NCBI lineage: Eukaryota > Metazoa > Arthropoda > Insecta > Lepidoptera > Sphingidae > Manduca > Manduca sexta. Next base: position 3,724,433 of record NC_051137.1, on the reverse strand, counting down.
GTAAGCGATACGTACGCCCATAAACAGTAAAAACGATACCCAACACCTTGAATTACAAAATATTGTTTGGTATTCCACTGCGCTCGCCATCCTAAGACATGAGATGTTAAGTCTTATTATGTCCAGTAGTTACACTGGCTACAATGTTCTTCAAACCGGAACACAATAGTGACTACACACTGTTGCTTGGCGTCAGAAATAGACATAGCAGCAGGACCTACTCAGGCGGACTCTCACATATGAGAGACCTACCTCCAGTAAAGTTTAATGCCAACGTTTGTTGGAAAAATTAAGGTACGATTAAGGTTGGTACACTTGAATAGATACATAATTATCAAAACAAACCAGAAAAAATACTGAGAAATATGTAATTTAAATATTTTTTATTGATTTAATTGTTAATTGGTTTTCAACAGCAAAAGTTTCCAACCAAGTATTTAAATATAAAAATTTATATACAATACATTTAAAACATGCACCAAATGCTCATGCTTTAGCCGTATACTACATACCGAAAATAATCATAAATAAAAAAAAATTGCATAAAAAAGGAATTTATTTTCAAATATTTTAATAATTCATTTTAATTTTTGATTGTCTGTGCTTATGTTTTTTGCGAGTAAGTGTATTTATAATCCAAAAAAATAAAAAATAGTTATTATTAACATCAATAAATAGTCATTAAAGTAACTACACATAAGAGATATAATAAGTTAAAAAAACGTGGTAGAGGATTCATAAGCGTGAAGGATGCATTACTTTATGCGCAAGAGTCGAAAGAATTTGAAACGTGCACGTGACATGGCGGCCATCGCAATTTGACAGGTAACCTACAAGTTATCTATTTAAAAAAATAGGATGCACTGTGATGCATTTAATTGTATTAAATTGCTCATACTATTAGAAGTTTTAAATTGATAAGTACAATGTGTTCATAGCTGATTTCTTTTTTTTGTTTTACACAACTCGATATTTATGATTACGTATTCTAATGATCTAAACCTCTTTATGTAGTCAATATATTTTTTCATGAATAACAAAGTTTAATTAATAATTTTAACAACTTTATCGATTCTTTCTTTGCGCAAAGTTAAAATTTCTCAATGTTCTATTTTTAATTATTTAAATAACTCATTGGTAAATCACGATAGCCGCCTTATGTCTAAGGACCGTGCTTACTAGGAGGGGTGCCGTTGCGGGGCGTGGGGGGTGGCGGCGGGCGGGGGGCTTCCTCCCTCGGTGCGCCCGCGCCGCCCGGAGGACTCGCCACTGCAACACCAATCACATTATAAAGTAAATAAGAGGAATTTATGTTTTATATAATATTCAGGTTCGCGGGCTAAACAAGTAATTTCGACATAGTAAACACTAAATCATTTGAAATGCAGTTGAGTGATAAACATGTATTTTAATAATGGTAATCTACTACTTTTCACTTACAATACTAAATTTACCAATTTGAACAATAAAACTCACGACAATTAGTATCTAAGCATCTAGTGTTCGTACATGCGGGAATGCCATCCCGTTGTAATTCAAAATTCAGAGAGACACGTTGAGGTGAGCATTTCAGGCGATCTGTTCTGTCCTGTCTGTCTGTTTTATTATATCATGTTGCATAAGGATCTACGTAGATTTCAGACAGCGTATTTTAAACGCAACTACATTATCGCATTACAATAGGCCACTTGACAGTAGTAACAATAACATATGAAAGTAAACGAGTTAATTGCAATACGAGGTCATAGCTATAGATGTCACGTGACCAATCGTTTTAGTAGAAAATTTAAAATGGATAAAAAAATCTAAAAAATATTTTTTTTTTTATCGAAACATAACTGCAAGAGGTGTAAAATAAACATTTCTAAAAAGCAAAATACTTTTCAGAAAATTGACAAGTAGCCAAATCGTGAGCTTTGTGTGTTTACATAAAAATATTTGCGTTGACAAAGCGTAGTTAAAATACACGGACTGTTTAGGTAATAAAAATGCTGTATTGATAGAGCTTTTATTACTATTTCGTATTTTTATATTTTTTACAATGTTTTATATTCTAACTTCATCTGCAGCTGAAATTAAGATAGCAGGAGAATCTATGGTTATAACAACATTGAGATTTCATTTCCATTTAGATTTCATACAAAATTAATTAATATGATCTAACGTTTTAATTAATAATTATTTTGTATTAACATTTACTAAGCAAGAAACTTCGATTGAGAACGTGTCGGAATTAATTAACTTGCTTCCGTAATCACCTAAAACCACCTTAATAATATTCTTGATACATTCACTATTTGTGGTAATAATGTTATATTTTGATAAAGTGAATACCATCTGCTTCATTTTAATTTTTAAAGTCTTGTATCTGAAGAATTACCATCTTAATATCTATTATTATTGAATTTAATTACATATAAACCATAACTAATACAAACTTAATACACATTGAATGTTGGAGAACATACAATGATGTTCAAAACAGTTTTGTATCAAACCGAAACGTAATATCGACTCTCAAATTTACAAATTGTGGATGTAGTACCTTTGCCTTTGTCCACTGACGGTCCAACTGTGATGGCTTTGAACTTGTTTGTGGGATGCAATTATCGTGTAGAACAGTATTCGGAGGCAATACGTCGATATTTCGACACGTTAACGAGATCCAAATAACCAGATTTTGAATATGCAGGTTTGATAATTGTTTTAGAGTTGAGTTTTATATTGTTGAATTCATTTCGATTTTGAGTTTTGGATCCGTGAAAATAACACCTGCGTAGTTTTGTTTTACTACTTTCACTCCGTTTACCTTTACGTTCCAGGGTGAGGGCATTATTAGCTATATTTAAAATAATGTAAATACAAACCTTAAACTGACATAGCATTAATGATCATGTCATTAATAATCAAGACGCACCTAATTAGGTATGTAATTAGAGAGCAAGGAATGAACCCATAATATCCTCAAGGAATTAAAGGAACGAAGACGTCGCATCGATCCAATTCCGAAACAGCAGTCGGGAACAGACAAACCGACATGTCTGGGTGAAACATTCCGAATTCCGGTTCCGTATTGAATTCACCGACACAAATAACTTGGTTTGTTACCGAACTTAACTAGAATCCAATTTCGAAAGGTCTGATTGAACATTAACTATTTAAATTTAAACAAGGCAACGTTGTGGTTTTCGAAGTGTGAGTTGTAATGTAATCATTCGCAAATTATATAATGGTAGAATTCTACCTAAGTCTGTAACTATGTTTAGGAAAGAACTAAATACTAGGAATTTATAATTATTTTACACATAATGTACTTTTATTAGGATCTATCTAACACATCTATTTCAAGATGTCAAAAATGTAGATAGATCTTTGTTTACATTAAGTATTTTAATTCCATGAATGGATCCAACAATTTCATGGCAGTTGTAATAAGTTGATAAATGTGACGGTCGCATGATTGTAAACATTTAGATACTTTGGGATAGATCATTATACTTAGATAATTAAACAGGAATTAAAACTTATCCAGCTTAAGGAAACAAAACGGTCTTTATTAATGCAGGTAATTAGGTTAGCCTGGGGCTCCGCCCGGGAAAAAACGTTTTTCCGTGATAAAAATTTTTAGGGATAAAAAGTAGCATAGCACTCTGCATAGCACCTCAGGAGTAATGTAGCTTCCTATGAGTGAAAAAAATGGTTTAGTAGTTCCTGGGATTAGCGCATTTAAACAAAAAAACTCTTTAGCCTTATAAATGTTCCAAATAGTTATGTATGGTGTATCTTTTATTGGGTGTCCAAATAAATAAATAAATATATTATAGAATCAAGTCTATAATCACTAGTATCCTCTTATTTACTGGAATAATATTTATACTTAATGGGAAAAATTGTTTTTGCTTTGGCTTGTCGTCCACCATCTTAAATATCATTAATATTGCCAAATTGTTAAAAGCGTCCTACAGAGCGCGACATGCTGAGAGTGCTCCTGTTTTTGTTCGACACCATGACAAAGGTAAATGTGAATTCAAAATTGGTCTCTTTGTACTCTATATTCGAGAGAGACGTAATCACCTAGATGCCGTTTTAAGGAATTTTATTAACCAGCTCTAAATATCTGTAGTAGCTAATACAGTCTTATTTGTAGATAATGTTTTTCCATAATGTGATATTAAAGTATGCTAAACAACCGAAAATATTTTAAAAAATACTAAAGAACTTGAGGTTATGTTAGAAGACTTCATCATGAGCGATGACATTTTTTACATCGAAAACATTTTTTTCGAATCCATCAAATTATTTATATTTCGCCAATGTTAACCCGACTTACAGTTCGGAAGGCGGTTTCCACCAGAGAACGAGAAAAGAAACTCTAGTGGTGCTCTTTAAAAGTCAGGTCAAGGAGTTAGGTGTAGAGCATATTACAAGAAAAATACACTCTTTTGTTTCGAACTGTTCATTAACAAGCGGTTTTTTTAGAAAACATTTGAACAATGCCAAAAAAGTTTTTGCCCTACACATATTCTACTTCATATGGACACCGTTACAATTCCATCGCTACAAACGCGAGCCACTGTATGAAATATTAAGCGCCTTTGAGTAGAAGTTACTGTATCACTCCGAGTCATATTAAATGCAATAACATTCCCGCGTATCCTCGCAACTTCCGCGGACAGTTAATACTCGTACGAAATTACGTTTCTGATTTCTCTGAATAATGAGTGAAGCTATGTTGTACGTAGTCTGTAGAATTAGAAATGTTTTTGCTTAGTTATAATCTGGATTAATGTCTTGAATGTATGAATAGTCTCACAAGAAATATAAAACTATTTAGATAATGAAAATATGAAGTTTATACAAAAATGAAACATTTTAACTATCTCTATATTATATTGTGATATTAACGGATTTGGTATAATTACTAATTCACATGATTTGTTTTTGTTTTACATTTTGTTTTTTTGGTACCTTAGACAGTATTATTAATATTATCCATTTCTAGAACTTTTTAATTTCAATAGTTTATTTTTTGTGCAAAACCATTCTGCAACTAAAAAAGCGTAAAAACATCAAAGCTTCTAAAAATATCGCAATCTTCCACTACCTACGACAAACTTTACAACATTAATTTATTTATAACTCGAATTCTGAATTTTACAAATCATTTAACTGTGTTAATTTTTTTATAAAATTTATTTTACATTATTACATTTATGGTTTGAAATTTTTCATACATTTTTACTTAAAATATTAATTTTACAAATTAAAATATGTGAATTCGTGGGAATATCACATTACTATTCATCTCAAGTTTTTGACAAATGGCCTTCCATATATATCTAAGGCGTACTCATATCGTACGAACCATAATTTAGCACGAATGAGCTTATGGTGGAAAATTGTGAGCAATTGTCGTCACTTTCATTTTATCGCTAGGTTTATGTGGAATTTATTAATATGAAGTCGTGTTAGTTCTTTAGCTGGATATTTATCTTTTCATTAAAGCTTAAGGTCAAAGAAAATTAAATTTATTTTATTATGTGTAATTTATTGTTACGTTAAATTTGTCTCTAGGTTTTTTTCTTGGCGTATAATTTAATTTCCAACATTTTATAGATATGTTATTATTATTCAGAATTTGAGTTTTTTTTCGAGGGAATGGCAATGCGGAAACTCTGCATCTGTTGGTAAGTGAAGAGATGCACAAAAATATGTTGACCGGCGACAAATAAGTATCCGCGGGCGATCGGTACAGTTATGCCTGCTTAATTATTTGTTTAACTTCATTATAAAGTATATGGTAATGTAGCTTTGCTAATTTCCGCTCTATTGTTGTAAGCATGGTCTATCACGACCTTTATAGACTAATTATTATATTTTACTTTGGTCTGTGTCGAATTTATTCTCAGTGTACACAATATAATTATAATATAATGTAAGAAAATTGCCTTGTATAGAAGGAGCAGTTTCTATAGTAATTGCTAAAGGTTTTTTATTGTTAAGACTCAAAATTATAATAAAATGATGTCTATTGGTTGTTCCTTAAAGATCCTTTTTAAACAAAGGTTTATAACTGTAAATAACGTGATGGATACTACAAATTCATATCTAGCAAATCGCACATCGTGAAACACAAACGAAACTGACTAGTGCGATATAGTCATTGTCAAAGTGCTTTCGAAATTTGATGGTAATCCATTGTCCTCGTCATGGGACGTAATGGCCCCTCATTTGTTGCCTAGTGCGTTCGATCAGGTTGTTAATAACACCTGCTACACAATTTGTCATGTTAATTTAAAAAGATGTGCAGAATGCAACAAGATTTATGTTGTTTCAGTTTTTGTTGTGTTTTGTGTTTGTCCTTGTGGTCATTTTTTAAACCTGATTTTTAATTATACTTTAATTAGTGGAACAAAAAAGGAAATGTCGCTTTAGTGATGGAAAAAGGTTTTATTTCAGGCTAATATCGCTTTTTTTAGTGGAACAAAGAAGGAACTGTCTATAAAATGTTTCTATTCTTAATAATTGTTAAGTTCCAGCAGAGACTCATATTTCCTAGTAAAAAATATCAATCTACTTTTAGCATTTTTTTCTATAAGTATTACAAATAAAAGAAAGTTACAAAATATAATGAATAAAACATCCTTCGATGTTCAAATATATGGTATAAGTTCTTGATTACGGTATAATCAGAAGAAACCTACAATCAAAATGCCAAATCACCTTTCCATAATAATTTATACGGAGAGTCCAACAACGCATCGTCAATTCGAAATTACAGGTGTTTATGCGTAATAACCTTTTGCACTAAACGATTCACATGCACCATTGACCGTTTACGTAATTAAACTTCATCATCATCATCATCTTTATAACATCAAGACGGCGCTGGTGGTAGAAGATTTGTATTCGCCCGATAGCGACAACCCACAAGGTGTAAACCTGCCAAACGGTTCAAGTAAGTGTGTCGCGTTCCGAGATCAGCCTGTGCCTATCTTCAAACTGATCGGATTAATTTGGTAGCTGGCGGGGACTAATTGTCTTATAATCGATTCTCTATAAACTATTCTTATTATCAAGAGCTTTGGAGTTATTTCACGGTGCCCGGAAAAAAAGAATAACATTAATCATGATTTGCCAATGTATTAGAATGTGAGCGCATTGCAAAATTCTTCTCGTAACTGTAGTCGACTGAGTCGATAGTCTCATTTATTTATACATCAAAAGCTTCATAACAACTCTCTGTGAACACGACACTAAAACTAATCTTCGTCGATTCATCCAATTACTAACAGCCTTGCCAGATCGCTCCGTCTCAATCAATCTCAATCCATCAAAACTATCTTTTTGTTGTACAGTTTTGCATATTCCTGTTTTCAAGCCAGCTGAGGTTTATGTCATATTGTTTAAGTAAATTATATTTTAGATTATCTCAGTAATGTGTTTTAAAAACTTAATTTTTGTTTATTGCTTTTACTAATTTAGTATAAGACTTTCAAGATTAGTTTAGCGATGGATTAAGTTAGTGTTTATCACATTTTGGAATTATTGATTAAAATCTGCCTTTTTAAAATTATAATTTCTTAAAATTTTGTGCCTTCACCAAACAATTGAAGACTACTATTAGCAAGTCATGCCCTATTGTTATTATGTGTTGCAGTTGGCAGTATAGGTTTATCAGTACTTACAAATTACCAAAGCAAGTCGACAAAGTTGTTTACCTGTAACAATGTGAATGTTTCGTTAATTATTGTAAGTGATTGGACGCATGCAGTGTAACCGCTGTTAAATGGAGCGTGCACACAATGAAATACATTGTGGGACGCGTGTAATTCTGTTGTTTTGTAGCTATAGTGTTAATTAGAAATGGTTCTATTGTTACAATATTGGATTCTATCAGATTATAATAAAGTTAAATTTATCTTACGGTTGTAGTGACTACCGATTCTAAATAAACTTGTCTAACCATCCTTGATCCTTAAAGAAATTCGTAACTTATATTTTTTATTTACCTCTTATGGCGAATATATTGAAGACATTCTAATTGTACCTATTCATCTAACGATTCTAATTACAAATAGCAATAAAAAATCCAACCATAAATACAAGAAAATTCCAAACTTCTAACAATATTCTCATATCAAACTAGATTTTTCTTTACCGAAATAAAAATCCAACGAAATAATCCATATTCCATAGTATTGTTAAAAACAGGGCAATAAAGTTTTGCGCTGAATTTAGAAACCGCCTCGAGAGGGAATAAATCCTCGTTTACGCCGTTCATGGGGTGTAATTGCTTCGCCACTATAAAAATGCCAATAAAATTGCCGTTTCAAGTTATAGGAGGTAGCGGGAAATTTACCTATACATGCGATAGTTACAATTTATTTTTCTTTCTATTTTTTTTTTAATACACACATTTGATTTTGAGGTCTACGGGCTGTACAGTTTACAGTTGTGAAAATATTTTTTGTACTAGGTACTTATTAAGTGTAAGGTAGTCAGTAGTTGCATATTATAGTCCTGAGTGACGATGTTAAGTGATCTTTATCTATAAACACTAATAATAAACAAAAACATGGATGCGTTGCCGATTTCAAAGAAAAAGATAGGAATACGTTCAAAGAAGCAAAAGAAGTGTTTCATTTTCCGGTAATGTCACTCACCGTGTGAAACGCAACGCCTGGCTGTCACTTCACTTATTTCTTGTAAAACCTGGAATTTCGCTCCAATTCTAAAAATTCTTTCACTAAAGTAGCTACATTATCCTTAAGTGCTATAGGGTTTCTGAGAACGAAGGTTTACGTGGGCGTTGCGTGGTCTTTATAAAAAAACCTGATCGCCAATCGCTAAAAGCTTACACCACTAGTATCGCCTATACGATGTGAAGAATGAACCTTGAATTTTGAACTAAGCTTTACGAGTAAGATCAGGTTGAGGGGGCGTTCCTGTATGGGCTATAACATTTATGGTCCTAAGCATTTCGAAGTGATGGTTTTTATAATATAACTAGAAATTTTATTTTGATAGCAGATTATTAAGTGTAATCATTTTTAACGGTGAAGGAAAGCATCGTGAGGAAACCTGCACATCTGAGAAGTTCTTTATAGGAATTTCGAAGGTGTGTGAAGTCTACCAATCTGCACTAGGCTAGCGTGGTGGACTAAGGCCTAATCCCTCTCAGTAGTAGAGGAGACCCGTGCTCAGCAGTGGGCAAGTATATAATACAGGGCTGATATTATTATTATTATTAATGGAACTTAGAGAAGAGGTATAGGAAATAGCTAGCATAGTTGTCGGTAGAGCTAAGCCAGGTATTGTAACTGCTTCTTATTTTTTTAGGAATTAGTTTCTATAATCGACGAAGCGACATGAGCGACGCATCGAGCGAATATTCGGCTGTGGAATGAGAACTCAAGGTCCGGTTCGCGCAACTGGATATGCCACATCGTAATATTAAAATTGACTATGTCATAGAGAGTGTAAGTAGCTCGTGTATGAAATTTCATGCCGTCGGCGGTTCTTCCGACTTGCAGCCTGACATTTGTCGATAACTTTTGATTAGACATTTCTGCTGCTACTTAGACTACTAAGAAAATTCCTTCTAGTGTTAAAAAATGAGCATTTAACTAACCATGATTCTGAAGTAATGACCCAAACCTTTAAGGGCAGGTAATCGAATTTTTTACTTGATTCTAGCTCCAATCGGGGAAAAAATAGGCTTAGTTCTGACCTGAAATAAAGACTTATATTGTTCGGCTACGAAGTAATTCTTATTTTCTTACATCCGATCAATTGGACGATTGATTAAAAATATATCGTTTATTTTGTTCCCATATGTCTTTTTGATGTCTTTTGGATCATAATCATCATCTACAGATACTGGTGGGAACCCATGAACCTGCATTAAATCAACATATTTACTTATCTTTTTGGTTGTTCTTTAATAAGAAGTTGGAAAACCATATTGCTTGGAAATAAAATGAGACCGAAAAAAGTTTCAAACGAGTCCCAAGGAAGAGAACCAAAATTTGGAAAACATCGAATCAATTTCCTGGCATAAGTTTTAACTTGTATCGCTCGTTCGAGCGGAATATTCGTGACGTACTTGTCACGCCGCATTGCTCGCTAGTCAGCGTGATACGCTCACAGTGTTCGGTCATGCACGCCTTCATTTTTACGTAAACACGATTTGCATTCAAAGCGTGCACGTGTGCTTGCGATGAAGTTTGAAAAACAAAACAAATCTGCCAGGTTGCGCCGCTCGCTCGTTCGCCATTATTGCTTTGTAGTTTCATACGTTAAAATTGAAGTCGCTGGCGCGTAAAATAAACATGCATATAATATATTTTTTATTCTAAAAAGAAATTAATAACATCTCAGATAGGTATAAGGGCTAGAGACTCCTTATGATTATGATTGATTGATTATGATTATGATATGATATGATTTTTTTTCTTTTTTATTGCTTTGAATGACGAGACTTACTTGCAGTTCGTCTGATGGTAAGCGATACGATCGTCTATGAACAGAAGAAACACCATCAAATACCTTGAATTATAAACTATTGTTTGGCATTCCACTGCGTTCGCCATTCTGAGATATTAAGTATTATTATGTCCAGTAGTTACACTGGCTAATATATTTTAATTACGAAGAAAATCTCTATCTTCTATAATAGTGAATTGACACCAGTTATTTCGCATACTTCAAGGTATATTTATCCATCATTCCCTTTCGAAGGGGTCCCTAATAGCCACTATTTTTAGGAACCATTAACCTACAGTAGATGAAAACAGATTATATAATCTGATTATGTTATAATAGTCTTAACTCTCAAGTCTAGCTCATTGCGTATTCTTTCAGTGTTATAAAAATGGCATTGCCCCGGCAAAAATATGTCAATTTTAATATCAAACCGGCTGAGAATAATAACGTGTTTTATTTTCAGACATAATATTTTACAATAATTTGTGTTTTATGTCATTTTACAATATAGATACGTTAGTATACTATACCTATTTCATTATGATAGAAATTCTAGATCAGTGAATCCAATAAGCAGTAGCATATTGGCAATTAGAGCACTTTATACTTACATACCTACATGAAGCTCTTCATATTGCGTGGTGGTAGAATATGTTTTATTTCCCCCCGGATATACGATTCCAACAGGCCGGCATAATTATGACGATTATCGAGGGGTAATCATCTCTCGTTAGTCGACATTCAATCGGCGAATATAAATAAAAAATCAAGCATGCTTCATTAACTAAGTATATTGACCGTTTGATACTAAATACTTAACTATCTGCCCATAAAAATCGCAATTTAAAGAGTCATTATTAATACTCAGCATTAAACAGGCGCAACATATTATTTATAAAAACATTTCTATTTTAATAAACCTATGCACAAATAAAAGTAAACTTAACAACCCACGACATTCGAGTTTATTTTAATTGCCCAAAATCTAGAAATGTTGGAGCACCTACCAACAGCGCCCGCATTCAATCCGCGTTAGATGGAGGACCATCGAAGCTGAGTGGTTGCTATGGCGACCGGGTAATCCAGTTATTTAGTTAGTCGGTCGAGTTTGTGCAGAATTTCACGCGTATAGCTCTCAGTAATTAGTTTGCCGCCTTTAAATATTTGCTGTTATTGTTGTTTGGCAGTCAACTAGGGTTAAGTATTTCTTTATACAATCACTGAAAAGTAAACCCACTGTCACTGATTGTAAGTGGAGTTCCAATAGAATGTAAACTGACGAGAGATGATTATCCCTCGGCAGTCGACACAATTATGCCGGCCTGTTGGAACTGGATATACACAGGCTGATTCCAGAACGCGACACACTTACCTGGGCTACTATAGCGGGTTTTAATACATTGTGTGCGGTGGTCGCTATCCGGGTGAATATAAAATATATCCTACCACCAGGTACTTTTGTAACAATGTCAAAGATGTTACGTACTTTAGATAACAACAGCCGAAATCACTGGCAAAGGTTTTAAATCATGAATTTTATTATAGGTATATAATAAGAATCAGTATTACATTTTATTGTCGAGTGAACTCCATTTTATATATAGATCTATTTCTACGAACTTAATAATTGTTTTCCCTCTGTAAGCTTTCAACGCCTATCATCGGGGCTCGACCCGTTTTTCTCAGACAGGGATGTAATTAGAACAGATTAAATTATATACTATGCTATTGGCATGGGCCTCCTGTAGTACTGAGAGTGTTGACGACTTATATACTTCCTGGTGTTTATATCAATCTAAAAAATTGGAGAACATTTTATTCTATGATATATTTAAACCTATTTGGGCCCTGTATTAAATTAACGATTTATTACCATTACAAAACAGTCGTAATATATTGTTAAATATTTTTATAAATTTTACTAATTAATAACTGTCTCCTTGATAATATGCTTTGTATACTAAGACTGACTGATAGGGAACGCAAATCTTAAACAGATTGCTATAGAGGCATAAAACACACAAAATCAAAAACATGAAAGAAAACTTGAAAAAACTTTCGAAAATCCCTAAAGGAGGTTAAACCCAATTGGCTATTAATTAAAAATATAACCCGTATAACAATGAAGAAACTAGCCATAATTAAGGGGTAACCGGAACTGTCCGCCATCTCCCCTTATCGCCCACACGACTCGTATTCAATACGGCTCATGGCGGCCATTACGAGCGTCTTAGGAAGATAAAGCGGTCAATCGGCCTTGTGGCCCAGAGACGATCAATTTATGATTCCAACACGTTACCAAGGAAATTGTTGGAAAAGTTCGGCATTTTTAATTTCGTTTATACTTTACACTGTCAACTGGATTTAGTAAGGACGATGGGGTGAATAGGGATTATAATGAATATATTAATCTATAAAAGTAACAATAAGGGCACATTAAAAGACATGTTGTATAAAGAACCAAATAAACCATAATAATTATGATTATGTGGACAGTGGACATAAAATACAATGTAATAAATATATTAAATTATGTTTGATAATAAGAAGCGTAAAAATGAAGTACTTACTAGATTAAATTCTTTGTTTATTCTACGACTAATTGCAACTTGCCATTAAAATATTGTTTACAAATAAGGTTACTTATTAGGATTTTATTCAAATTTAAGACTGAACTATAAAATTATTGTTTGTAATTTTTATTAGGTTACGATGAGACTGTCATATTAATATCCCTTAAATTAAATAAAGAATGTAACGTCAACAGCATTATTAGATTTTACCACGTTTAGATCATGCAGGTTTCCAAAAGCATAATTCATAACACTCCATTTCTAGCTTACCTACGTAAAATTGGCTGTAATTTGTTGTTTTGCCCGAGGATTGTGCTACATTCAGTGAGAGATAGAACAATCCCCTTAGGGCTTACGCCAATGCAATGTCAGTATGAATTTACATATATTACTCGTTCATGTTTAATTACAACATGAAAACCATAAAGCCTGTCTGTCTCATTTGTAAATGTGTTTGTAAGAGGCTTATGTTCAGTAAAGGATTTACGTAGAAACCTTTTAAACCAGTCATTGGTCCATTGAATATTTCAGACTCTTGTGGTTTGAGGTAAGAAAATATACGGTTATTATTTATAATAAGAGGTAATGAAATCCAAGTTAAGGAGTGGGTAACCGGATCATATTATGACCGTGCTATGAACGTATGGAAAGAACGACGACATACCCATTAGAATGTATCAACAGCCTATCATACGCGTGTATTAATTTTAGTAACGATTTTGACGATCCCTGCATGGCATGCGACGTTATTGGTAGGTGATGGAACCGCCTAGTGGGCATAGTCATACTTTTTAATACAAAGAATATTTTTTGCTTGACACGTGCCTAACACGGTCATAGTATGAAACTGTGTGGAGGGCAGACTCCTAAAAGTACAAAGTAATAATCCAAAAGAGAAACGTTAAGATAAAACATCCATAAGTCACATATTATCAAAATATGTGTAAACAAATATCAAAAAACTTTAATTCTACAAGTACAATATTAATCAGTAAACATAAAAAATTACTTGACCCTACTCATACCTCAACGAGGCTTATCATAATTCTAATTGTTATCCTTAAGGTTACTTTGCAAAAAAGGCTACGTTAGGGCCCGGAGTCGTTTTAAAAATTAATCTCGCAACGGACTCGGCCGGTTAACTGGATTTACGGTTGGTGATTGCGTTAACGAGGCGGAAACTTGCTGTTTGCTAGTATTTGCTTTTGCATGTTTATGATATGAAACTCTGATTGGGAAAGATGAAACATTTTGGTTAAATATTTACAACTTCGAGAAGACGGTTTTGACGGTCTTCTGATGCGTCGTAAAGATAGCAAAAATATAATTTTTAAAGGCAATGCTATAGTTTTGGAAGTTGGCAAATGTAATACAAGACTTGCGGTAACTTGAAGTTTGTATTCCGATTTCAGGTACAAGGGTCATGACAATTGCAGTATCCATATTTTTTAGGACCATAACGGTAAAATCATGAAACGGTAAGATACCTACCGTTGAAATAAATTTCCCAGTAATTGCATTAGACATCTCCATCCACTTATATACCTATATATATGTACATTATAAAGCATATTAAGAATCTTCTACCTATCGTTTTCCTTTATTGCATAATTTTCCATATAATCACAGCATTCGTGCCTTTTAGTTTTCCATAAACACATCTCAGTGCATTTCATCTTTTTTATTTCAAAGGCGCATGGAAGTGGCTAGACATACCGGATACCGGATATTCACGGCATCCCGTGTTATCGGCACTATATAGAATCACTTCCGCTCGACCTTTCTTTTACCTTACCTTTTATTTCCGTTTCCTACAGCACCATATTTTAACATTATAAAGTACCAAGTCAAGACCAAGGAATTTTGAAATAGATATTATGAAATATACGCTGAAAATAATATTTAGGCACATCGATAACGTAGCAGAAAATTTGAGCTTATATTTTAGCGTTACTTCTCCACTGCTGGGGAGAAGGTTACTTCTTATAGACTTTGTAACTATTCGCCACAAAGGTCCAATGAGATTAAAGCCCTCAATTGCCTCATCTCTCATTAATAATATCATAAACAACCACAGTACTCAGTTAAATTCCAAACTTATCCATTTCAGCACCAAAACCTAACACGCAAGATAAACTCAGCATTCACACCAAACATTCAACAGGTGCGCTCGTAAACTGCGAACCTAATTCGGAAGCGAATAACTTCTCCCGAGATCGGACCATTGTACGTGGCCGATGTTAAGTCGGAAACTTTTGTTGGCAGTTGGTGCATTTTATCTAAAATGGGTGTGAAAGCGAGTGATAATTGGATTTGGTGAGTTATGTTTTTAACCAATTGATATGATTGTTTGTGATGTTTTATAGAATGGAGTCCTGAGATTTGAAAGTCATTTTAGCGATCTGGATTTGTATAGGGACCACCGTACACAAGATGTTAAAACCTGCCATAGTGGCCCATGTAAGTGTGTCGCGTGCTGGGAACAGCCTGTGTATAACCGGTTCCAACAGGTCTGCTGAGGGGTAATCAACTCTTGTCAGTCGAGATTCTATTGGACCCCATTCCAATTACCATCAGATCTAGTGCGGCCCTTTACCATATTCGTATAAATCACAGTCACAACAGCATCTAAAATTTGGATTAAAAAGCACCGAACTTTGAGATTGAAAGATGCGTGATACCTCATTACTTTAAAGGCAGCGTACTTGAGCTGTAAATCTTGATTGATTCTTAATCCTGATGTCAGATGAATCCAGTCTAGTGCTTGTTATACAGGGTCAATTAGACATTGCGTTACTAAATGAAACCACATACTCGTCTTCACTATTGCTGACATTGTACCAAAAATCCTCCTTTAATAATAAATATTTTCACCAAAAATCCTGGTTGTAGTTTTTTAATTTTTCGATTACTTGTAATTTAATGCGAATATAGCGTGCGTGAGTGTATTTCTGGGCGCGTAAAATTATAATTATTTTTTATTAATATTTGTTTTGTTCGAAACTTGCACTTTTTTGTTTTAGATCTCAAGCAACTTTTTGTAAAGTATTATTTTCAAGTAGATAAGTTTGTGATTTTATTTAGTAATCCAATGCCAAAATGACTGTATGAAAAATACAAAGAAAGATTTTGTGAACAAATCCTTTTAACGTTTAAACATTTACAAATATTTTGAAACAACCACCAGTAATTGTCGATCCTTCGAGGAAGTAATTCATAAAACTAAAACGTCGACACGTGTAACATTTCCCAGGATTAATTATCGGTGGAGCTTTTACCGTTTACGATCACACGCAACAGACGAAGTAACTAATATTAAAGGTAAAACGTTTAATCAATCCAGTGACTGCGAAGTTTAATAAACTTGTTGGGTCGGTTTTGTTCTGATATAAAAAAATATTTATGATGATAAATACCTATGAATATAAAGCAACATTAGAAACTTTTATTTTCTCCGCGGATTATAATGGCTTATGATATTAAATGCGGAATTCGATGTCGTATATGCTATCAATTTCATATAAATTCATCGATATACATGTACTACGCACTAGATTTGGCGTTCCGAACATTCACTGTATTCAATTGAATTGTACTGCAAACCATTCAAACTGACTTTAGTATGGTCAATATTGTCAGCTTGTGGTTGTGTACGGAGTGGCGCTCATGATATAAGCACTCGAGTCTAAGTGTAAACCTGGATTTGAATAAAAGTTTTAGTCAAATAAGTAAAATTATTTCTTGTTCAAGTGAATAAATAGGATATAACAGTGACGTTTTGGTTGCCATTTTAGTTCAGATTTTGAATGAACAGTTTATATGAACGTTCATGTCAATAGAATATACGTCAATGTATAAATTGCATTAATTACACAAAAAGTTTACCTCTATTTTGTCACGTATTTAGTACAATTTGACAACGTCTGCGCGGAGCCTTATGAACTCTGGTCTCTACATCCAGACATAGTATCGATTTTCCAACATTGTGTCGAAATACCTTCGCATCAGAATGTGTCCTACATAATTGGGTAGTGTGTTCTGGGCGCCTGGCATCAATTTGCTCCTCAATTCTCTCAGAATTTCACACCGTTGACTATTTCGCTCCAAATGTCTAGGAAAATGGGGAAAATAACATGTTTTGTTTTATCTTTCTCAATATCTTCGTCTAGAGGTTTGATTTCTATATTCTCAACATGACTAAAAAAGCCTGAAAAAAGTATTTTACTTGGATGCCTAAAGAGTTATGCTTCAGGTGTAATGTCTATTCCTTTTATACCACCTAAAGCTTAAGCATGAACTCATTTGAATAAAGGTTTTGAGTTAGTCGTGACAGGTACTAAACAAACAACATGACAAACGATTGCAGCGATGGTCACGCAACAACTGAAATGGGAATATACAGAAATTGGCCGGAAATTGTTTAAATTATGTTTTATTTTAACTATCTTTGTCTTTTTTATAGTGCACGGCAAATTGAACCCTCTGTACCTGATGGTAAGCGGATTGGAATCCAGATAAAGTGTCTACTGACGAGAGACTATTATGATTATCTCTCGGCCATAGACTTATTTATGCCGGCCTGTTTAAAACTGGACGAGTATAATTAATTTTATAATGGTTTACAAAATTAACATTTGCATTAGTTTAAGATCATTTAATTTGTGTACATATTTATTTACACATTTAGAGATTTTTAAGAAACTAAATCATGTGCTATTAGTTATTTTTAACTATACAAGTAAGGTCTCATGAACTTATTTCTTACTAATTTTATTTACCACTGAATGGATTTGACTTAAATATTCCATTGAAATAAAAACTAAAAACTATTTAAACGGATTTTATCGCGGTTTTTTATATTATTATTTTCTCCCGACGTTAAATATTCCACACAAATGTATCATGTCCTGGATTAACATATAGTTTATTTTTTATCCCGGTAATTTGCTCCAGCAGGAGAAATTTATATATATAACCAGATATATTAAATACATGTCGCTGGCGTCGTTTTGATAGCGTCAGTGATTAAAGGACTTTTGTGTTTGTAAAGGCTTTTATTGATTTTATAGCCTTTTTATTTAGGTCCTGCTATTATTACTCGACATTGGCAAAATCACCGATAAATAAACGGTGGCAGCTATAATATAAAAGAATAAGAAGGCTTTACTTGCGGGATGCCACGAGCAACACCTAGTCCAGAATAAAATAAAAAATAAACTTTATTTAGAACGGTTACGTTACTCTGATCACTCCTTATATCTTCACATATGATCTAAACTATCCAAACCAATTATTCGATATTGCGTCCAACTACAGTCATTCCAAGTAAAAGGTAAATTACCATACCATCTTAATGAAACCAATTTACCACTTTCCGTCACACAGCGAGTGGCACGCCTTGCGATGTTTCCCTGATAACATGGGGAGTGTCTGCTCTTTTATTACAACGTGTTACAAAATTACAAACAATATTTTTGTATTGCCAGATGGCGCCAGTCTTGTCTCAATGAAGGAATTGGTCGCAGCTGTGTATGTAACTAATTAGGTTTGTTTAAATGTTAACTGTGTATTGAACTTTTGAGGCCTGCTTTCTTTAAGGTTAGGAAGAGAAGCCATACAATTTCAATAATAATATCAGCCCTGTATTATATACTTGCCCACTGCTGAGTACGGGCCTCCTCTACTACTGAGAGGGATTAGGCCTTAGTCCACTACGCTGGCCTAGTGCGGATTGGTAGACTTCACACACAATCGAAAATTCCTATAGAGAATTACTCAGATATGCAGGTTTCCTCACGATGTTTTCCTTCGCCTTTAAAGTAAGCGATAATTCACAGAGAATACACACATAATTTTTAAGAAAACTCAGAAGTGTGTGTCCTTAGGATTTGAAACTGCGGACATTCGTCTCAACAGTCCGTTCCACAACCAACTAGGCTATCGCCGCTTGTTATTGTAATATAACTAATTAGGTTTGTTTAATGTTAATTGTGTATTCTGAGGCCTGTTTTCTTTAAGGTTAGGTTAGGTTAGGTTAGGTTAGGTTAGGTTAGGTTAGGTTAAGAGAAGTCATACAATTTCAATATCAATACATATTTCTGTCATTGTTAGTATATTATACAACTATTTTAATTCTTCGTTTTTTTGTATTATTGGTTATCATTTATGTACATAAACATCACATCTTATTTTGTATCTAAGTTCTGTATTAATTAATTAGTCTCATTATTGAGTAGGATCTCGAGTAGCCATTTTATGTATTGAATTATTTAATAAACAAAGCTTAAGTTGACATTTAGGAGCTTGCTCTTAGCTAAGTCGGCATTATTTAATAAATCATATTCAGCTGTAAATCCCGTCATATGCTATCATACTTAAGATATCATTTGAGATGTTGTTGATAACTGTTCATTGACTTGACTTCAATTTGACAGCGTCTCAGCTGATATCGCATTTCAGACCCCAACTGAGTTGCATCTATTACTAAGGCCCTAAAAGTCCCAGATACGACATTCAATAATATCGTAGGTAGTTTTCGATTTAAGGTAGCGAACGTGTGACTCACATTATTACAAGATATAATCATTTGCAATAAGTGCATATTCCATACTAGGCAACACTAGCGATAAATTCATATGAACTATGTCGGGTGAAGGAAATAACTTCGACATAGATGTGTGAACTCATCATAGGTCTTCCTACCCGATCTTACCTTACTTATGTTATAAACTACTCTCGCGGCTTCGCTCGCGTCCAAACCTTTCCTGGTACAAAAGTCCCTAAAACACAGAACGACGTCAACGCCATTTATTTAAAATATCACATTAAAATTTATATTTCCTATAGGAGTAAATTACATGTCCATACAGTACCCTATGCATTAATCTAGGACATGCTCTACCCGTGTACCAAATGCCAATCAAATCTATTTAGTTGTTACTGTGTTTACTTCTTACAAATATACAATCACCGAGATCCATTATTGTCGCGAGAAAATTCGAAAACTAGCTTTATTTCGATGTCTATTCGCCTCATTGCACATAAGAAATCAATATAATAATAATAATAATAATATCAACCCTGTATTATATACTTGCCCACTGCTGAGCACGAGCCTCCTCTACTACTGAGAGGGATTAGGTCTTGGTCCACCACGCTGGCCTAGTGCGGATTGGTAGACTTCACACACCTTCAAAATTCCTATAGAGAACTTCTCAGATATGAAGGTTTCATCACGATGTTTTCCTTCACCGTTAAAGCGAACAATAAATTCACAAAGAATACACACATGATTTTAGAAAAGTCAGAGGTGTGTGCCCTTGGGATTTGAACCTGCGAACATTCGTCTTGGCAGTCCGTTCCACACCCAACTAAGCTATCGCCGCTGAGAAATCAATAATAAGTAATTATTTTATTCTTAACTAGCTTCCGCTCGCAGCTTCGCCCGCGCGGATTTCGGACTTCAAAAATGGAGCCGGTTGCGAACGTTCGAGAATGTTCGTTTTACAAAGCTACTCGCTAGGTGATTCGCTACCCTCTAGGTGCCAAGCAAGCCGCCTGCCTGTGCGTTCGCGACCTTATATATATACAAAAATAATCCTTATAGCATGATTCAGTATTCACGCATGATGGCTTATTATTATTCGCGTATTTCATGTATAACTTTGGTGTTTCTATACCAATTTCTATGATTCTTTTTATGGAATATTTAATTAATAACGTTAACTTTTTTAATTAGGGATGACTGAGAGTGTTATAAACGTAAGAGTAGACAAATATAATGAGAAAGCTTCGAACTGCTAAGCTATCGGGAGTTACACGTGTTATTGTGAGTCAAGTGGGATATTTTTTACATAATTTTAAGGAGAACATTTCCGTCATACATGATTTCTGTGTAGCTTTAACCATTAAGCTTGCACACGCGACGGAAGCTTAAAAAATGGAGTAACTTCTCCCGTTTTCCCAACATTTCCCTTCACTGCTCTGCTCCTATTAATTGTAGCGTGATGAAAAGTATACTATAACCAGCACAGGAGTATGACAAATAATTGTACCAAGTTTCGTTAAAATCCGTCGAGTAGTTTTTGTTTCTATAACGGTTATACAGACAGACAGACAGACAGACAGACAGACAGACAGACAGACAAAAATTTTACTAATTGCATTTTTGGCATCAGTATCGATCCCTAATCACCCTCTGATAGTTATTTTGGAAATATATTTCATGTACAGAATTGACCTCTCTACAGATTTATTATAAGTATAGATAGATGAAGAAGTAATATAAATCCGGTAAATTATATCTCTATTTGCGCAACAAATCAATGTTGTTCGTTTTATACTTACGAGGGCTCGTGCGGTCGCCTGACTTTATTTATTAAAACGACGCGAGCTACAAATGGCGTTCGTGTTACATTGATGATTAAGTAATAAGTTTTAATTAGAGAGTGGTTGTAAAGCGGCAAACTATAGTGTAGTATCGTTAAATTATTCATATCGCAATGCTTTATGTGAGGCATAAAAAGTTTGACGTTTTGCTATTGATGAAGCAAATACTACTGTTTAAACAATTGATCATAATTTCATACTACGGTGGTGGCTTAAAAAAAAAAAATTGATACACGTGAATTTTATATTGCTGACAGGTACTTTTGTAAATTGTATATATAACTTGAAATCTTAAAAATGGTAGACATACATAAGCTGGTTATTCCTCGAAGTAGTAGGAACATTAGTACGGAATACAGACAATTTACAGTTTCCATATAGCGGGGAGTGTTTTGCCAATTCAGTTCCAAACCTCCTGTGCTAGAATATATTTTATATCCGCCCGGATAGCGAACTTCGTATATAAGCGGTTAAAACTCGCTATAGTCGCCCACGTATGTGTGTCGCGTATCGGATCACCCTGTGTATCCCCACCCAGTTCATAAAAATAGATCTATATATAAAATGGAGTTCACTCGACAATAAAATGTAATACTGATTCTTATTATATACCTATAATAAAATTAATCATTGAAAATCTTTGCCAGTGATTTCGGCTGTTGTTATCTATAGTACGTAACATGTTAAAGTAACATTGTTACAAAAGTACCTGGTGGTAGGATATATTTTATATTCACCCGGATAGCGACCACCGCACACAATGTATTAAAACCCGCTATAGTGGCCCAGGTAAGTGTGTCGCGTTCTGGAATCAGCCTGTGTATATCCGGTTCCAACAGGCCGGCATAATTGTGTCGACTGTCGAAGGGTAATCATCTATCGTCAGCCGTCATTCTATTGGAACCCACTCCACATCAGATGCAATTGGTTCACTTTGTCGTGTATTAAAAAAATCTAAATCTCAGAAATCACGCGATTTTCTAAAAGTCGCAAATAAAAACATCGATTTTACATTAGGTAAAGATACCTGTCTCAATTTTTAAACACAGAAGATAAGTTACGTCCAATGTATGTTAGTATCTAATTCAATGTAACTAAGTTACAAATTGGGCTGGCGACCCGCTTCGTCAGGTTTAATTGTGGACTCTAAATTAATTATTTCTCGCTTGTAAGCGTCGTTGTTTGCGCATTAGTGTGCTGTGTTTGTTTCGTATGGGTTTTAGTAAGAACTAAATGGTGTAATAGATGTTTTTAGAATAGAGTTGAAAAATAATTAAATAAATATTTTTTTATATTACCAATATAATTTAAAAAAAGAATGACAGTTCACAATAAAATAAACAATCTGATGCACTTGAAATACAACCGTTTTAAATTCAAAATAAGAACATATTATGGGTTTAAGTAAGAACAAAATTATGTTAATTTATGTTTTTGAGAAAAGAGTATTAAAATAATGAAATAAGTATTATTTTACACTAGCAATATAATTTAAAAAAATGAATGTCAGTTCACAATAAAAATAAAAAATTCAGATGCAATTAAAATGTCCGTCATAAATTCAAAATAAGAACATTTAAAATATCTAAAATATTTGCACGAAAATAGCCAATGAATTATTTTGTGTGTTTTCGTCTACCCCGGCAACCCTTCGAAACCGCTGAGTTGCTACTTATTATTCCGATAAAATGCACAGTTCCTGAAAATATTACGCAACAGAGCGTTTATTGTATTTGGTGACCTCTATAATATAGCTGGGTGGTAACGATTAGCACCCTCGTTTGAAATAAAGACAAATATTTGAGGGATTCGCAAATATTCTGCGGGTAAGGTTGGTGGGAATAAATCCAAAACTTTGTAACCTTCGAACTGTTGAGTCAAACAAAGGAATAAAACTTGACGAGTGTTGACTTTGTGAGGAACAAAAGGTATAATATTTTTAAAACCTCCGTTGCGCAGTGGTTGCTCGAGATTGTAAGGAGAGTCCGCAGGTTCGATTTAAGTTAAATCTTCGATTCGAATAAAATATTTTGGGATTAAATGGTCCTCATCATTTCTGATATAAATGTATCAATCTAATGTCCTACTAAGGGCTATGTGTGACTTAATGTATAATGTTTATACACGTAATGCTCACGCACTTCATTCCCAGAGACAGACGCATCCATTTAGTCTCCTTTCCGCTTATTTTTCATTATTTCATGATATTATATTCGACCTTATCGCTGTCGCTATATTGAATCGAAAAACGGGCGGTTTTTGTTTCACGTAAGAGTTAAACCTATAATTTCAGCACATAGAGCACAAATACGCAGCAGCAATAAGCCGTATACATATTTTGTAAATTATTTATCCTTTCCTATCTTCTACAAATGCATTCCGCTTCTCTCCCATTCCCAGTGACCGTCTTGAGCCGAGGTTCGTAACCCGTTAGTGAGTTGCCCTCAGCATGGTCGCTTAATTTTCAAGAGTTGCGAGCGTCTAAAGCGCTCATCCAAAAGACCGGTGTGTGTATAATGCGGCCATTGACAGGCTAACAAACGTAGGATTATAAAAAAAAAATGAATTCCCCAAAGAAAAAACAACGTTGACCCCAACCAACAGGCCGACATAATTGTACTATTAAGCCCGTGTTTACATCAAAATTTCAGCTAAAAAATATCCCTCAGCGACCCACTGTTTCACGCAAGAACATGACACATTACGGAGGCAAATCTAATATGTAGGAAACCACGTCACGTATGCGTACGTGATGGGACTGAGACAATACTCGTATGAGTACGTATGATTATGTTGTGCCTGCATGACAGATGAAATTAAAAAGTGACGTGTATCTAGATGGTCACGGAACGTATGACAATAGAATTTTTCAAAATAAGAACTTTTATTTTTTAATTATATATTTTTTTTAATATTGTAGGCAACAACACCTTGAATTACAAAGTATTGTTTGGAATTCCACTGCGCTCGCCATCCTGAGACATGAGATTTTAAGTCTTATTATGACTAGTAGTGACACTGGCTACAATGTCCTTCAAACTAGAATACAACAGTATCTACACACTGCTGCTTGGCGGTAGAAATAGCCATTGCGTACATACCCAGGCGGACATTCACGTATGAGAAACCTACCACCAGTAGAACTTGCCTTGCTAGTCTAATAGCAGCGTATTTATATACAGTATACCATGATGTTTTGGATTTGATGCCCAGGTTAGGTACTAAAAATTGCTGTAAGATTTTTTATAACAAAAATCCAGTACCTGAAAGCGGATTATACTAAATTAATCCAAAACTGTAGCGCCAAATTTCACACTAAAATCTATTCAGCGGTTTTTGTGTTTACATTTCAGAACCATTCCAAGATCTTCACAGGGTTACATTTATAATATCAGTATAATGAGTTTAGCAAAATTACCAGTTAAGGCGATACCTCAAGGTCCATTTTCATACATTTTGTTTCGGCTTTAATCTGGGTAACTAAACAAGTATTGGCAAGTAAAGAATTTAAATATGACGAAATTTTAAAGGCAGAAATATCCATGATTATTAATTATTTTTACATTTTTCTTTCAACTGCGAGAACTAATCACTAACTAGACGTGAATTTAAATTCTTTACTTGCCAATACTTGTTTAGTTACCCAGATTAAAGCCGAAACAAAATGTATGAAAATGGACCTTGAGGTATCGCCTTAAATAAAATTAGCATGAACAATGTGAGCCTAATGCCTTAAGCAATAACAGTTAATGTTATTTCTTATTATTTCCGTTGCAAACGCTACGGAAGGTTATAAATATTTCATATGGAAGAAAATCGCAGGAGTTACGAGTATATTAAATATTTTATAAAGATTTAAGCTTATACTATTATATTGGGAGTTATATATCACTGGGGATTTTTATGACGTATAAAAATGTTTAGGGTGCTGCGCAAACTCGCAATATCTATAAAAAATTGGGCAATTTTGTACCTTGGGGTTATGTAATAATTATCAAATTTGTAACTAAACTAGGATTTGGCGACATTATCCCTAGTTTAACGATGAAATAAATATGAGGTACAATTGACCACAAAATGCTTTATGACACAAAAAATATCATGAGGTACAATCACTCACAAAAGTAGTTGTAAAAATTCAAAACTTCAAAAAATTTCTACAGATCAACTTGAGTTATATTATTGTATAGTTATATTATTTTTTCTTCATCTAAAATCAATAAATTCCTTTGAAATTTATCTGCAAAAAAACAACTAGGTACTGTTCAGCACACAAGAGTTTAGAGGCGAATTTGTTTAGTTACTTTGATAGCTGACTGTAAATGTTGTAATTCTTTATAGGAATATCGAAGGCATATGTACATAATAATATATATTCTGCTAGAATGGTAGACTTGGCCTAAATTTTCTCAGTAGTAAAGGAGGTCTGTCCTCACCAATGAGACAATATAAAGCTCATTAAATCGGCGCTCCCTATTTCGCTGCCGCTGGTAGTAGGATATGTGTATCCACCTGGATAGTGACCGACGCCCACAAAGTGTAAAACAAGCCATATTAGTCCACGTAAGATTGTCACGTTCCAGGCTTAGCCTGTGTTTATCTGGTTTCTAATAATAATAATAATAATAATATCAGCCCTGTATTATATACTGTCCTACTGTTGGGCACGGGCCTCTACTACTGAGAGGGATTAGGCCTTAGTCCACCACGCTGGCCTTGTGCGGATTGGTAGACCTCACACGCCCTCGAAAATTCCTATAGAAAATTTCTCGGGTATGCATGTTTCCTCACAATGTTTTCCTTCACCGATAAAGCAAGCTATAATTCACAAAGAATATACACATAATCTTTTAGAAAAGTCAGAGGTGTGTGCCCTTGGGTTTTGAACCTGCGGAACATTCGTCTTGGCAGTCCGTTCCACAACCAACTAGGCTATGGCCGGTTTTTTAATAGGCCGGTATAATTGTTGCAACTGGCGAGGGATAATCATCTCGTCTCGACCCAGATCCCATTCCGCCTACCATCATGTGCAGGGCGGTCACATTGGCATGTCTATATAAAAATGAACCATAGAGTCCCAAAGTAAAGCGGGTTTATTTGCCAAAGTTCGCGTATTACATGCATTTGGCAGAGTTGAGCGTACTCATTCACATAAAGTCACGTCAGCTGACTTACAAGTGAGCTGGCACGGTTTCAAATAGCTGCTATAGTAATTGAAATCTAGAGTCCAAATAAAAAAGGTGCGTTTCCATCGATGCAAAGTGGAGCAAATTTTTAAACTTAAAGGAACAAGGCTATAAGAGTATAAGAATGTCCTACGATAGGAATTGTCTGAACTCCAGGAATTGACTCGAACAGAGCAGCGCCAATGGTGTTTATAGGCAGTATATGTCGATTGATGTAACATTATGCTGTAAAACCAATTCAATCGATCTCTTCCATTACGTTCCTCTGCTTTACATTGGCCCTTAAGCAATCAAAAAAATCATTTAAACTATAATCTGATTTTCGTTTACATTAAATACACATGTGAAAACAAACATTCCGAAAATTCACGGCTTAAAATCCTGTTTTCAACGTAGTTTTAATACATTATAGCAGTAAACGTCACCCCAGTGTACGGTTCTAATTAATTAAAGTGTTAGTACCAACCCGCTGTGGTTACGTCGAGTGGTACACGGCTTGCTCTCTGCCTAATTACTTCCTGAATATTCAAGGGTCCTTAACCTGTAACAGCTCAATCAAAGGTATTGGTGGAAACAAATAAAAATTAACCTTATTTCATGAACTACTAGTTTTTGTTTTGTGCGCGTGTATTTCGGATTTAGTTTTCTCGTATAAAAAGCCTGCAAGTTTAACTTTGTTAAATATATAATAATATTCATATGTGGTTTATAATTTTACTCGTATACTTTTTATAACACTTCATTGTACAGATTTATATTAAGACAGCAAACAAGGTATTATATTCATTTAAATAAAGTATAATCGGCGGTCTTATCACTCCAGACAATCTCTTATAGAAAAATATCTATTGTTCATCTAAGAGTAGCATATATGAGGTCCCAAGGTTGGTTTACAGTTCGAGGAACTCTGTGTGGGAGTTTGGATATAATTTGCCCAGCACTTGATCCCCCTTTATAACAAACTAGCGACCCGCCCCGGCTTTGCACGGGTGCAATGCTGATACTAAATACACTACAGAAAAACTGTGAACGTTGTATATAAAAACATAACGGCCCGCTCTGGCTTCGCACGGGTATAACATAACAAAATAACAGTATTTCTCCACTATTTAATGGATGTTATTATACATATAAACCTTCCTCTTGAATCACTCTATCTATTAAATAAAACCGCATCAAAATCCGTTGCGTAGTTTTAAAGATTTAAGCAT
The DNA here is from genome assembly GCF_014839805.1 of Manduca sexta. Taxonomy (NCBI): domain Eukaryota; kingdom Metazoa; phylum Arthropoda; class Insecta; order Lepidoptera; family Sphingidae; genus Manduca; species Manduca sexta. Next base: position 3,696,587 of record NC_051137.1, on the reverse strand, counting down.
ACAAAGGGGACATAGGGACAGAGGAAGCGACTTTGTTTTATACTATGTAGTGATAGCAGAAATTTTCAATTTCAAAATTATTAGCAGAACATTTCACATTAAATCAACCGCAAGATAGAATATATGAAAACTCTATGAAAGATGATACCGCTGTAGCCCTTTTTAATAAAAACAATATTAAAGCAATAAAACTGGATATTACTCACGTCATATGAAACGCCTATTTAGGTCAGCGGTTATGTTTATACGAAGACAACACAAAACAAATGGAAAACAGAAGTCGTATGATTGGAATGCAAATACTCGTTCACGGAATGGTATTTAGGAATGGGTATCGATATGCAGATTTGTTTAATTAAATGCTAAAACAATTTGAATTGCGGTTGAAATGTCATTATTTCTCTCTGACTCGTTATTATTGAATTCCAACAGCGAGAATAATAGTTTTCTTTAAGTTGTTTTGTTTAAAACATGTTGGATTATTAAGAATTTGAATTGACCTCTATAAATTAGTATGCGAGCTCTGTCTGACTTTTGTTTGTGTGTTTGAGTTCCTGATTTTGCTGAGAACTTTACTGCTACCATCTCTAGGTTCCCGTCTTTTGAATTTCTATAAACTCGCTAAAATATATACAGTATATTATTATAAGAAATGGTCGTTCAATAGTTCGACCATTGAATTTAGTATATATTTATAACACATATATACATTTTTATAACCGATTTAATTCTTGTTGTTTTCTTTATATATAAACTTTAATCAAGCCCAATCTCACACTTCTCCGTGTGCAATGTTTAGGTACGTTTCTCTTAACGCATTAATATACACAGATATAACATATCGGATATCAATTTTCCAACTCCTCCCTATCTTTCTATTTGATTAATTTCGTTGCGGGATGAAGACAAATTAGTTTTCCCTGAGACTCGCCGAGTTTCACCGCTCGGTGTCATAAAATGCGTGCCACTGCTGATCCTGGCTTACAGGAGTTGTAGTGGTGGGTGTGAAGGCGGGAAACTCTAATATCAGATACAACGAATGTTAAAAAAGATATAAATAATGATATAGAACTTGCAAGTCTTCTCCGTGATTTGTAATAAATGTGATACTTATACAAATTTAAATTTAATTTATGTATGCCGTTAGCACGCGATTGTACCACAAAAAGCTCAAAAAATACTCCAGTAGGCACTAAAAATATTACAGGGGACCAGACGTCACATGGTACGAATTTCAGGGGACCAGTGGGTGCGGAGCCGTTCAGACTTAAAATATGAAACAATTTTAAATCCTTTATGAAATGTCACAGTCACGTTTAAAAATGAAATTGTATTTCTCAAGAGCGAGATAATCTTTAAAAATGTATACAACCGAACGCAACTACAGCGGAGTAATCCATCTGAAGCTAGTTTTAGCAATAACACAACGAGCATTTGTGTAAGAAAAACGTATCCAAACATTTGCAATTGTAAAAATAAAAATATGTTTCTGTTTCTACATTTGCGTATTATTTTCTTAGACTGATGCTGTAGTGGCATTTATTTTATATAGTAGATTTGCCCTCGGGCAAATTATGTTAGAAAAAACTTTTACACTAGAGGGCGTAGCTGAGACCGTTAACATTGAGGATTAGCAATAGACTTATCAATCAGGTTCGCAATTACCATATATATTTTCGTTGTCTCTTAGCATTAGCGATTGTAAAAGGTGTATCGGCTATGCCACTCGCCCCTAGAATATGACATTAATAAAACACAGAATGGGATATAATAATATTACCAATCCCTTATTCCGATAACAAAATATTTTTGTTTGTCAAAGAATTGTCGCGTACGAAATTCGTTTCGTATGAGAGGATATACGATTGTCATGCCTTTTCAAAGGTATCAGTAATAGACAACGGTATTGTTCCAACGCTTTCAATATATTCGAATATCCACGAACAATTTGAAACATATTGAGTGACTGTTCGGACATATTCAAAAATGTATAACAAAAAACTGGGCCAATAGGTACGCTCCATTTTGTTCTATTGATAGAAAAACATTCTATACATGTAAAATGCGTTTGATATCGAAATAAAAACTTTCTGAGTACACAATGTTTGACTAGCATATTGTATATGGGATTTCAGGAGGCTCAAAACACGAATCTAAACCTTATTCCTTTCCCTTAAGGTTTAATAGAAATACAAGTGTTGCTGATTGGCGGCAGCAATAGACATTACGGTGGTACCTACCCAGACTGACTCTCACGTATGGGAGACCTACCACCATTGCATGTATTTTATTCAGAAGTTGTGAAACACGCCCTAAAAGATAAATTTAATTGTATACTTAGTTGTGTACAAACCTCTGCTGCGGACGTTCAACCGCGATCAAATAAATGTGAAATTTTCCAGCATTGACAGACACCCCTAAAACCGCACGCTTTATTTACATTTTTGCGGAGTTCATTTGAATTTAATTTCAATAAGGTCAATATTAACAAAAAACCGTTTATGTGCCTCAAATATTTGCACTTATTGTGGCTACGTTTGGTTGGTAATAAATGAGTTATTGTCGAAAATATTTTTTGTAAAAATGGAGTATGTGTATTTTACTCACATTGTGTTGACGAGTCTGTTCGCGGGGAATTTTATTCGTAATGTATTTTAAAAGCCCTATTTCAGCATATAGTTTATTTTTATTTCGAAGCTTGTAACATGTTGAAGTTTATTTTAGTGTTTATGTTAAATTTACGTTGCAAACCGTGTACATTTTTTTAAGTGACAATGTCGAAATTAAATAATCTGCTCAATATGTAAATAATATAATACTATCATAAATAAAAGTACGTATCTTTAAACACTATTCCGTTTAAGTTAAAATTCTGTTTCTGAAGTCGTCTCAAATTATGGTACCTCCCATTTCTGAGGTTGTATAGAATTTGTTCGAAATGAAGAACCAACGATCATACAAAAGCAACATGTCCCTTTATAGATGATATACGTACCGTATATCGTATATGGAACTGTCTAGATTTAAATGAATGATTTACAATAGATATGGAAGAGCAGTGTTTCCTAATACAAGTATTGCTATACTTAAAAGTAGACGCCAATACCTAAAGCTGTTTATATTTATTTGGTGCCATATAACATATTTATTGCATTTTTTCTTTCCATCGCCTATGCCTTGATCATCTAGACAATAAGTTTTACAATACAATCATCGTATTACTCTAGTCTTTATATTTGAAGTGGTATTATATTGTATGTCTGATTATACAATTTAAAATTAAAGACATCGTCAGCTTTAACTCAAAAGCTCACTTCGCAAAGCAATCTGCTTTAAAACTGCCAAGGATTTTGACAATGCTATCAGATTCCCGGATCATCTTTGTCAGAGCGACTCTCACGGCCAGATAACTGCGTCTTGGGAGATGAAGTCGCAGAGGACGTCCGAAATATAATTAATATTAAATGACCTTGCATTTCTGAATATGGAAGCGTTTTGAATGAACCCTCTTCATTTCATGTTGATTTACATAGAATTTATAATTCTGAAGATTTTCGTAGAATAAACACAATACAAGTGGAGATATATACTTGATGCAGTTGAAATATGTGTTTATTTGAACGCACTAACCTTTTAAATTACTTTTGCTATTAAAAAAGATCTGGTAAATTCACTTACTATTAAAGGATTATTACGCGGAAGAAGCCATTAGCAGAAAAGCAAAAATCTTAATGTCAGTTAGAAAACAACGATTAGCCTTTTTAAATAATACTTGGAGAAATAAATTTGTAATTAAAATTAAAAACATTTCACTAGTAAACAGAATCCAAACTCAAAAATCATAATACAATAATGCGAACATAAGACCAATAAAGCTTCTTATTTGTAGGTATTAGAAGGCAATATACCAACAGATTAGCATCTATCTCGGAAGGTGCGGAGCGTGATATGGCGGTTGTTGTCATTTTAATGACCGTTATGACTAGACCATAATGGTTTACAATGTATGTTTACGAGGCTGATAGTTAACATAGTTACATTGTGGTGATTATGCCTTAATTCAACAGAAATATGTTGAGATGATTGTAGTAATATTTATGAATAAAGAGCAGTTACTTTGAAGAGGACAAGCTACAAATCCTTGCCTAAGAATACCGATTCCTGCCTAGGATGATTTGCAAGGCTATTGAAATTAAAAACATACGAATTTCAATAGAGAAGATGGTTGGAAGCTTGCATAAGTCTGGGATTTCGTCCTACATTTAATTAAAACGGAACCCAAAAGACCGGTTGCCAGATTTCGAGATACTGTGAGATTATTCTGCGTACAATGGACCCCCATCAGCTAAAATTTTAATGTTGTATAGTTGTGAAATTAAGGTAGGTATTGTAACTTTGACTTTTCGGATGACCCGTGACCACGAAGGCTGAAAAATCTTCGAAACAGCCCGAGAATATTATAATATAAAAAACCGCAATAAAATCCGTTAAATAATTTTATTGTAATGTCTAACACTCGCGTAAACATAAGAAATAATTATAATATTACTTAAACTTACGAGCTTCATTCCCTAACATAGCACGTAGAGTGCAAATTCTTTTCTACGAAACCCAAACGTGCGAGAAATGCTATACAAAAACCGATACAGTAATAATTTGTTTCATCTCACATCTTCGTCAACTTCATAAGATCACGTTCCGTTTTTATTAAGACTTAAAACTTCAAACGAGATCATAATATACATATCTGGATGTTTTTATAAAGTTCTCCCTTCAGACACATTTTTCTTCGTGAATAATAAAATGTTCCACTTATTTATTCCTTTGGCGTAATATGAAAGCGAAAATTGCTGGATGTCGAATAAGATTTAGCAATATTTTGATGCTGTCGGTACTAGAAACCATGTTTATGACGACGTTAATATATAGGTATATCTTAACGTAGTGGTTATATTCTCTTTAGGTATATCATAAATAGGTTTTGCTTTGTTCGTAGGTACTATGAATAAATTTATAAAAATTATGAGGGAGTACGACTTTGTTTAGTTATTTAGTATTTGGGAAACACATAGTATAATTACAACTGAAAATACACAAACAAAAAAAATAACAAAATCCAGGAAAGATTGTAGACATACTAGAAGAAAGTGAACAAAAACAAATACTAATGAATACAAGATAACAAAAATAACTTACTCGTAATAAATGCAAAAGTTTGAGAAGTCATTTGGAGGTTTATGAAAATAGACTAAGATCTAGATTCTTCATGACAAGAAAACTACACCATTAGATTTTAATCCATAAGGTCTTTCACGCAGATAAAGCTGTCAATAGAAACCTGATTCACATAAAACATTTGACTGGACTTAAATTCGAAAGGCACAAAAGTAAACTCGAATCAAATAAATTCCCTTCCATTTTCACCAGAAAATATACAATGGGGAAACGGGCAATAGGTAACCAAACTTTCATCACGTTTGGAACATAAACCTCTCGGGGGTCGGTAAGTTTGTGCCACCTCGTGGGTATTAAGAGGTGTTAGCCATCTTGTTGATAAAAATTGTCTGAAGTTAATATAATGTCCCGTGAGGGTAGCTGTTTATCTTATTGTTAAATACCGTCATCAAAGTCAAATTCAGATTCCATTTTCAAAGTGACCGATTTTATAGATATTTGTTTACTATCGGCTGTTTTAGATAGATCCCAATCTCAATCTTCAATCCAATTCCGAGAAAGAACCAATCAAAACAAGTAATTTGTAAGCATGTTAAAAAAAGGTTCTGATCAAATTGATAATTTTTTGAGGTAGTTCGAAAAATGCGAATAGAATCGTCTTAAGAAAATTGCGGTTAATCGATCGGTTCGACCGTGGTACTACTACCACTATTTCATTGAAAACCTACGTAAAAGAGGTTACTGTACATTTCCAGTGTATCGTGGCGAGTTATGGACAATGGAGGTGACTAATTGACTAATGTTACCTACTTATTTCTTTAACTTATTCATTTGCCCATCACAATCCCATTTGAATTGTGCATTATAGTCTTCTAAAGAAAACTCCAGATGTGCGTTATAGTCATCTATCAGGCAAGAAAACTAAATACTAAAATCCAACTAACCGTTTCGCCACTTAGTATCGAGCAGCTAAAATTTAAATTTTCACAATATTTGGCAAGATCCCATTTAGATCGCGGCTGATAAGAGCCGATAAATTGTGTTAAAGTGGTTTCTGATAGAGATCCAAGTGTGAGGAAAAAGATATGGTGAAATAATTCATGTTCAAGTTTATTTCATTTGAGTAGATTTAGCATTTGAAAATCTTTTGTGGCTGATAAATTAAGGCTAAGAAACGTAAAAAGAAATGTTTGATGTCAGATCGCCGTAATGCCTGCCTTGATCAGTGGAAATGAATATCATTATTCAGGTTTACATTTAGACTCGAGTTCTTATAATATGAGCGGCAGTCCGTATATAACCAACCGCAGTTATTGTTGAAATCATACTAAAGTCAGGTGGGTATTGCAGTACAGTTGAGTCGAACACAATGAGTGTACAGAACGCCAGATCTAGTACGTAGTACATATTTATATCGATGGACAGGAATTATAAAGTGGAAATTCTTAATTTAAAATGATTTCGAGCAAAGAAATATCAAATGAGCACTATAAAATCCGAAGAAACAGAGGTATAAAAGTATAGAAAGCTAACATCGTCATACGAAGGCGTATTTCGACATGTTTGTTATCAATTTATTTCGAATTATAAATGGGAATGTAACTTCCGACGAGGCAATTTAAACTTCGATAGACCGCCTGCCCACGGGGAAATGGCGTCCGAAATGCAAACAGGTACGTTTGTGGGCAGCAATAATGAAGGCAATGATTTCGGTTAGTTATTTTCCGTAGATTTAAATGTATACAGAGGATTATTAACTGATGATATGGGTATAGTTGGTTAGGATGTCTTTAGAGAAGGCCTATGTTCAGTAGTGGACTCCAAAGACTGAAGAAAAAGACGATAAACGTTTTAAACGCAATAAAAAATATATTAAAAGCTATTAAGTCACCAAGGTCTTTGAGAGATACGACGTTTATTTACGATACGCGACCAAGGAGATGAATTCCATTAAAATGTTATATGCAATGCTATATGATTTCAGTTTCAAGGATATTGTAGCTAGAGGAATTACCAAGGATAATATTCTGAAATCAGTGAGCTGTATAGCCTTACTATAATGACTTCGATCGAGAAAGAGACCAAATACGATTTGCAATATTTGCTCGTGTTGTTCAAGGCCAAATAATTGTAGGATCTGCAATTTTTGTTGGTATGGTTCGAGCTTATTACTATTTCCTGATAGATTATCAATAAGAGTTTTATAATAGTTAAAATCACTACGACAATTGCGTGTACTATTCAGCAAATACTATCAGTTTGTCCCGTGACCATTAAGACTGCGAAGTCTTCGAAACGTAGGGAGAAAACTCATAGTAAAAAAACCCGTGATTAAACCTCAAAAATGGTTTTATTTCAAAGTTTAATATTAATCTCGTAAATATACGAAATCTGAACTAATCTTGCTAATTCTCAAACATTCTTACCTAGAGGTACTAGGGCGTAGCAGTCTTTCTGCTTACATTAAAACCAGAGTCATGGTTATTGGGTCGATGTATAATTTTCATAATTATTCATTGATTAACTCTTAACTTTAACACTATGCTTTTATTAAGTATATTTTTTAACTAAATTCCCGATTATGGACTTAACTTAAGTCATTGTATAACGGATGAAAGGCTAATTGATTTGGTGATATTTAAAAAAATATATAATTAGGACAAGAAGCAAACATGCTGATTCTAAATACGCAAAACTGTATGACGCTCAAGTTGACCTGCCTTTAACGATATTTTTTTTTACAAAATATCTAAATTTCGCAACATTATATTCAGTGTGTGTCCGAATGCAGTAAATTTAACATTTGCACAGGTCTCGCGGCACCTGCACATCTCTTCACGCTCTCTCGCACCCGGTATGAATTTATGAAAAACAAAATTACTACACGAATAGAATAAATATTTGAAGTTATCGTATGTTGTCCGACAAAACTGCTTTTTTTGTGTGCATTTGTAAATTTGATTTAATTTTTTATGTAGATTGCAGGCTCAAGGCAAGTTAGTTTAGGTAGCTCGCATGGCTAAGATATTTTTTCATATTTTGGGTTTAGCAGGCCGCATGTTATGTCAACTATATATGTTTTATGTGTCATTTTGACTGCATCAGTGGTGTAGTCGTAATTACACACGCTATAAGTATGACTATTGCGCTGAGGTCCTGGATTCGAATCCCGGGCAGAGCCAAAAATGATTTCTTATGTTTACACGAATGTAAGACATTGAAATTAAACTACTTTTCGGATTTTATCGCGGTTTTTTTATTTTGGTTTTCTCCCGACGTTTCAAAGACTTTGCAGCCTTCATGGTCACGGGGGGGACTGAGGTGTTGTTCATCCGCAAAGTCAAAGTTACAATATCTACCTACATTTAAATGTGAATTTACTAAGCTTAGTTCTTGGTCTGCAACTGGATTATGGTACCTACGAGAGAATTGACTCAGCTTGGAATTATATTTTACTAGATTTTGCTCGCGGCTTCGCCCGCGTGAATGAGTTTTCCGGGATAAAAGTCCCACTATAAATTTTCCCGGGATAGTAGGCTATAACCTTCCTAGGGTCTTATACTATCTCCATACCAAATTTTGCTTTCTTATACCACGTCTTATGTCACGTCCAGTTCCCGTGGGAACGGGATAAAAAGTATCCTATGTCCGTCTCCTGGTTCTAAGCTACCTCTCCACCAAATTTTCAGCCAAATCCGGTTTATCCGTTCTTGAGTTATAAATAGTGTAACTATACCCACTTTTTTATATATATGTATAGATGGATATACGAGAATCGTAGTTTATTTTAAATGAAAAAAATAAAAAATCTATGTAATTAAAAATTTCGAAATGAACTTAGGCACAACAGGGCCAACTTACATGACGACAAAATAACATTAAAGTAATCAGTTCAGAACATAAAAAGCAATCAATCACATTGATGAAGTCAGTAAACAATGCATATTCATAAATGCAATTGTTCTAAGTGCAAGAACAAGATTAAAAACGCATTAGGCACGACGCCTACTCCGGGAAATTGCCCGTGTTCGTTTCCGTGAACACAGCGGAATCGATCCCGGGGTCTTTGCCCTGCATAGGATGTCACAGGAGTGCTTTCTCTGATGGGTGTCGGGTTCCTTTTTATTTGTAGATTTAGGTCAATTTTATGGCGTTGAGATAAGAATGTTTTACTAATGGTAATGTTGTTTTTTTGAGATGATGAACTAAGGAAATGTGCAGTTGTTACGACGAAATCAAAATAATATTTTACTAAACATATTTTAGACTCTTTCTCGCCAATTAACTCTCAGAAGATAACAAATAAATTTAAAGCGGCTGAAGCCAGCTTAAGGTCCCTACATCGCTCGCGTTAACTTCCGTTGCCGCTATAAAAATTAGCCTATAAGGATTATAGTAAAAAATATATAGAAAAAGAATCAGCAGTTCAAAGATTATCTGTTACATTGAAATCAATAAAAATTTTACCTGTCTTTAATAATAAGACAAACGAAGAATAGACATAATAAACAACTTCGACGGAGCAACCCGATCAAATGCCGGTAGCAAACAATTTCAATCGCGAAAAAAGGTGCAGTCAAGCGTCAGAAAAGAATAAAACAACAGTAATTAACGTTACGCTATACGTCTGCTAATTAATTGGTTGCAATGAAAACTGAAAAGCAGAAATAAGGATTAATTAATAATATACTTTGGCTTTCGAATGTAGTTTTTAGAATGTTAGGCGCCATTGTGATTTGCGTCGTGAGTACATTGACATTCTTTTGCTAGCGTAATACATACGTCACTGCTCTGATGGTAAATGGAGTGGTGAATTAAAAAATAATTAATTGACGAATCCCTTGCCATGCGATCGAACGATATTGTTGACGACGCAGATACTTTTCAGTAAAATTTAGTTTTGTTGTTTAATTATTTAAATTCTGATACCTCAATAAAATGTTTTTTTTTTGTACTTACTTGTCATTTGAGAGTTTTTTTTCGTATGTGAATAAATATATATTATTATAACGCCTTTTAAAATTTAACTGGTTGAATACTAGCTCATCGTCAGCAGATATTTTAGTAAAAAGGAGGTCAGGTAGTATAAATATGACACACATCACGCAGTTATTCCCGGGGTAAGCAGAAGCGTAAGCAGTGCACCCCTTTTTGCCAAGTGTGTTCCGTCCCATGATGTGATAGGGACGAGCCCATCGCCATATCGTGCTCAAACCTCCGACTCCGGGCTAATACTGAGCAGAAAACCCCAAATATCACTTTGCCCGACCCGGGCTTCGAACCCAGAACCTCAGAGCGCTGCGGTACCGCGAATGCAGTACGACTACGCCGCCGAGGCTCTCAATGATAAATATTGTCCAATTAAAAATAAAGAATGCGAGCCTCCTCTTACAGTGATTAAACTAGATCATTTAGTATGATGTTATTCTTCATCATAATATAATATATTAATTAGCATTCGAAAGTTAAAATGCCTCACATGTTTTGGATGGCTAATCAATATCTCGTATGAGAAATTTTGTAACTCTTGTATGTTTTACAGATACTTCTGGCATTAGAAGTAGAATACTCAGAGACCAGGCGCCATGAATCAAACATTGGTATACTTTTACATCTTTTTTGTATTCGTAAATATTTTATAAACTTTAACATGTAATTTCGTCAAATGACAAGTAAATATTACTGAAATTACTGTAATTGTGAGCTAGAAACAATTAACATTATTATTATATTTATACTTCATAATTTAAAATGAAATTATCAAACATCATTATTTATTTATTTTTCGTTTTTATGTTTACGACTTTTTATTTTACTGTTGAAAACTTTAGGTTAATTTCTTCATATTGTTAATGTTATATTTTTGTAGCGAAAACTTTATACCATTTGATATCGAGTGATGAGTCATCATCATCATCATCATCATCATCACAGGATTCTGAGGAACTAAGAAAAGGTAATTTATTAGTAGTAATTGTAGGTATTCTGTCAGACTCATTTTTCACAAGATTATTATGATATTATATTGTAATTTTAATTATTTCACAGGAATTGATAAATATTTGAAACATATATGTAAGTCAATGTTTATCTTAATTGTCTCCGCCGATTTATTTTTAAATAAGTTTTATTTTCAAAAAAATATACAATGGTTGCTACAAATATCATCTTTCCTACTTCACCACAACATCCTGTTTTTCCATTTCTTTTGAAATTTCTCTTAGAACCATGACTATATTTGTGGATCTTATTAAATTAATAAAACTTCCCAATTTTTCAGCGAAAATAGACGAAAAATTTTACAAAGAAAAATTCAGTGAGTTTTTTAAACTTCTTACTAACTTGAAGTTTTTATTGTACCTGTGAAAAGAATGTATTTTGTTCCACAGGAAAGGAAATAAGTGAGGAAGGTAAGATTTAAGGAACTATGTGGGACACAGAATACATTGTTGTTAACGAACGGAAATATATTCGATGTATTCTGAGTATCAAAAAGTGTGGATCTAAAAGGTACCTTGATCGTAGAAGCTTTGCTAATATTTTTTAGGCTAAGAAAAATTGAACTGTTCAACAATTTAAAGTCTTAACACTTTAGTGCTCTAATGTTATTACATTTTTCCTGTGTTTTGATACATAACAAAGATCGTCGCCATATTGTTTGAGATAAAAAAAAATCTTTCATCTAAATAATTATAAACATAGTTTTTTATACACTTCATTCATATAAATAATGTGATGTGTGGTTAATGTACGAAAGACGGAGTAACTAACACACGAATTTAATTTTACGCTAACAGTGTTTATTGCAGCTATAATTCTAAATCATGTTGTTTACTTTGGAAAAAATGTACAGAAATTATGATGTTTAATTTCTGTATGAGATTTATATCTTATTCATAGGTGATTCCATAAAACCGCTAGGTCAGACATAGGATGTGAAGAGCTATCTAGGGTTTGAGATGTCAAGTATAATAGTTGTAAAGCTATACATGAGTAAAACCCCGCCGGCAGTCGAGATTTGGCCAATATTTACGAGGGATGAATATTTAATAATATTTTTGTTCACCTATTAATATATAGATTACTGGTGGTAGGATATATTTTATATCTCTACAAGGTGTTAAAACCTACCATAGTGGTCCACGTAAGTGTGTCGCGTTCCGGGATCAGCCTGTGTACATTTCAACAGGCCGGCATAACTATGTCGACTGCTAAGGGACAATCATCTCTCGTCAGTCGAAATTCTATTGAACCCCACTCCACTTACCCTTAGGTTCAGTGGGATAGTTTTGCTGTAACCGAATAAAAAAAAAATATGAATTACAGGCAATTTAACAAATTCATAGGCTGACAAGGCTTTACCCAAATTCATTTGTCAAAATAACCTACAAAGTGACCTCTAACTTTCCTTATTTATAAGCCTAGCATTTTTTCTTACGTAGTTCATAATATTGCAATCTCGCGCGCGACGGTAGCATAGACATCGTTTTAAATTGAATTACTTTCGCCTTGCAGAAAAGAATGAAGAAAAGTTTTATGAAGATTTACTGAAAAAAATAAAAATGATTAATGTTTAAAGAGTATGGACTTTTATTTACGCCAATTTATACTTACAAAATGGAACAGATAAGTATAATTAAAAGAAGATTCCGATAGGCGCAGCCTATGTTTTAATAAATTATGATATTGCATACAAATTGATTATAAATAAAATAAATATCCGTAATCACGTAGGCGAAAATAGTTGTGTTTATGATATGCAAAGAGAACTTATAAGAAGAATTGTATACCAATACTAGGGTATTTTGCCCGTTTTTCTCTGAAGACTGCCTTCCGAACTGGTAGTAGAGTTATAATATAAAATAATAATATCAGCCCTGTATTATATACTTGCCCACTGCTGAGCACGGGCCTCCTCTACTACTGAGAGGGATTAGACCTTAGTCCATCACGCTGGCCTAGTGCGGAATGATAGACTTCACACACCTTCGAAATTCCTACAGAGAACTTCTCAGATGAGCAGGCTTCCTCACGATGTTTTCCTTCACCGTTAAAGAGAACGATAAATTCACAAAGAATTCACACATGATTTTAGAAAAGTCAGAGGTGTGTGCCCTTGGGATTTGAACCTACGGACATTCGTCTTGGCAGTCCGTTCCACGCCCAACTTATATCGTATATCGTCGCTTTTTTAATAGGTAGTAGAGTTGATATTGACGAAATCTATATAATGTATAACATTTTAAAGGTTTCAAATAAATTATTTAATTTAATATTAATAACAATAATATTAAATAAAATTTTAAATACAAAAAGTAATATATTATGGCGCGGCACTTGGACCATTAGAAGACACATACTTAATCAGGAGATTAGTATATTTTATATATTTCTTTTATTTTATTGAAGAAAGAAACAGATGTCCATAAATATAATATATATACATACAATATAGAATATATGTTCTCATAAGTAACTCAGGGATCAATAAAATATCTACGTAAAAAGGTTTGTTTCCAAGTTGTAGATCAATTCTGAAATTTATTTCAGTAATGGAGAGCTAAATTATCCCTGTGCAGTGCTAAAATCTTATTTCTATTGTATAAATAAACGTAAATACGACTGAAGCAGCCAGTAAAGACTACTTTCCAAACTATAGTATTGTTTAAAACAAAGTCCACTTCGTCATTGAAAAGAAAACAGAGTATAAACGACACGAACACGGAATAAATTTTCAATCTAGCACCTTATTTACTGTAAAAACTCAGTTTCCAGAAATTATTTAAGTATGCACCATCGTTGTGACCTGGCGGGAACTCGGTTCCAGTCCCGGATCTTGAATTTTTTGAAGGCGGGGCAAAATCTGGATAATGCCGCTCCACCACCTATGTTTTTAATTTTGTCATCATCATCATTTCGGGCCCCGCAGGAAATAATTTATGTGTGTAATGTTCTGGATGTCTCAGTAGTCAAAGTTGCGTTAATTATGAGTTGTGGCTTCGTCTGCCAAGTTTGGATTTGCCACCCTCTGAATTCGCCGCCAGGGGCTTGGGCCCCGGCTTGCCCCCTCATAGATCCGGGGCTGCTCGGCGCGTGCCACGAACATTAATTAGTTTGATCGCAGTGGCAGTTCTGGTGGCACCCTTAGTGACCTTTGGGTTCACCTGTTTGCATCTAATAGTTTCATATGTTTATGCGAATGTTAGATATACAAAATTGTATAATTGTAAAATATAGGTAGATATTGTAATTTTGACTTTTCGGACGATCAAACCTCAGTCTCCCACGTGACCAGGCTACAGTTTTCGAAATGTCGGGAGAAAATTATAATATAAAAAAACCCGATAAAATCTGGAAAATAGTTTCATTGAATTGTTTACGTCTAGTTGAATATCGTAATCATGATTAGTTTTCTAAGAAAAAGATACATGTCTTCTCTTTTTAATTATCTATGTATATTGTAGTAAATGTAATTTAAAGGACAACAGTTTAAAAGGTTATTTGATTTTTTGTTTTATTTCTTCCTAATATGGTATAGTTTTACTATAATGTTGAGAACTCATCGACCTAACTTTTTAATTTAATATTTTGGGTTGACCATAACGAGGCCTGAAGGAAAAATGTTTTCAAAAACAGACCTGAAAATTGTTTTAATTGCTCAGATACAGTGTTTCTCAACTAAAATAGAAAATATTCATTCAAGGGCTTCCAATATTTCATAGCTTAATAAAAACATACTATACATTTATCATTACAGATTACACCAAATCCTTCACCACGCCACTTAAAACTTCGAATAGCTGCCTCCTGCCAACTGTTACTGCAATATGTATGCTCAAAACATTTTAAGCGATTTAATCTCTTTATTCAAGTTTACTTAACACCGCCGCGGCTTCCGTCACATTTTGAATACTTGGATCACTTCCAAAACTTAGTGTTGCCCGCGAGGCGCTTCAAATGTTCCATAATCTGTTGTTGTATCGCATTTATACTTCTTATTTGCATGTTTAATGTTCAGAACATATTATTCAGGTGTAATTTGTTACATTTAGTCGTAGATGCCGGTAAGTCGTTTTATTCAACCTAGTTTCATATTTACGTCGTTTTCATCTTTGCGAGATGACTTGGTTCTCCAAATATAAACAGTTATACATCCACGCCATAATTTTAGGAGAAAATTCAATTTTTTCGTGAATTGGTAGTTCAGTCCGTAACACTTAGGTATTACTGGAATTAAGGCTATACTTACTGACTTAGTTAAAGAGGTTCTTCGAAATACCTGATCCGATGTGAAAAATTATTCTTAAAACAGGGAGCTACATTATTCTCTAGCGCTACAATCGAATAGGTAGACGGAGCAACGAGCTATAGTCAATATTAAAGTGTTGAAATGACATCTCAACACTTTAATATTGATCAAGTCTAAGTGCTAATGGAGTTCATCAAATTAGTATAAAAGCTAAATTAGGAAGTTAGAGCTCACCATCAGCGGCTGCAGGATGTCCATAGCCGAACATAAGCATCCCCCAAAGATTTCCAGGTCGATCTATTGGAAGCGACCCGCATCCAGCAAAAAAAGCTCAGTTAATTGAAATTCCCGGTGCAGCATCATGGTCAGTGTTATTGCATGAGGCACGTAATGTCCGACCCTTTCTATAAGCTTTATTTGTAGGTAATAAAATTAATTGGTTTCCGGTTTCCCCTTAATTTTAAACTTGATTAAAATTTGACAAATTTCTTATAGAATTTCAGATGACAGGTTTTTAATTCATATTGAAACCTTTTAGCTTCCTGTATAAAGTATGTACATAAAAGATAATGTAATTTAAATACAATTGTACGTTCGTGTATATAGGAAAATCATCCATTCAGATCTATAAAATCAAATGCGATAGGTATTCCAAAATATCATTCCATAATTGCCCAAATCAATATAAACTACAAATATTACAGCTTAACAACCCAACAAACTATTTAAAATGAAAATAGTGAACGGCATTATATGACAAAATCTATGTAACCCAAAAGATACAGACATCAACCTATTCGATTAAATTTTTTCCATCTGAAACAATACCCCAGTCTTTGCTACAACAGACCTATTAATAAACCGAAGTTGTTTACGCTAAGGCCGGTAATTAGAGACGTACAATCATTATGAAATTGGATAGTGTCTAATTAAGATAATTGCCGTTAGGTGGTATCGTTTAACACAAACAAAAGAAACAAAGAAGTATTGCTATGTATTGAGCTTTTGTTTTTCAATCAACCTTTACCGATGGTAGGAAATTTTTCTTGGCTTGGATAGCGACCAAAATTCATAAAACTTGGAATAGTGACCCACGTCTGTGTGTCGCGTCCCGGGATAAAAGCTGGATATGTATTTCGTTTCATATTGTTTCGGGATTAACCAGTTAGTGATTTTTCCTTCCTAACCGAATTTCGGCTACGGTGGTAATCTAAAACGGAAATCAGCCAAGTACACAGGAGATATTATAGTGCACAAGTATGTGCGCAATATACAGGTGCACTCTTTGTTCCTTTTCTTACATAGTCTGGTGAGACGTCAATCCGACATGACCGGAGAGAGATCAGGAGCGATACTAACAGCTTTACGTACGTTCCAAGGCACGGGATTACCACGACGCCAACTTCCTGACTCCGAGCTGCGCTTGAGTAATTTATAAGCTGGAAAAACCCAGTCACAATTATTTTGTCCCACCCGGGATACTAACCCAGGACCTCAACGACAGTCGTACTAGTGCCGTGTATAATTACAACCACGCCACCGAGGCAGTCATGTTTGTATCAGTGAAGTTGCAATACCAGTCTAACCACCAATGATGCAAGCTACAAAATGTTTGCTAAATCAGCTAACTATTTAATCCAACGTGGCTGTAAAGTAGGGCTTTCAAACAAGCTTTCCAGATGGTTGAGTACACTCAATTCGCAGTGGAAAGCACTTAGAACTATCGAATGGCGCTTATATCAAGTTAAATTCTGATAATTATGTTAAATAGTGTATGAAACTAACATTTTAGGTAATGTTGAAACTTGAAAGGGGAGAAATGTGATATTCTACTGCACCGATGGATAGGTTTGACCGGGCTAGTACTGAATGAATTCATAATTCACAGAATGCCAACGTGAAGCGTGATGACATTTTGGGTGGTCATGGAGGACTGTGACCACTAACTCTCATCTAGAGGATGGACCACCTTATTAATAGAGAAGATAATGGTTTAACTGATTTTGTTTTTGCTATGCAACTATATAATAGAAGTGAAACGCTAGACGCTTTGTCAAACATAAAGTTTAGTTAGCAAAGTGATGTGAACCTCCTTAGTCATAAAAATAAATGATTTTTTAGTAAATATTTATCAGAAAATCAAATAAAAAACTACATTTATTTTAGAGCTTCGACGAAAATAAAACATAAATCAGTCTAGACATCTTCGAACCCCTATAAAAGATCGTAACAGATGAAGATGAATTTACAAGAATATTTCCAACCATTGGCCTTAAAGTGTTAGCGATTGAGTTGATACCGGAATCCGCTTCATTATAGCGCAGAGCGTATCGTCCCGGCTGAATAAAACATTCCGTTGTCGCCACTTTAGCGGTTTTCTTTTAGAAAAACATCGTGTTGAATGCATTAGTGGCTACGGTTTACCTGTTTTATTACCATAATGTAGCCTTACTAGGTATTTAAGAATCGATTATTATACTATAGTTTAAGATTTCTCTATTCTGCGTATTATTTTTGGGGCTGCGGTTTTTACTTCGTTTTAGAACTATTTTACTAATACTATATTGTCCCACTGCTAGGTGCGGACCCCCTCTACTACTGAGAGGCTGTAGGCCTTAGTCTTGGTAGACTGGCCTTGTGCGAATTGGTAGTCTTTTTATACCTTTGAACTATTTATTTGCCCTATATTATAAATTCGTTTTTTTTTTATTTTTGCATATTTATAAAAAGTTAACGCAAGATATTATTAGTTACTGCTGATTCATAAGGATCCATAAAAGGGCAGTGAAGTTGACTTAGACTGTAGTAAAAAAACATATAGACTCCATCATTCTTACTCAGAACGGAAGTAGGTAAAAATAAACCGGAACTAACAGAGTGCATTACCGAACTTTTCAGCTCAAAGCGCATGCAGTGGGCGAGCTTTCAAACCGGGCGCGAGCGGAGCTTTGTCGACCACGCGTCTGTGTTCTGTTTAATTGTCCGGGAATATTTAGCTTTGTTGTGTGTTATCTTGGGATTGTTTATCCTTTGGACAGAGCTTCCATCTCTATACATATTATTAAACAAAGTCCCTTTTTCTGTCTGTATTTATTCGTTTTCTCAAAATATACTCAACGGATTTTTATGAAATTTGGTATGGAGATAGTTTAAGACTTTGGAAAGGTTAAATAATACTTTCTATCCCGGAAGAATATATAGCAGGAGTTTTATCCCGGAAAAGTCCTTCACTCGGGCGAAGCCGCGACCAAAAGCTAGTTATTCATATATTTATTTTTAATATAAAGAATAGAGCATTTTCGATTGTAATGCCTAGTTTCATTCACTGATGTGTCTAATATTATTCCTTATTTCCTATCATATCGTAAGACGGAATAAGCATGGTGAAATGGGTTTACTAATAACGTCTTTGTCTAGTCCTTCGGGGATAAACGGGGTGAGTGTGTGTTACCTGATATGTGGCTGATGCTCTAATTTACACGTAATTGTCAACGTGTTCAAGACTTTGGTTAAAAGATAAGGCCCTGACGACACCCTAATCCGCATTGGATTAGTTTAAGGGATTTTGAGTTAACTTCGAGTAATCGAGAAGTTCTGTACGCATTTACCTATGCTGTAAAATTTTGCTGTGTAAGTTGTCTATTTTAATGTCAAAAGGTATGCCGTTAAAGCAGTCAATAAACTCAATAAATTCTGATAATTATAAAATATCTTTATAAATTATGTAGCTATGTTAAGGATAATTTCTGCGATATGGTGAATTTTTATTCTGAAATAAGCAAGGCTCATTGACAGTCCTGCAGCAATTCACAATCTAAAATATAAGCCAGTCTCAAAGCTCACATTAGAACTTAAATAAATTCACATATTTACAAGCAAAGGTATAAACAAAATTATTTATTTCGCAACAAACTTTAGGAATTTATAGCGATTTTGAACCTTCAAACGCTCGTTTATTCAAATATTCTTCACCAAAGTTTAGGCTTCGTTTTCTCCCCTGCAGTAATATTATAAAATTACTATGTCGTGGAAATATTCAGTTCAAACATTGCGCTTAACCAACCGCATTGCGTCCGCAAAAGTTTTCCAACAAGCAAATAACCCTTACAACTAGTTCCAGTGAATTAAGAGTTAACTGATCCTTGAAGTTCATTTATATTTTTACCCGCAGCTTCGCCCGCGTGAGAGTTATTCAAGGATAAAATTCCCACTATATATTTTTGTAGGATCAAAATTAGCCTATGTCGTTCCCAGGGTCTCAAATCATCTCCATACCAGATTCCGTCGAAATCTGTTTGGTAGTTTTTGAGTTTATCCGATTCAGATAAACGGCTGCGTCTAGGGACTTGGTTCTATAATATGTAAGGATATTTCACTCATGTTTTAATATTTTGGTGATATATGTAATCTATTTCTGCCATTAAGATTTCTTTAAAATCTATTTAGAGTAGTATTCCTGTTTTAAATGTTTTGTAAATTAAATTCTAGCCAGCAATGGCGAAGGGTCCATATAAATCGATTCTTGTTGGCTTTTTATGTAGAATTAGAACGATTTGTATACAGCATTCGTGCGTATTAGTAACTACATGTTGTGCCGGCTTCTCTTTCGAAAAATTTCACCTTTCGCCACTGCCAGTTAGTGTTTTCATGTTGTTACTGGTGGTAGGTCTTTCATATCATGGGAGTCCGCCTGGTAGGTACCACCACAATGTCTATTTATGGTGCAAAGCAGCAGTGTGTAAATCACTGTTGTGTTCCGGTTTGAAGGACATTGTAGCCAGTGAAACTACTGGAAATAAGACTTAACATTTCATGTCTCAGGATGGCGAGCGCAGTGGAATACAACACCATACTTTGTAATTCAAAGTATTGGATGGTGCTTCTACTGTTAATGACCGATCGTATTACTTAACATCAGGCGAACGACAAGCTCGTCTCATTATTCAAAGCAATAAAAAATAACTTTCGGGCTGAAATTCAAAATTACCTCATAGCATCGTAGCATACAAGTAATACCATGTAAGTAATATAGAAAGCGGATTCTTTACACTGATAATCTATTCCGTACACAGATACATACAAGTTGATAAAAAGAGAATATGTTTAAAATTACAAGATAAAAGGACAACATAATTGGGTGGCCGTTAAAAAACCTGAAACAATTCCAATAAACTGAGATAAATTTAAGCTGGTCATGGAATCCTTCCGCTTAGAGTCCCGATCCTGCGGGATGGCTCCAACCCACGCCGAAACTACTCTACCACTAGTTTATAGCATGCAATTGTTTTGGTATAGTTTGCTGTAGCAAATATTAATGTGCTAAGAGGTTATGGGAGTGACGTATTAATTTAAATGTTTTAAAGACTTACAAAAGTAGCTGAACCAATTGAAAAACCTCAAAACCTTAGGAACTACAGTCGAAATTTTCTTTTTTCTTCAAAAAAATTTTTTTATGAAACTAATAACGAGATCAGACATTATTTGGTTAAGATACCAACTAAATACTAACTATGTAACAATGGCAAATATTTTTATGCTTTGTTATTTAAAGATATATCTTATTACAATCCTAAATTGCAATGTCAATAATCCATGATCAGCCGGCTATCTAGTACGGGCGACAAACTTTGGTTTTGAGGCATATGCTATGTTAATCGGAGTTGGCTACAAACTTTCATTTCAACCGCGTCCTCTCCTTTATATGCCTATCATGATTCATGATGATACTGAAATTAGCGAATACAAAGACGCTTGTCTTTACATAAGTTGAAAGGGCTCAATTCTCTAAAGGAAATCCTTGTCTACATTTTTGGGAGAACTAGTTTCTTGTTATAAGTTACTAAAAGCCTTTATATAAGGATTTTAGAAAGCTAAAAATGGTTTTCTTTACTCCGATTTTTTTGTAAATTTTAACGTGGGTTGCACGCCTGACGACAATTTTTTTATACAATATTGTTAAAAAGTGAAGCGATTTTTATTAAAATGAAAAGAACTGTCCCATGGCTACAGAAATACTTTCAGAAATATTTCGCCAACTGACTGGTACAACTGTCAATGACTACCTGCCTTGGTCTATCAAACAACCTAGAACCTTGCATCGGGAGGTGTTGTGTGGTGCATTCCTTTTTTTAAATTCAGCGAGCTTTTTTGCTTCCGACAGCTGTCCATCCTAGGTAAAATCCGCAGTTAAGTAAGTAGTTGGTAGATTTAATTTGAAGAGAAATATCTGATATTAGGTGTCTAAACGCTGTACCGTAGATAATAGAGTAATTATTTCTGACTATTAATATATTATATCTATGTAAGTATATGTGTACTGTACGTAATTCCTCTATTATATTATGATAATTCCCGTGACGCACAATAGGAATCTGTGAATATTGTTCGCATTGCTCGAATGTTCCAGTCAGAGATGCATTTGGAATTTCAAGGGAATACTAATTCACATGTGAAAGGATTTTCTTGAATAAGGGACTTGAGATAAAATTTTGTAAGACAAATTTGGACGGGAGTCGAATACCGCAGTGTTAGGTACGTTTTATTTTATTTAGTATTTGTTTTTAAACCGCTGGCTAAATATAAAAATTAATGAAGAAAAGAAATCGTGATACCCTCTTTATTTACCTTTCAAGATTAATGGAATTTTTTACTAAAATGATATCGAGTTATGTCATATAAATAGTTTAATTTATGCAAAAAATAACATAACTTTGTAATAGTGAGCCAGCAAAATGTTTTGTTGAGTAAAGTTGTTTTCTTTGTGCTAATATCTAAAATACAACATACATTATATAAGTGAAATATTTTATAACTTTATTTAGGAACACTATTAAACGTAGTACATATAAATTTATTAACTTTCGTTTAAACATTATCTTTTAACGATAAATTAATTCAATGTTTTGAAAATGTAATTAATTTTCAAACAATACAATGGGCATTACGATTTCTAATCTTGAAATGACACAATGAAAATTGATTTATTTCAAACTTTCTTCAAGAAGAACGAACCCTTTAAATTTCCTGGCTCGAATCAAATTAATTTTAGGTTCACCCTGCCATTGCACAATGAATTCTAATTTTATAACACTTGAACGAGTTTTAATAATGATATCAATCATTATTCACAAATTGAGGCTTTGTATTATTGGAATCTAGACATAACAAATTGCTGACAAGGTTCAAAGTCGCATCGACATCGATTAACAACTTTTTGGAACCTTTTATCCCCGCTAACTATTTATTGTGTAAGTTAGGTTACTTTGTAAATCCAATTTATACTAATAAATACGAAAGTAGCAGTAGAAAGTATCTTTATGCGTTTAAGGCTATTTTACTGAACCGATTTTAATGAAATTCGGTACGGAGGAAGCTTCCACCAGAAGATACTACAATTACAATTTTTATTGTAGAATATCAGGTTTCAGTTGTCAGTTTCCTCGAAGCATGTTCTGCCGTCTGTATCATGCTCTGAGGAATTGTGCAATTTAATCCACTCCTCTCCTTTCCTTCGCGGAATCACGCGTGTTGGTATGTGAAGCTACTGCTTAATGGTTCAAACCATCACGGCCTGAACTCCTAGGTTCGCCAACTCTTTTCTTTGCGGCATCATCAAGCTTTGGAATAGTTTACCTGAGTGCCTGTTCCCTCCTTCCTATAATCCTGGGTCTTCCCGCCGTAGCGTGAAGAAGTATCTTAGTAGACCGACATGATTGTATTAAATGGCATAAGATAGCCATCTGTTGCCATTCGATATTTTATCGGACGGTATTACGCTTTACATCAGGTACAGTGTAGTCACATTCATTAAAAAAATGTAATAGAAGGTAGTAACTACTGACAGAACCGACCAAACCTCATATAGGGAGAATCGGGAGAGGAAAAGGCCTGTTAGTGCTTGCTGACAGAGGTGTCCCTGAATTGGTATTGGGAAAATTGGGAATTTAGTGTTCCGTTCATATTTTGTTCAATTATTAAATTATAAAGCGGCGATAGCCTAGTTGGGTGTGGAACGGACTGCCGAGACAGATGTCCGCAGGTTCAAATCCCAAGGGCACACACTTCTGACTTTTCTAAAATCATGTGTGTATTCTTTGTGAATTTATCGTTCGCTTTAACGGTGAAGGAAAACATTGTGAGGAAACCTGCACATCTGAGAAATTCTCTACAGGAAATTCGAAGGTGTGTGAAGTCTACCAATCCGCACTAGGCCAGCGTGGTGGACTAAGGCCTAATCCCTCTCAGTAGTAGAGGAGGCCCGTGCTCAGCAGTGGGCAAGTATATAATACAGGGCTGATATTATTATTACTAAATTATAATTGCTAAATAATTAAGTAAAATTTAAAAATCATTTTAGGGATATCCTAAATATATATAAGCTAGAGCGACATAATGGCATATGCAGAAGCCCTTTAAACCAGAATTAAAAAGATATATATACGTAAGTACGTTGTTAACATTAACACCACATATCTAATGCGTATCTGTATATAACCAAGGATGAACTAACAATGGCGATATCTGATCGTACTCGATATAACTTATAGACAGACTACCCGCTTTCACAGTTCGCGGCAACGAAACCAATTGTATTATGTCCCGAATTGAATTTCACCAGTTTTCCGAATTGGTTGATATTAATTTTCTATAATACTCGCTGTGATCTCCGGAATATCAGACAAAAATGAACCTTGCGAATTGTGTTTACTGTGACTGTAAATCGATGATAGTTTATTTCTGTTGTTATTTATTTTGCACTGACTTTATACTTTTAAAACTTAGTTAGATATCAGCCCTGTATGCTGTCCCACTGCTGGGCACGGGCCTCCGCTACTACTGAGACGAATTAGGTCTTAGTCCACCACGCCTAGTGCGGTTTGGTAGACTTCACACACCCTCAAAATTATGCAGTTATAGTGTGCAGGTTTCCTCACGATGTTTTCCTTCACCGTTGAAGCACCGTTGATTTTGGAAAAGAGTTGTGTGGCGTTAGGTTTTGAACCTGCGGACATTCGTCTCGGCAGTCTGTTACAGAACCAACTAGACTATCGCCGCCTTTTAGTCCTTGGAAATTGCAACATATTAAATAATAAAATGATGGAGTGTTTAATAGCAAAATCCATATCGGACTTGAATTGGGCGCTATTGTGTTTCGGTCAGAGTAAGGCGTTATTGTTCCGAATTTCACTTCCATAACATCCGCAATAGCCTTTGTGTTCGCGAATGTTCTAAGTATTCATATGTTAATTAGTATTATATATGAATAAAATTCGTTTTTGTTCATTCTTTTTATGCACTAGCGACCCGCCCGGCTTCGCACGGGTAGCAAAGTATATTATAAGCCTTTTCTTTTCTGTCGTACAAAACATTAATGAATCATATAAACTTCCTCTTAAATCGCTCCGTTCATTGGTGATAACCGTAGGAAATCTATTCAGTAGTTTATTAGTATATCGTGCCCGGACAGCCGTGGCGGGGGACTTTTTTTTATAATATGCAAATAATTTATTTAGAACAGTAACAAGTTTACAACATTAGACCACAGGTACCATAATAACGGCGTCAATGGTCGAGTGTCGAGTAAATTTGTGTTTTAAGGTTAAACATTATTGTAAAGGCAGGGTATTGTGATCTTTATCAAAAATCATCATCACAATCCTTAGCCGCAGAATGTCATTATACACGTTACTTCTTTGCGGAGTTCGCTTATTTATAAGGAACTTAAATATTAAGATGGCATTACATAATGTATGCGTAGGAGTAAATGTCAATATACTTACCAAAAGATCTTCGTAATAAACTATACGAAATCAGGTTTAATTAAACAAATAATAATTTTAAGCGTTGCTCTTAAATTAACTCTTTTTTGTTATTTGTAATGAAGTAGTTATGAACATGTACGATGCAACATTGTTAATTGATGTTACCGACTTTATAGAAATGAATTATAGGCGAAACTAATGGGAGCCCCGCAATTTGTTTGTGAAAAAAACAAAAATACAATTCCATGTAAACTTTTTGTACAACAATACCATCTTAGATAGAAAGTCATAAATATGTATGAGTGTGAGTGGAAAGGAAAAGGACGATAAAGAAAAAAAAGGTATGGTATATCAACAAAGAAAAGGGGAAGAAATATGTCATGATGTCTGACTTGCGCAGAGGACATATTGCTCCAACCCCAGAAATCACTAACATCACGTGACTTCTATCATTTGCTTCCCTATATAAAATGACTAGCTTTTGCTCTGATTTTGAAGGAGTTTTCCGGAATAAAAATCCCGCTAAAAAAGTATCCGATTTAATTATATTTATGGCTCACTATTTTCGTCATAGAGGTATCCATATAAAATGTAGATATATGCTGTCGCGAACTTTTATTTACAACTATTTAAAACAATCCTACGGCATGGTTTAGGCAGCGTTTAAACTCCAACGGTTTAGGCAGCGTACGCCAAGGTAGCAATTTTATTCTTACTTCTTTCTTCTTCTGATATGTATCATTATATTGTGACCAAATTACACACAGTCATTATGAATTGTAGCCTATGTAATATTATGATGTGTAACCAATATTACTGTAAAGTTTCATTCAAATCCATTCAGTAGTTTTTCGTGAAAAACAAACATAAATACATACATTCCTACATCCATACATCCATCCTCACTAACTATCGAATTTATAATATTAGTAGGATATTCATACTCACAGAATTGGAAAACGGATCCTTTGCTGGGGAACTAGAAAATGACTGAAATTGGTAAACAATATTAGCATACAGAACCCTTGATGGTCCATCTTATTCTAAAATCTTCATAAAATCGTTTCAACTACACATAATAAAATAAAGTCCCCTTTTCTCTCTGTCTATGATTGATTCTCTCAAAAACTAAAACAGATTTTAATGCAGTTTTCACCAATATGCGGGTGGTGGTAAAAATATATATTTATACAATCATTGTACAATAAAAAGTCACAGTTTGCCGCTTCAATGCGATAAGGCGCGTTAACAGTTATACATTTGCCGATCTAGTAAAAATACTAGCTAGAGGTAACATAGGTATCACACATCTTTCTTGAAGGTGTATTCAAGAAATCGGCCAACGAACGAAAACATTAGGCTCTGAGTAAGTAATATTCAATATTAATGATCTTTATATTTTGAAGTTTCTGAGGTAAAGTATATAAAAAATTTTTGACCTGACATTATATTTATTTAGGCATTTAATGACATTCTTTTTGTGTACGAGATAGTGGCCTGAGGGATGTTGTAATAATTGAATTTATTCATGACATTAGTCCATTTTCATATGATGATTTTCAATTTAGTAAATACACGTAAGTTATTCAAGATTGGATTTTTTGTCCTATACACAGTGCCGGCCTTAGCTATTCGGGCGTCCCGATCGAAATATATTTTGGCGCCTCTTTTTTCTGGCATCCTTTTTTTTAGATCACAGTCTCTGACGTCCCCCTAAAGCTTTTGCGCCTTTACTAGGAACTGGCGCTCCGGGAAATGCCTCACCCGCTCCATCCTACAGACATTAAGGGTACCGCGGGTATCCAGAAGTTTTCGCCACCAAGTGTCATAGGGCGCCTGACCCTTGGCGCCTGGAGTAGCTCTCTACGCCCTATGAACGGCCCGGCGCTGCCCATACAATGATATCTAGCAAATGGTTTACATAAAAAATTAGGGAGTTCGACCTCAGTAACCTCAATCCCAACAGTGGGACGGTATATAATACAGGGCTGGTGATGATGATGAGTTTTTGCTGTGATGCAATACCGCGAAGTATTCCGTAAAAAAAATCTATATTTTATGCCCATATCTTGTTTACTTGCAGGCGTGACTGTTATCTAAATTTGAATTTGTCCCAAGAGTGGACGCGCTTTTTTTAGGAATAGTTAGGGCTTGGGGGTTTTTAGCGCTCATATTAATTTAGAATAACCCTAACACTAAGTAGGAGACGTGGTTGTTAAGCCGGGGGATCGCCTGTACACCGTTAGCAGGGTACCCTTGGTGATAACGACGGCGATTTCCAAAAAAAAAAACACTAACTAGAAATATTATAATCATTATTTTCTTCATTGAGAATTTATTTATTAGAAACAAATATTATAGTGAAACAATATATTTATTTAACAATCATTAAAAAAACAAAAAAAAATATTATTAAAATTACACCTTCCTATTTCGATGAAGCTCGAAGTCACAAAATCGATAGTAGAACTTTCAAAACACAACCGACGACTTTACAGGACAACCAAAGAAATAAATTTTAAATTTCAGAATTTCTTTATTTCTCTTACTATCAATATGTTTTATGGACATATTAAAATTCATGGATGTAATGTAAAATAAATTTTGAATAAAACACTTAAAAAATATCAGTTCAATGGAATATAGAAAGTATTTTCGATAAGATGACCTTATCACACCTACTATCTCATCATCTTTATTATAATACCCTCTTTATACCAAGAAAGTAACCATACATAAAGGTCAAATTACATTACTTGGCAAGACAAATACCTAATTATTTGTCAAATATAATTTATAAACAGGTTTGACAAACTAAAACTGTGAGTTAAATCCGATACTTT
Source organism: Manduca sexta (assembly GCF_014839805.1). NCBI lineage: Eukaryota > Metazoa > Arthropoda > Insecta > Lepidoptera > Sphingidae > Manduca > Manduca sexta. The sequence goes on along the minus strand of NC_051137.1, from coordinate 3,668,559 downwards.
AATTAAATTCAAATTAATTCATTCACAGGTTTGTGGAAATACCATTATTCGAGTTGATTGCGTCCATGCGGTATTTTCTAGCACGAGATAGTGAGAAAACGTAGATAAGATATACAGTGTAGTCCAAATTAAATGTCGAACGATCGCAAGAATTATGCTGAATTGTCATATCGATTGATTATCTTGTATCGCGATTCGTCAGGATAAGGTAGGTAACAAGTGTCATTTCTCCATGAATTTTTGGTTGCTACATACTTGAGTACATATATAATTTTATACGTTAGCCTCTAGACATAACTTCTGACGAATTCCGGCACTCAACATCTTTTATCCCACTTGCGTGTGGTAAAATGTATTTTCCTTAAAAATTTAACACTAAAACGCTTAAAAAACCGCAACTATAACTTTGCAGAATCGCTTAGTATCTGTTTATTATTAGACTATTTAATTCAAATTTTCTGTTGACTTGTTTACTAAATTCTGCCCGCTATCATTAAATTATATTAGTAACGTCATTCATTTAAATAAATAAACTTGTATAAATTGTAGACAGAGGTTTGCAATTTAATTTATTCAGAATATTTTATACTAATAATTTAATAATACAAAACTTGCACGTCAGGTAATAGAAGTTATCTACTTTTTAGTAAATACATTAATCAATAATATATTTTATCTAAAATAGAACGGAAAAAGAATTTTCAAAATCCAGGAAATAATAAATGAGTTATAACCTTTAAATTTGATTGAAGGGGTTGCTGTCAGTAATAACAAACTGTGACGTCATCGAATGTCACCGGCCATAACACTACGTGCGTGAGAAAGAGTTAGCGTGATAGCCCCACCACGCCCCCACTTTCCCACTTTTGCTTGCAACAATATTTCAAATATTAAGCACTCGATGAGAATTCGTTTTATCGATTTTGTCCCTTAGCAGCATTGGAACAACATTGCAGTGTACCGATTGGAAGGTCATTCCAGGCAATGTAATCTATACTATTATATAAAGCTTAAGAGTTAGTTTGATTGTTTGAACACGCTAATCTCAGGAACTACTAGTTCGAACCTTTAAAAATATGTTTGTGTTGGATAGCCCATTTATCGAGCTATATATCTTCACGCTATGACCAATGGGAGCGGATCAGTAATAAAAAATGTTGCAAAAACGGGGAAAATTTTATACTTTTGAGAGCTTCCGTTGAGTGTGCTGCGTAAACGATTAAATTTATGTAACAATCGTGAATCATGGAATTGTTCCTCTTAAAAAGTTGTAAAAAATATTTTATAAAACAATACACCAGCCACATCTGTCTCCCTGAAATTAAATGAAATTTGGTATGGAGATACTATGAGACATCGGGAAGAACATAGGTTACTTTGTTATTACTACATAATGTGTTACTGCTAGAAGAATATTATTGAAGATACAGTTATCCCACTTAATAACTTAATATTTATTGATCTGTTAATACTTAAAATTTAGAAGGTTTATTGTTTTGTTTAAGCTATAAATTTACTATGTTTATAAGTCTGTGTACCTATTCATATATATTTTATTGTTCTGCCAAAGGTTACGTATTTGCTTTAAACTTATTACTTAAATTCTAATCTAGATCTAAGCATCTATTTTCCGAAGATTTATATGCTACGAAAGCAGATGTCGGCGAACTCTATCGTAATTACTTAAGACCAATGTATCTATTTACCCGATATCATGAATAAAAAAATTGAATTTGAAATTTGAATTTGAATTTCTTTCCCGGGAAAATATGAAGGGTGACTTTCATAAAGGAAAACTTTATCCTGAAAAAACTTCATCACGGGAGCGGAGTCGCGGGCAAAAGCTAATGTACAATAAAATTATCCTTCATTTGAGAAGCTATTTCGCTTATTATTAAGGAAGCCACGTTTTATTGTATAAAAAGCTTATGTACTTTTCCCATACTCATAACTTTCATCTAAACTAGCCCTGTTTTAATAGTATCCCACTGAGAGATCAGGTTGCTCTTACTACTTTAGATTTTTAGTCCACAACGCTGATTGCAAATGCCTTAATCCTATTCTGTCATCAACAAGGTAGTCAGCAGTTTCTCAAAATTTCGTTTAATTATTTTAGGTTGAATTTTTTCAACATTACAATCGATTGCGCAATGTATAAAGGCGGTTGTCTAGTAAGATACTACATCGCTTCAGCCATAAAAATAATATAAAATCCATTCAAAGATATAAATAAATTTTATTAGTTGGCGCTGAGTTAATTGTTGCGCTGGCGAGTCGTTCTTTAGTGGACTTTGGCCGATTTGGTGAAAAAACGGTTGAAATTTTTTAATATGTCCATATTCTTGTTATAATATTATTTATTAATGTTGTTTTTTTAATTCTTTTACATAATAGATGATGTCATAGGTGCACAAAATTCATTATTGTGTAATTATTGATACGGTTGTATTAGTTTTCGGAAACGAAAATAATACTTTTGATTTTTAAAAAAATATTATTGTTTAAAACGTTTCTGCTATACTTGCCAATGTAAGATAAAGAATGCCTCTTCATTATTTGATACAAATTACGAAAATAGCTTATGACCTACGTCAATGAAAATATTTTGACTTTTGAATTAGTTTTTTTTAAATAATTTAGGAAGGCGATATCAAGTAACAAACCAGAAGTGGCGGAGCAAGAACAAAGTAGTCTAAGGTCAAATTTTATTTACCTATTTATTCTGAATGACAACAAATTAAAATAAATCTTGATGAATATTTAAAATAAAATATGCAAAACGAGATATCGATACTAAAGATAAAATTTACTATATTCTAAGCAGATGTATGGTTAACATAACGTTTATAAAATACTAGCTTTTGCTCGCATCTTCGCCCTCGTGAAGAAGTTCTCCGGGATAAAAGTCCACTGTATGATAAAAGTCTTGCTACATATTTTCCCGGTACTGATAGGTTCAAACTAATTTTATCCCTATGGGGTTGAATTTATCAAAATCCTGTTTAAGCGAGCGTCTTCATTATAGTAGCTTCAATCTTTAATTTCAGTTCATATCATATCATATCATCAGCCTACAGCTGTCCACTGCTGAACATAGGCCTCCCCTAAAGCGCGCCACGCTGTTCGGTCCTCCGCTCTCCTCATCCAGCGTCCACCGGCGATCCTACGAATATCGTCGGACCAGCGGGTCGGAGGTCATCCTACGCTACGCTTACCGAGACGCGGTCTCCACTCTATGAAAGATTCATTGAATTTCAGTTCAATCAGTCGAAAATCTAAGATGATTTATACAAACTTTCATCCCCTATTTTATCCTTAGGGGTGGAATTTATCAAAATCCTTTTTTAGGGGATGCCTACGTCATAGTAGCTTTATGCATGAAAAGTCTCAGCTCGATCGGTTTAAAATTGACAAAGTTTCATACAAACTTTCATCCCCTATTTTAACCCCTTAGGGGAAGAATTAATCAAAATCATTTCTTAGCGGATGCCTACGTCATGACATCTACCTGCATGCCAAATTTCAGCCCGATCCCTCCAGTGGTTTGGGCTGTGCGTTGATAGATCACTATGTCAATCAGTCACCTTTGAGTTATATATATTAAGATGTTTACTGATATTATTCAATAGTATTAATAAATAACCATTATCCCACAGCAAAATCCAGGTAATGTGACAGATTCGCGTTTCATTTAGGGAGTGGGGAATCCAGAGGCTTAACACACTGAAGCCTCAGTTAGATGGTAATTGCTCCATTTCGCTGCACACATGCGTCTCTTGTAAGACCTTAGGATTACAGAGCACGATGGCCACTAACAGACGGTTATGCCTTCTACACAATCGTGCATGACTATACCCGTCTATCATGTTTTACGTCTGGTTTTAACCGACTTAGAAAAAGGAGGTAGTTCTCAATTTAACTGTATGATTTTTTTGTTGTGTGTTTGGTACGAAATTACTCCGTCAATTGTAGACCGATTTTCAAATTTATTTATTTTTTGTTCGAAAGGAGATACTTCTGAAGTGGTCCCATAATCACCAAGTCAGGATCTGATGATTGAATTCTGGAGAAATCGAGGGCAACCCTTAAATGTTATGAAGTAACTTAAGTACTTGTGTATGGTCATCATCATCTTACGTAGCTGAGCTGATGATGGAAGGTACAACTCCTTAATATTAAGGAGTTATAGAGTCATCGACTGATTTGGTGAATTCTTTTTAGATTTGAAAGGGCGTTTGGTATTTGATCCATGATTATTACTAAAAGAATTAAAAGACAAATAATAAAAACAAAAATAAAAACTTTTTAACAAAAAAATCGACCGCCTTCAAAAACCACTATAAACCAAATAATAATTTAACATTACCTTTATACTTACGCACCAGGATTGTCTTGTGCGCTTGGTTTTCACACCGAATGCGCGCTCATGCACGGCGGGCCTTTCCTCGCGACTCTAGGCACACAGTTAAATGTGTATACCTCATGGTTGCCGATTCACATTGAGGCCTATAAGGGCTTGCGAACAGTTCCTACCTTTTTCCCTTCTTCCATCCTAACCCACACCTCTTAAGGTTTCCTTGATTGACAGAGGGGTTCAATACAAAAAAAAAAAAACTAAAGAAAGCTGAGTGGATCCGAAAACTTTCTATTTTTAAACTCCGTCGAGCCTTTGTCCAGCGGTTTTTTTTCCTTAATGATTTTACAAATGGTATGTTTACAATCTTAAGATTCTACTATGGCGGCCGGCAAATATGGTTTACACTGGATGTCAGTGGGGAGCGAGTTCCCGATATTTGATACGTAGCTCGCTCTCTTGCCCAGCGGTTAGATGAATTTATTATATTGTAGGCTTGCAGTCGAACAGATAAAGTTATAATGACGCAGCAAACGCGAAGTTCCTAGATGGGACTAAATACTGTAGTATCACGGTTATTTTGATAAAAGACACTCTTATTATGTTTCAAAATTATATTTAATAAAATCAGCCACGGACACCAATGGTCCAACCATAAGAGGCCTCGACGGGCACAGGGGAGAAGAGGGCTGCCTCCTTTTAAAACGTCAGCCGTCACACTTGACAGCTGACACTTCTACCTGACAATTGCAGGACCACAGACTCAACAATGGTACAAATACTTCCCATATTTGTAAGTTGCGTGCGGCCTTTACCCACCAGGACTTTAATGGATCAAGATAACATCGACTCCTTAGATCCGCTTGGTTTTTATGGTTATAATTAGTTCAAGGTGTTTGAAACAAAACAGGTTCTGTCTTTGTAATATAATTAAGAAAGTGTGTTAACATCAAATATGATAAAAGATGGTGAACTCTCTATATTTTACTTCACTGCCTAGCCCTGAAGTGAAAAAGTCGTTTTGCTTGTACTTTCATCATCATCTCAGCCACAGGAAGTCCACAGCTGAACATAGGCCTCCCCCAAGCTTGTACTTTATGTTTCATATATTCTTCTCCTGATGATCCTCGTCAGATGCTAGTGGATGCTTGATTATTGTGAAGGTTTTAATTTAACCAGGATATCATCAGCTTTAGTCTTTGAGGCGTCTTGATGATGATCATAATCATCATCATTTCAGCCGGGAATCCTCCAGTGCTGGACCATATTGATGACCATGCTTATCAAATATATCCATATAATCTATAAAAAGATCCATTTTATAAATTATTTACTTCAATGAAAATAACATCAAAATCGGTTTAGTTGTTTCGTAAATTACGATCATCAAACAGACAAACAATTTGCAAACTTATTTCAGGTGCTTACTTAACTTTATTAGTTTAAAAAAAAACGGCCGAGGCCGAATCACAACAGGCACTTTAATTGTATATTAATAATACTTGGACTACGCTACTTTTAAATATATAGGTATTATTCATTTGAACTTGTACCAAAGACAGTACTTCCTATGACGATACGTAGTATGACCTCGAATTTCCTAACTAACTTATCATTGAGCTTCTATTGTTAAACTAAGGTTTCGTTATCTTGAAGTTGTAGATAGAAATGTAATAATATTATTGTTATCAATTTTATCTTAAGCCACATTGAACTTACAAATACGGCATTTATTCAATTTAATATTATTTTCTTTGTTATAAATACGAAAGTATGAGAGAGAAGATTGGGCCTCAAGTATTCATAATTATATCGACGGTTGAAAGGCTAATTTACTTAAACGACATTTTATTTCGACACTAAGTTTCATACATATTTAAAACTAGCTGACCCAGCGAACTTCGTACCGCCTAACAGTCGATTCTTTATTTTTTTATTATTTTTTATTGTACTTATCCTCCTATTCGGGACACCAAGTCAGCTAGTAAGATAAAAACATGAAACTTGATAAGTCAACAATTACATTATGTCAAAAAATAATATTTAAAAACACTTAAGATTCTTTAAAAAGCGACGATAGCCTAGTTGGGTGTGGAACGGACTGCCAAGACGAATGTCCGCAGGTTCAAATCTCAAGGGCACACACCTCTGATTTTTCTAAAATCATGTGTGTATTCTTTGTGAATTTATCGTTCGCTTTAACGGTGAAGGAAAACATCGTGAGGAAACCTGCACATCTGAGAAGTTCTCTACAGGAATTTCGAAGATGTGTGAAGTCTACCAATCCGCACTAGGCCAGCGTGGTGGACTAAGGCCTAATCCCTCTCAGTAGTAGAGGAGGCCCGTGCTCAACAGTGGGCAAGTATATAATACAGGGCTGATATTATTATTATTATTATTATAAGACATTCGGCGATTCATTGTTATATTATAGAAGATCAGCTTATTCTATGTTTTTAATGTAGTTCTTTTTTTTGTGGAAGCATACGTCACTTAAGTTAATTTGACTTCCAACCGACGATATGAATCCCCCTTAGCCGAATTTCGGCCACGGCGGCCTATCCCAACGGAGATCAGCCAGGTACGCAGGAGATATTATAGTGCGCAAGTGTGTGCGCAATACACAGATGCACTCTCTGTTCCTTCACTCTCATAGTTCGGTGAGACGGCAATCCGACAGAGAGAGATATTACAATATATACGCTGCGAATAGGCCTATGAGAAAATATTATTATTTTCATTGGAGATAATAAAACACGCGGAAATAGTCCCTTTGCCAGTAAAAAAGCTCAATGTAAAGCTTCTAAGAACAGGCTGGTGAAATCTAAAAAAACATGTCATGCAAACGTGATATTATTAATGATTATTTCGATACAACAAGAATAAAAATAGCATAATAATTCGCAGTTGCAAACGATACATCATTTTATAAGATAAGCGCTTTCTTTTAACCTACACACAATTTCTCGACTCTCCTTCGACACCCCTCATTACTTTGGTACTACAATCGCAATAATTTCGATAATTAAATAATAATTGAACAAACATGTGTTCGAAAATTGACCCTCATATGATCTCGGAGCCGAGATGGGTATATAAGGTACCAGCAGTGCCGATCAGCAACAGTAGACATCTGACATTCGATCAGTAACCATACTCGCATAACATATTTCAACATGCAGAGGTTCCTAGTCTTCACCATTGTGGCCGTGGCCACCGCAGCTGCCGGGGACATATTTTACCCTGGATACTGCCCCGAAGTTAAACCGGTAGATGACTTCGACCTGAGTGCTGTAAGTAAAATTTCTATTGCCAATATATTCTGTTATCCTAACACTGCAAGCCGATAATTTTGGTGTTCCTAAAATTTTGACGTGAATTTTCTTAAATTTGCTGAAAGAATTTAGACATGTGGCCAGATAATGTAAAATTTATATTATAGAGTATGAATTGATAATATGATCAATAAAATGTTGTGCAATACCGGCAGTACAAAAAATTTTATAATATCGAAACAATAATAATAAAATTAAACTAGCTTAGTAAACAAATTTGCATACGCGGCAGATTGCATCGTAATAAACCCCGGTTGAACATGTTTTCATTTCTATTCTTTTAATGACAAGATTTTAAATTTATGATTGTCATTTGGTTTTAGATTTTTACCTTGAATTATTAATTAATTACAAACAAGTGTACGTAGAGTTAAAGGACCTTAGTGCAAATTATTAACTGCTAATTACTATCCAAATATTCCAAAAACATAATTTTTTCATAAATTTTGTAGTATTTTTTGAAATTGAACTACTTTTCGGATTCTATTGTGGTTTTTTATATTTTAGTTTCCTTCCGATTTTTTTAGCCGTTGCTTAAAGGAGCAATTATGTCATTGAATATTTACAAGTATACATGAATTGCATAGCCCACAAATTTTGAGGTTATCAAATAGTCTATCATCATGCAATAAAACACTAAATATTGATACTTTCTTATTTTTATATTTACTTCTCACGTTAAATTAATTATGTTTCTTTTCGTTTATTTGTACTCGTTTGCGCATAGTTACTGCCATATTGCTTTGACTCCAGGTGCCACCTCTATGGTCCACGTGACTGAAAAGTTTTGAGGTTTCTTTTTGTACTTATGGTAGGTCTTTTATATGTGAGATTCCGCCTGGGTAAGTACCACCGCAATGTCTATATCTGTCGCCGTGTGTAATCAATGTTCTGATCCGGTTTGAAGGACATTGTAGCCAGTGCAACTGGACATTATAAAACTTAATATCTCATGTCTCAGGATGGCGAGCGCAGTGGAATACCAAACAATACTATGTAATAAAAAGTATTGGATGGTGGTTCTACTGTTGATAGGCGGTCGTACTACTTACCATCAAGCGAACGGCAAGCTCGTATCGTTATGCAAAGCAAAAAAAATGTGTACATTCATTTAAAATCTACTTTATTTTTATTTGTTTTTACTTTATTCAATAATTAATTTGATATAGTAAAAACCTGTTCCTAAAATTATTTTTATTTTTATATTGTTGAATTTTTGTCACGATTCCTCGCTTGAGATTTATGATTCAATCATTTTTTAAATATATTTTTATAATTGGCATATGGATTTCCGCTAATATTTATTATTTGTCAGTTATAAACATAGAATGAGTCAATACATTTGATTTTAGATCCGTTGCATATTATATTGAAAATTTAAAAAGAAGTTTGAAAAAGTGAAAGTGATTTAAAGTGTAGTATAAAATAGTCAAAAGAAATTAAACACTGTTCATAAAGTAAATAATTTGTGTCCAGAAATTACATGGTATGCAAAAAATTTCAAAAGTTTAAGTTTTCGAGTAATGAATATTTTTCTTCACTAATCTTAGGAGTGATGAGAAGTCAAAAAAAATAATAATTGTACTCTAATGGCAAAATTTTAAGGATTTTCCATCTCGCTGTCTTTTAAGGCTGATTTTAGTCAAAATTGCCCCCATGAAGGACTATGTTTTTTTAATGAATATGTAATTTGAGAGTCTGGAGAACTTTTTGATTTACCTTAGAACCACGAAGTCCCCTGTTTAGGTTTTTAAATTTAAAGAAGAAAATTTAAGTCATAATTCATAGAACATAAGTTTTTCACTTTACACCAACATTTTCATAATTTTCATTAAAGTTACGAAGCTGATTTTTTAGCAAAAAAGTACAACTAATATAAATTTAGTTGCAATAAAAAAATCTCGAATAAGTCTTATACTTTTTTAAAAAGAAAACATTTAATCGGTGAAATCGAAAATCTTCAAGAATTTAGAAAAATATTAATAACTCGATAACTATCAAAAATCGCGGAACATACATTGGGGGTGATTCGGATACCCCAAGGGTGCTCTATTTCTGGACCTCCGCTTGACACTACTTTCTGGGACACCCTGTATAGTAGGTATATAAACTGATGCTACATTGATGCATAATGTCTATGTTTATAAAACATTTTATCACTGGGTATGTTTATTGATATAATATATATAGTAATAATATATATAACATATATAGTGGTTCTTGTTTTCTTGTAAGCTCATCCGCCCTGCCCTATTTAGAAAACGTATTATATGATATTCTGATGATATACATAATATGTTCGTTTAATTGTAATTTGCTTATTTAAGCAATCGCTGTATAACAATACATATTTATTTTAAAATTTCTCTACTTATAATCTAACACGGACGTATTTCAATATTTTGCACTACATTTAGGTTTCGTTTGGCTGTAATTCGGGGTATATGCCGACGTAATATTATTTCTTTTTAACCTCATGCGACTCACAATCGTTCGGATTTAGCTACAAAAACGGTTTTACGAACTTACAAAATTACGCCTGTTGCATCTCGGCTCTAGATTACTTCTGGAAAGTTCTTTCTGTTATCAGCTTGTATCTTATTTATTCTAGTAATTGTAGATTTATTTTATTCATTTTCTAGATCAGATTATTCTAGGACAATTTATATAGTATGACTTCACAAGATAGTAAGATAGGATGATGTAATCACTTTTGAATACATTAGGAGCACAGACTTCTAAATTAGAATACTTAATTGATTTAAATGAACTACTAAGAATAACCTTCTTTACTCACTGTTAGCAAAATTTGGTGAATCTTATCAATAGCTAGCTATAGCTTCCAAGAGCTAGCTATATTCCTTTACTTAATATGTCCGAGCATTACGTAATACTTTTGGGTGATAACTTCATTCTCACTGAACGATATTTTCAAACCATCAAATAAACATATTTAGTTATCATTCGATTACAAAACGCGAGTTAAGACCATTAAAAGCTATGGTATACATCAAAAATCTTCAGAACAATAAGTAATACAAATGTTATCCAACATGTACGAAGTAAATTAAGTTAAAACAATCCTTCTCTTTAGTTCGCTGGAGCTTGGCACGAAATCGCCAAACTGCCCTTGGAAAACGAGAACGAAGGAAAATGTACCGTTGCTGAATACAAGTATGACGGCAAGAAGGCTTCCGTCTACAACTCTTTTGTCATCAATGGAGTCAAGGAATACATGGAGGGTGACTTAGAAATCGCTCCTGATGCTAAACTCACCAAGCAAGGCAAATACGTCATGACCTTCAAGTTCGGACGTAAGTTTGAAACTTTATTTATTGTAAACCTTTCGTGATGGATACGTTCTAGCGCACTTAGTTATTATAACACATTTTAAATTATCTGGACTGGTCTTTTCGAAGAAAAAAAGGAAAAATAATAATGATTTCAAATATTTTTTTGTAAACCATCACTCTTCATACTTTTGGGCCCGACATTATTTCCTGATGAAATAGTCAAAGACTGAATTTGTTTCTATTTCATCACCCTAGCCTCTGATTTTTACTGATATTTACTATTTAACTATCTAATAGTATATTAGACAACTGAAGTAGCAAAATCGCCTTCGCGATTTCCACTAGCCATATTTCATATTTTTATTATTCGAAAGTTTATAGAATAAAATTTACAAATTAGTTTACTCACAACGACAAGTTTACTCTAGAAAATCAAATTATTTCTGCTTTGATTTCAATATAAAATAGTAATTTTAAGACTATCTTACAGATAAGTTGTGAATACGGATTTATCATTTAGTGGCCAAGACCATGAACGCTAGTTCTTAGTAATGACTTATATTTTTTTAATACGTTGTGTTTCTATTGTAGCAAGGGTAGTCGTCCAGGTACCATGGGTTTTGGCCACTGACTACAAGAACTACGCCATCAACTACAACTGTAACTACCACCCTGACAAGAAGGCCCACAGCAGTAAGTATATTTTTATTAACGTTTAAAAATATTGATATCGAAAAATATCTTGAAATATCCAACCTCACTTTTGTCAGAGTAACAAAGGTTATGTTGATTTTACAAATAACGTATGTACTTTTTTACATAGACAAATATTTGTGATAGATTCTGAGCCACAAATAAGAGCAAGCAGAATAAAGAGCATTACAATATACATATTTAATCATTGGCATATTTACAGCCATTAGGATCATATCTGAAAATATACATGTTATACTATCTACCCTATTAACTTCTAACCCTATTAACTTTATCTAGAAGATCAAATATTACAATAACTTTTTTTTTACAGTCCACGCCTGGGTCCTGTCCAGGAACAAGGTCTTGGAAGGCAACACCAAGGAAGTCGTCGACAACGTCCTCAAGACCTTCTCCCACCTGATCGATGCCTCCAAATTCATGTCCAACGAATTCTCCGAAGCTGCCTGCCAATACTCCACCACATACAGCCTTACCGGCCCTGACAGGCATTGAGAAGCATAGTGAAAGATGCTAGCGTTAAATGTGTGCTAATTACCCGTAGTGTTACCATAGTTTAAATATTTTTTGTTTTACAACATATCCTTCAATAGTTAAGTCCATGTACTAACATAGGTGTTTAGTTATATAGGTGATTGTTTGCTTTTTGTAAACAGAAAGCATACTGTGTTTAAGGAAATAAAGGAAAGGTTATTACATACTTTGATGTTATTATTTAAAAACTGTCACTTTAGTTCTTAGTGAAACAAAAGTAAATGATATTCAGTAGTTGAAGTTACTATGTGTTAATGTCAACAGGAAAAATATTTTAGGATACTTTCCACGAAGTTAACTGTAGTATTATTGCATGTTATCTGATGTTCAGTATAATGTAATACAAATATGACTGACTGACTATTTCGGTGGCGTTGTTGTATTACGATACGACTATGTTGTCTTACGTTTGATCTCCGGGTCGGGAAAAGTGTGGGTTTTACTCACTATTAGCACGGAGTTTTGAATTTGTGCTTGATATGACCTAATTGTTTATATTATATTCTTGATATTTAATATAATTAAGCCGAAATTTAGATTTAAAGATGTTGTGTTTACTTCAAGAAGGTTATTTATTTATTTATATCAACACACAGCCATTACAGGTTACACCCAATTCGACTGGCGGAACTATAATAACATAATAACTTACAACTAAATTCTATAAATAAATATTTATAAAAATAAATTATCTAACAAAAAAATTAAATTAAATTAAATTAAAGCTAAGAATAACAAATTACATGCAACAAAATAGGTGTGAGCTCACTCCAATTACATGTCAAAACATCTGCTTTGACATGCACTTCGTTTATATTAGTAATGGCTCGGGTGAGAGGCGCCTTGGCTAAGAGGTTGGTCCTGGCCGTCGGCACTGCCATTAGTGGTGGGCGGCGGCGCCTCCACACGTACCGTTCCGGCACGTTCAGGCTCAGGCGGCGCAGAACCCCCGGGTTGTGCTCGACACCACGTAACAGCTTCACTAAGTACGACGCGAGCTCCACTCCACTACTCTATTTATGTCGGCTAGTAAGAGAGCACTGTCGGTTCTTTCCCTGACTTCAAGCAGCAGTTTGAGATCATCTGCGAACAACAAACATGTGCAGCGCTTGACGACTTTCGGTAAATCGTTAATCATTATAATGAATTTCAGTGGTCCCAGATTGCTACCTTGGCTTACACCAGACCTGGTGTAATATGGTTCAGACTCGCATCCATTGTAATCGACATATTGGTTGTTCACTTTTGTCAATGAACATAATGTAATAATTTTTGTCTTGAAAACTCTGTATACCAATACAAACAGTTTTGTGAACCTAATAAAAATATATATATAGCGATAGATCGCTGCCTTTCATATGCGAACGGAATATACATGGTGGAAAGTGGGTGCACCAGTTACCTACCTTCGAGAATTAAAGGGGTGAGTGGGTGTATACCATTGACTAACAAAAGACGTTGTGTCCATGGCCATAAGAACTAAATCGGCCTAGTCTGCTGAATATATAGTTTTTCACGGGTGGTAGGTCTCTGTTGTGTTCCAGTTGAAAGACATTATAGCCAGTATAACTACTGGACATAATAAGACTTAACATCCATGTCTCAGGATGGCGAGCGCAGTGGAATACCAAACAATACTTTGTGCTTCAAGGTGTTGGATGGTGTTTCTACTGGACGGATGGACGGACGGATGGACGGCCGTATCGCTTACCATCATTTAAAGCAATAAAAAAAAGGTTTATTACGGAACGTAATTCATTGAAACTAGCAACAACGGCAAGTGGAAAGGGAAGTATTCTTTTTACCCGTTTTTACTAACTACTAATTAAACGTGCTTGAAAAAGTTGTGAACCCAATTCGAATAGGATAGGGTTTGAAGTAAAAGAAAAAGGCAAATTATATAGTCTATGAAGGAAGATTTTTTTGAAGAACACCAGTGAGAAATGTTAGTAATCTACTTTACTCAATAGTTCTTACAAGAGTATTTGTACCTAAGTATAGAATGTGGTCATATCGTCGGCTTCCTTAATGGTAGATGGCACATAAAGTTGTTTAGGAATGAAGACCGGCTGAGAAGTGCACTTAGCTGCGCGATATCCCATTTCTAACAGCTTTTAACTCGAAAGAACAACCGGTCTCTAATTACTACGTCGCAATCTATATCGCGTTGCAGTTTGTTTTTTCGATGTATTTTAGACTGTGTTTCAAGAATTTTCTAAAGAATTATTTATTTATATACTGGTGGTAGGTCTCTCATGTGAGAGTCCGCGTAGGTAAGTACCACCACAATGTCTATTTCGGCCGCTAAGCAGTGTGTAGTCACTGTTGTGTTCCGGTTTGAAGGACATTGCAGCCAGTGTAACTATTGAACATGATAAGACTTAACACCTCATGTCTTAGAATGGCGAGCGCAGCGGAATACCAAACAATACTTTATAATTCAAGGTGTTGGATGGTGTTTCTACTGTTTATGGGCGGTCATATCGCTACCATCAGGCGAACGGCAAGCTCATCTCGTCATTCAAAGCAATCAAAAAAAAATCATATGATTTATTAGGTTTACGCGAATGTTAAAATTTTCACTCGACGTAATTATAACATAAAAAAACGTGATAAAATCCGCAAAATTCAAATTTAAGTTGATAACCTGCATTACGAATAAAAACCAATTATCCAAATTTATCCGTTCTTAATACCATAACTTTAGCAAATACAATCATTATATTATGAGTGTCAATTATAATATTCATAAGCCTACAAATTGAACCAATAATGGCTGTTTCTATCACGTTATCTAATTTACGTGCAAACACTCATGATGCTATAATGCATGAATCTAAATGTCATAAAACATTCCTCGAATAAGAGTTAATATATTATGACTGGACTTTCAAAATATGTGCAGTTAACTTCAAATTAATTTATATGCGGGTTAATACCAAATGAATGAACCTAAAACTAGTATACTACTGGAAAGTCTTCTGAAACGTTTGCATTTGTTTGGGACTGATCGAATTTTCAACAATTTCCTTAGGAAGGTGATTTTTTTTTATTTCTTTGAATGACGAGACGAGCTTGCTGTTCGCCTGATGGTAAGCGATAAGACCGCCCATAAACACTAGAAACACCATCCAACACCTTGAATTATAAAGTATTATTTGGTATTTCACTGCGCTCGCCATCCTTATATGTTAAGTTTTATTATGTCCAGTAGTTACGCTGGCTACAATGTCCTTCAAACCGGAACACTACCGTGGCTACACACTGCTGCTTTGCGACAGAAATGGACATAGCGATGGTACCTCCCCATGCGGACTCTCACATATAAGAGACCTACCACCAGTATACGACTTGTTAGATTACTTCTGGATCGAAGGACCAATTTTATACCTTAAATTAAACAAATAAAATGTTCTTAATCAGCCATCATGTCCACACCTCGTAAACAGACCTAAGAATAAAAACAACAAAATTATTTACTTGATAAAACCTTCCTTTGAATGACAGTTGGCTTAGCAAACTCGCTGTAGCGTGACCATGAATGGGACAAAAGACGAAATACCCTCATTAATGAAGTCCCGTGAACTCGACCTTTTGTTTTCTTGCACGTTTCCTTGTTTTGTCAGGACGGAATATGTTGATTAATGAATTAAATGAAGATCTAAGTACAGTACTGTGTTAAATATACTTAAATGGATAGTGAACTTCGTATAAAATAGGACATTTCCATTACTGTTTAAAAATGCATTCAAATGGATAGCGGACATGTTAAAAAAAATTAAAAAATCTGCTATAGTCTCCTCTGAGCAGCATTCGGGTAGTTTAAACACAGCTTAGTGTTCCCAAAAACTTGTCGAGTTTCACCGCTGTCACGAAACTAGTGGCTCATAGGAGTTGCAGTTCTTAGGAAATAAAACTCTGTCTACCCTTTTGGAAAAAAGGCGTGATGTATGTTTGCATTCATGACTCCTGTTAAATATGTCCCGAAATAATATGTTAATATTTTTTTTTCTTATGCTAAAGCAATTCCAGAACCTTCTAAGATATATCAAATAAATGCCAATAAATCAGACCAAAGAAATGGTAACAAAGTGCCATGTGTTTTCAGATTTAAAGAGGTGATACGTCTCAAGCCGTCGCGGGCAAATAAAGGCTGGTATGGGGCCGGGATAGTCCTGAGTCGCATTGTGGATCAATCAATGGACATACCTATTTAATTATGGCGACAATCGACGGTCCGTTGTTCGTTGATAGAAACTTCACACTATTAAATATCATACTATAACATTTTAAAACTTTCTTAAACTGGTTTTAGGCATACCTACGTGAGAGTCCGCCTGGGTAGGTAGTACCACCGCAATGACTATTTCTGCCGCCAACATCAGTGTAAAGTCACTGTTGTGTTACAGTTTGAAGGATATTGTAGCCAGTGTAACTACTGGATATAATAAGACTTAACATCTCATGTCCCAAGATGGCAAGCGCAGTGGAATACCAAACAATACTTTTTAATTCAAGGCGTTGGATGGTGTTACGGCTTACCATCAGGCGAACGGCAAGTTCGTCAAGAAATAAAAAATCCCGTCCATATGTTTAGATATAAAAAAGTAAACTCCTCTATCATTATTGCAAAAAACACATTGCAACTATGTTTTTAAGACTGCATACAACTTATAACTATATTTTTTTTAGATATATTTTTTTCGGTGACTGACCGCTTTGCTAGTTGATAATAATAAGGCGCAAAAATTGCTATGTAATAAAGAGCATCTGTCAGCATCTCCTCAGATTTTAACGGCTCTCACAGCGTTATCTTCGGCTTAATCTTTTTTCTTAGAAAAAAGTGCTAAGCGGTGTCTTTGCGACGCAATTTTAAGCTGAATAAAAGATTTCAGTTTTATATCTGTCTTCAAGCAATTTTATTCCTTAAGACTTAAGTATAGTTTTTTTTTATAAAAAGAACTTCTTAACAAGCAATCTATTCAATATCATTTTTAAGAATAATATGAATTATTCTAATATAATTTTGTATAGTATAGTTCACGATGTATAATACTTTTGCGCATGGAGTTACTTAAATCTTTATTTAAAATGAATAAACCAAAATATCAGTAATTGTAACTTGTGTAATAATGGGGGTTTATACGACTTAACATCAATTCAATGACTTAGCAGAGCTAGTGTGCCTTATTACCATGGAATACGGAATATTAAAAAAAAATATGTTGCTTTTGTTTATCGGTAGGCGTAACGCTTAGAAAGGCAAAATACTCATTACCATAATATTTGCTCGTAAGAAATTTTTGCACGTGACAATACGTTTCTTTTAAGCTATAGCCTAAAAATTTAGGATGTATGTTATGAACTGATTCAGATAGTCGTTTATTTTGGCAAGTGACGCAGGCGTTTAATACATTTCACATAATCGTTATAGTATTTTTACAGCCACGACAAAGTGATCCCTCTGCGCCTGATGGTAGGTGGAGTGGGGTCTAATAGAATGTCGACTGGCGAGAGATGATTACCCCTTGACAGTCGACACAATTATGCCGGCCTGTTGGAACCGAATATACATACACAGGCTGATCCTGGAACGCGATACGTGGGCACTATGGAGGGTTTGAACACCTAAACACTAATATAATGTTATTCTTTTCAAACATCCATGTAGCAGGGAAAAAACGTTGCCAAATGGCTGGTTTCTTTGTAAAAATTTATCGCCTTTGTAAATTCCTCCCCAGAGGGAGTAGCGAGGAACGCTGCCGCACCAAAGTGAATGATAAATGAAATTTTTGCTCGCGAATTCTTTAGGCTGTTGTGTTTGGAAATTTTGATTGAAACGCGCCAGAAAAGTATTTTTTATCGGAAAAATTGCTTCGATGCGTATGATAAGTGCACGTTATGTGTCCTGTGAAAGATGCTCGCTAATATTATGCCGCCTAAAATACAATATTATTCAACAATCTGTTCAACGTGTTTTGCTAGTGGCAAGGCCCGTACTACTGTCAACCGCGCCTGGTTTTAGCCGCGTCAATTTGTTTTTTTTTTTTTTTATTGCATTGAATGACGAGATGAGTTTGTTGTTAGCCTGGTCGTAAGCAATACGAATGCCCTTAAACAGTAGAAACCCCATCCAA
Source organism: Manduca sexta (assembly GCF_014839805.1). NCBI lineage: Eukaryota > Metazoa > Arthropoda > Insecta > Lepidoptera > Sphingidae > Manduca > Manduca sexta. Next base: position 3,650,192 of record NC_051137.1, on the reverse strand, counting down.
CACCTTGAATTACGAAGTATTTGTTTGGTATTCCTCTGCACTCGCCATTCTGAGACATGAGGTGTTAAGTCTTATTATGTCCAGTAGTTATACTGGCTACAATGTCTACAGACTGCTGCTTGGCGGCAGAAATAGTCATTGGGGTGGTACTTTGATGATGATGATTTGATGGTGACCTTCGGGCGACCGCCGGGCCGAGTCCCTAACCCTATATACAACTTAACCTATGCACGGCCTACCAGCTTAAACTCCGCGGTGGCCCTCTTCGGCGCATTAGGGACGGCTGCGGGCTTCCTCTGACGTTGAAGTGTCTAGTCTGCGACCGCAGCCGCCCCTGCACATATGAGAGACCTACCACCAGTAAAATTTGTGTAAAAAGTATTCGTGCCCGATATGGCGATAGGCTCGCTTCCCAATCACATCATGGGGCGGAATACATACGGCGAAAAGTGGATGCATTAGTTGCGACTCTGCCTATCCTTTCGAGGATAGAAGGCGTGATTGTATGTATTATTATTTTTAATTTATATTTGATGGGCTTACTCATTAATACTCAACTATTCTATATGAAAAAAAAATGTTTTATTTCCATCAAAGAGAAAAAATATATTAAGTAACAAATAAGAGATGTGCATATTCGATCTCCATTTAGCTTTTTATAACAGGCATGAGTGTTAAAAAATGTAATATTTATTTGCATTTCATAAACGATATCATATTGTATGCAGACGGTCTTAATGCCGTATACATTTTCTCTAGTCAACCTTAGGGTGGTTGAGAACTGACGCTACAAAACCAAAATTATGAATCAGGCCATTTTTGACCAAAACTTACCTTTTTAGGGATAATTTTATGACATCATATTTTTGTTTTTCATCAAATATATGTTCTGCCTGCTGCCTACAACGCAATTTTAAATTAAAACGTAGTGTTTTACATACCATCGGGGAATGAACAAAAACCATACATGCCAAATGTATAACTTCATCATTAATACCGGCAACCATTGTGAAAATTTGTCGTTCCCATAGCGTAACCGACATTGCTCGCAGTTAATTAACTGTGACCCGGCGAGCGTTAACTTTATTGTTGGGCTCGTTCCCATTATAGTTTCGTTCCGTCTTGGTTTCTATTTGTATGGAATTTTGTGGGCAAATATATTTGCGGTAGAACGGATAGTAGACGATCTCGGATTCGATAGAAACACTGAGTAGTGAAATAAAACTAGTTTACAGATTTTATTGCGTTTTTTCCTTATTGCATTTCACAATTATAGGTTAATACATTACATACAATCCATTCCGACTAGGAATGTATCGTTAACTTTTCGTATGATCTATCTCAGCACACCTCTTGTCAATAAAATCTGCAGTTTTGGAACATCAGGAGAATATTAAAATCTGAAAAGTAGTTTCATTTGATGTATAACATTCGCGTAAAAATAAGACGTAATTCTGAATAGTGCATAAAATTACCACTCGTTTACAATTCGTTTTTGTTCCTGCCGACATTAAAATAGATAAAAGCCATTTTCTCTTCTCCATTAAAATGTATCGGTTGTATTTTTTAATTCGTGCTAAGATTAAAAACAAACTCATTCCCATTTTTAATAACAAAATGCAATATTAATTGCAAATAAGAAAAAGACAGTTCTGATTTAATAACCATAAAAAATACGTCGAATTGATAATCCTTGAAGTCGGTTAATACAATAGCCTATCCATAGTATTTATCGACGGGTGAAAAGCTAATTGTCTTAAGTGACATTTTTTGTGACACTAATTTTCATACCCGATGGACAGACCAGATAAAAGACTCGCCTGCCACCAAGTTCCATAAACTATTTGAAGATGCAATGAACAGAAACCGGTGGGGACAAATAATCTGCTCTAAATGTGATACATCCAGTGATGACCACGATCCTCAGTCATGAGGGACCGACTACACAGAGAGAGGTTTCATACATATTTAAAATCAGTTAATCAATCATTTTTCTGTTTTTTAAATATGTCGCTTATGTCAATTAACCTTCAACCGTCGATATAATCTGGTAAAATATGTTTCCAACTTCTTCTTATCCTGTTTGATATTTCGTTGCGAGTTGAGACTAATTAGTGTTCTTAAGACTCGCTAAGCACCTCTTGTTGCCATAAAATGATGGCTCTTGATCTTGGCTTACAGGAGCTGCAGTGGTGGGTGTGAAGGCGGGATAGTATCCCCACTTTTGAATATTACAGTAGTTGCGTAGGAAGTTCAAAGCAAAATCTCTTGGGGATACCCGGCAGGGAATTGATGGGACCCTAAAGGTAAGTTTTTATAAGTTCCGATCCTATACCGGCCTGGAGAGATAAATTTGTCTCCGTAGGGACCATTAAATACGACGTTGTAGGTAGTCTGTTAATCGATATACGAGAGACCGTATAGAATTTAACAAACATATATTTTATTCGAAATGAATAAGGTAGATATTTGTGTGATGGCAAATTGAAATTGAGGAGGCCCGTGCCCAGCAGTGGGACAGTAATATAATACAGGGCTCATATTATTATTAAATTGAAATAATAAGATATAAACTTCTATTGACTAATCAATAATTTTAATAAAAAATCCACATCAATTGTTCGATCCATTGCGAAAATGGACCAATCATGAATAAGAATTGTTGACATACTTACAAATGACTTCTTGTAATTGGATTATTCTTAGTATTAGATTGAAGATTAAGATTAGGTTTGTCTATTGAAAGCGACCGTCAGTCTACTCTCACGCTTTGCTTTAATCTATATATATACTATGATATAAAGCTGATGAATTTCTTTGTTTGAACTTCCTAACCTTAGCAACTATTAAACCGATTTTTTTTTTCACTAATAGAAATCCAAATTATTCCAGAGATAGGCTAGTTTTTATCCTGACAAAGTTTTTCACCCCGGAGAAACCGCAGGCAAAACCTAGTGGCGAAATAAAGAAAACATCTTAAAAATATATCTTAATAATACAAACTATTCGTTTGGATCACGTATCCTTTTTGTAAAAAAAATATCTTAACCCTTTTTCTTAAAAAAATATCCTTAGACTTCGCTTTAGTTTTTAACAGAATAAGATTTAAATCTTGCATTTCTTCAATATCTCAAGTAGTTGTTTCAAAAGATAAACCCTTTGAGGGATAACGTATTGTAAATACTATTAACAGAGAAGAAAAGTAGATTCGTATTGTTATAATATTTTTTTATGTTACACGAATGTTAGTCATTATAATAAAATTATTTTTCGATTTTTTCGTGGTTTTTGTATTATAATTTTCTCCCGATGTTTCGAAGATTTTGCTGCCATCATGCTTACGGGACGGCCTGGCTTGTTGGTCGTCGGAAAAGTAAAATTTACAATATCTACCTACATTTTACAATTATACAAAAACTTTAAATATTTTAGCTGCTGACGATCTACGCAGAATGAGCTCACAGTGTCTTGAAGTCTGGCTGTCAGTTTTTTGGGTTCCGATTGAATTAAGTATAGAACAGGATACCAGGCTTGTGCAAGCATCCAACTATCTCCTCTATTGAAATTCGGATGTCTTTCAATTTCAAATTCGCATTTATTTTTATTAAAAATTTTACAATACGTATTTCATGATTGTATAATCAATGTCAGAGATATCAAAAGAAAGTTCTTAAAAGCATTTCTTCGGGCGATGTCTCCATTTAATCATATATTCTAAGAAATATTCCATATAACAAGATCGTGTAGAATTAATTTCGCAAGCACTGCCCCTCTAAGATAAACAGAACTCTTTAAAATTTAAGCGAGTTAATGAAATATTAAATCTGAGATCGTGTGCACGCATAATCTTGAAGACGATGTAGGTCGTTATAAATGTTAATAGGTGACGGCTTAAGACCAAGTTTAGGGGTCGAGCACACGTGGGTTAAAAAGAGGTTATGCTTCATATGTCGTAAAATGTTCGTGATATTAGAAAAAACATAGTTTACGGGTGGTAGGTCTCTCATATGTGACAGTCCGCCTTTGTAGGTACCACCGCAATGTCTATTTCTGCCGCCAAGTAGCAGTGTGTGGCCACTGTTGTGTCCCGGTTTGAAGGGCATTGTAGCCAGTGTAACTATTGGACATAATAAGAATTATCGTCTCATCTCTCAGTATGGCGAGTGCAGTGGAATACCAAACAATATTTTATAATTCAAAGTGTTGGATGGTGTTTCTATTGTTTATGAGCCGTCGTATCGATTACCATCAGGCGACCGGCAAGCCCGTCTCTTCATTCAAAGTAATAAAAAAAATTACCTTTAAAGTTGAAAAGTTTGAAATTAATCAATTGGCGCTGGTATCTATGTGCGCTTGAGGTGTTCCGGTGCAGTGAAACATAGCGCCTGAATTTATATTTCAAAGATTTTTCCATAGTGTTTTGACCGTAAATATATGGTTATTGTTCCATATTCGGTTTCGTGTACTTTGGTAAATAATTTTAAGACTTAAAGCCAGGCTTTTGGGCTTCTATGAAAGAACCACTGATTGGGCTATAAAATAGATGATATAAGATTCAAAATGCGCCGAATACGTAGCTGAACTAAATCACTTTGTGCTTTGTGCTCCACGCCCTGATACATAAGTAAGGTTTAAAAGCTTTTCCCTCTATCATAGTCTCTAAAACTCTGTAGGACGTCAGAGAAATCAGTTTAAAAAAAATTTGCTTTACGAGAAATCTACCGGAATAAAAAGCAGAATATAATCTATGACGTAGTCTACGTGTTTGCCAAATTTCATCCGAATTCGTTAAGTTGTTTCTGCTTTTACTTCTATCAACATTTCGAAAAACTTTCGCATTGAATAGGAAACGCATAAGGTGGGAGATAATATCTTTAGAACATTTTAATATTTTACCTAACATTTTACAGTAATAATATTTTCGGGTGTTAAAATCAATTTATCTCTCATATTTATGAAAATTCATCTATGAAGTCCCCTTTTCTGTCTCTCTGTATGTTATCGATTTTCTCAAAATATACTAAACGGATTTTTATGAAATTTGCAATGAAGATAGTTTAAGATCCTGGAAAAATATATAGTGGGACTTTTATCCCGGAAAATTCCTTCACGCGGGGAAGTCCCTAGCAAGCTAGTGACATAATATGACTGATCTGTTGACTGACAATCTGATACCGGGAATGATATTTTTTATTCTGGTACAAATATTATAAACCACCAATAACAATTAAATTAGTATTTAGTTTAATAAAAACAAGATTCTAATTTAATTAGCTTATAAAATAAACCTGCAATTCAAACGACATATTTTTTAAGGAAAAGTTTAATGGTCCCTACCTCTTAATGGGTCAATTAAACACAATACGGTTTTGAGGTTCACCAAAACAATAGATTCAAGAGGCTTACTTACAAATAATCTTTTAAATTGTTCTCAAGCTGCTTACCTGAAAATAAATGGAAAGAGGTTATTAATATTTCAACAATGTTTTTTGATGTTCAATTAAGACCATTATTGTTTGAACATTGGTATATGTGCCTTTTATATTTTCAAACTTCTTAAGGGAATTTCGACCGTAATCGATTACTTTGACCTGGTCTTAGTTTAGTATACATTCTAGAGACAAATTTTGAATATTCAACGAGAATAATACTTTTTTTAAGGATTCACTACATATTTCGTCCTCTTTTATCGGTCTACGAGGGCCTACTATCCAATTACTAAAAATAATGTTTGTTCCTAACATAATAGCACGTATCAAAACATGTAATAGAAACGTCAAATGTTTTTCAAACAACCGTGATATGATACAATAATAATTTGAACATCGAATTGGAAAGAAATGTTTTGACAGTGACAGCATATAAGAATGGAACATTTTCGATTTTATTTCATTACGTTAAGGACTACAAAACTGACAGGTAATGTTTTTTTCATATTCGTTTTTTAAAACCATTTTTTTACTCTTTTTTTTTCGACATGTTAGTCAATGACATATTTATTTATCTAATTATTTTGCTATATTGTACCTAAGTACTTGCAATAACGTGCTCAAGCATAGCTTTTTAAAAATATAATTATAAACAACTATTTTGGATTTATGCACTCTGGTAAATACAAATGTTAGTGGTAAAATATATTTTATATCCGCCCGGATAGCAACCACCGTACCCAAGGTGTTAAAACCCGCCATAGTAGACCGCGTAAGTGTGTCGCGTTCTGGGATCAGCCTGTGTATATCTGGTTCGAACAGGCCGGCATAATTGTGTCAACTGTCGAGAGGTAATCATCTCTCGTCAGTCGACATTCTATTGGACTCCACTCAAAATACCACCAGGTGCCACTTAGCCGTGCCCGTTTCAAAAAAATAAAAACTAAATATATTAGGGCTTTATGTGTATAATATAAAAAATAATAATTACTGACATATTTTAATGACATTTATTTAAAGAAAAAAATATAGATCATTAATATTAAAAAAATATATATAAAGGCCAGATATACTCAATATGTGCTTAAATTCCACATCATAAAAAGTATCACACTAATAAAAAATACCAAATCAGCTGACAGAGAATCAAGTCTTTAATTATTTCGTAATAATGCCCAAAGCAACTAACTTAATTCGCTTTGCCATAATTTATTATTAATCGTCTATATCAATTTCAGACTGATGAAATTGCAAATTTCTTGCTGATTTCACGTTGTCAAGGAAGATTGCGTGGGGAGAATTTGTTCATTATTTTGTATGAAAATTCCTAGCTCAAAACTTTTATTTGAAGAAAATTGTAATGCTCTATGTAGTTCACATACTTAATATTATTTTAACAAATGAAATTTTTTTCTTGATGTCCTTTAATATTAATTATTAGGCTTGTCTATTTCTTAGTAAATAATGTGTATATTGATGTAATTTTTGATGACGAGACGAGCTTGCCGTTCGCCTGATGGTAATCGATACGACCGCCCATAAACAGTAGAAACACCATCCAACACCTTCAAGTACATAGTATTGTATGATATTCCACAGCGCTCGCCATCCTAAAACATGAGATGTTAAGTCTCATTATGTCCAGTAGTTACACTGGCTACAATGTCCTTCAAACCGGATCACAAAAGTGGCTCCACACCACTTCTAGAAACTCTTCCACTTCAGAAATAGACACTGTGGTGGTACCTACTCAGGCGGACTGTCTCATATGAGAGACCTATTATCAGATTTGTTTCAAACTTCAATGCGACACTATTCTAATATTTTTTAATTGATACAATTTCTATATGGCCTAATAATATACATTGATTATTTACTAACATAAACTTGGGAAAAAATATAATCTTCCTTTTGGATGTCGGTTAAATACTTTCACACCAAGGCAATAAGGAAAGTGATTACATTGAAGATACGATATAAATAAGTTAAGGTTCCCAAGTTTGTCCTGACGTCATTTATCATTTTCACACTTATTTAGATTCAGGTCAAATGGGATAGAACTTGGAGTTCTGAATAAGTATTTCGATCTAAAATTACATGATTATCAGGGCGTGCCTTTTGTCACAAGATATATTCAATGTTACATTAAAAAAAGTGGCCGTTGTTTTGGATTGTCAACCGAATATGAATGGCCTTTTTTTCAATTCTAACTTTAGACCTGTTATTTGTATCTATAGCCACGTTTAGATATGGATTTTAAAATCAATTAGTCATAAAACAAAGAAATTTAATATCTGGACACCTTTTTTAATTCTGTGGCGGGTTTAGCAAGAAATTTATTATTAGTGAGAAAACTTGCAGAAGATACCTTCTGCAAGTTTGCAGTACATACGTACTGCAAGTGATTTTTACCATTTTTTGTAAATAGTCATAGCAAGCCGACTTCTGCAAATTTTGCATACTAAATATTTTTATATATATCCTTTTTTATATCCTACTATGTTTTTCTCTTTGTTTCGAATCGATCTAAGTTTCCTTAATGGATATCTAATAATTTTATTAAAACCATTGATTTTTTTTACATTTTCCTTTAATATTAACTGCAGGTTTATCATAAACTTTTCTATCCACGATATTAAATTACTCTTTAATTTTTATTAACGTTTAAGAAACGACCGACGAAATAACTCTTGATTGCTTTCCAAATTGTTTTAATAATTAACGCGAAGGGCAAAGTTAAGATTTAGAGGGAATAGTAATTAAACGGTAGAAAATTGTTAGGAAAAATTACAATTAATAATGCCAACCGTGACCTGTGAAGATTTTCGCGTATTCATCCTTGATGTTAAATATTCAAATTTGCCTCTCTTTACGTAAACTAACTTCGTTAAATATAGTGCTATAATATTGGCTTTCTTAGAAGCAGACACCTTGTCAATTAGTCAAGATAATTTAATTACCTCACTATCTTACAGCGCGTACTACTACTTGAGTTGCTAAGGATGTCGTTTACTTGCTTTTCTTAATCAATTTCTTGTTTATTACCAACATGAGCGTCTGATCAGATAGATATAGCTTGTTTGAGCTGGACTCCATAATAGTAAGCGACAGTTATTAATGAATATCCATTGAAGAGTGAATAGAAGATCTTCTACATGGTTTTTTCAAGAATATATTATCATAGGAACTTACATAAAATCTTCTATGTCTGTATTGATTTAACGATAGCTTCACAGAAAAAATATTTTCAGGTATGTGGTGGTTGTTAGCAATAAATACTATCGTTAGTATAGAAGGAAGATACGAGAATGTGAATATAAAGCAAGATTGGTGGGAGACGGCGGTCTTCTATCAGATTTATCCCAGATCCTTCATGGACAGTGACAATGATGGAATCGGAGATTTGAATGGTAAGGTTGCTAACATTATTCTTGTTTACTTAAGGAAAACTGATGATGAAGCAGAAGAAAAACAATTTTAATGATTCAACTTACAATGGAATATTTATAATAAAAACGATTTATAATACTGGTTTTGATCTAAAGAAATAATAATTGAATTCAATTAACCTAAGAGACAACTGATAAATCATACTTTGCAGGTATAACTTCGAGACTCGAATACCTCAAAGAATTAGGAGTAGACGCGACCTGGTTGTCACCAATCTTCAAATCACCGATGCACGATTTTGGCTACGACGTCTCTGATTACTACACAATACAACCAGAGTACGGTAGCATGGAGGACTTCGAACAACTCCTAAAGAAAGCCAACGAGCTCAGTGAGTCATCATTATTATTCATGGCCCGATTCATTACGTAAATTTATGCATTACACCGAAAGGAATGATCAAAATTTTCATACTCTTGGAAATTTCGTTAACGTAGCGAATCGACCGTTTCAAGTTCGCGATGAGATTTTTGGCACATATTATATTTGGAGTTTTTTTTTTTAATCTTGTTAAGTGTAAACTATTAGAAAGTTCTAGAAATACATAATGTACTATGAAGGTCGTAAGCTCTAAGAAGAAGGTAAACGTCAGTCAGACAATTGTAGATTTAGGGTTCCCAACCTACTTCGAAGATTTAAATATATTCGACCTGAAAGAATAAAGAAAACTGTTTTAGGTTTTGCAGGCTCGTCAATTTATAAATTCTTCGTGTCCATCTGTCTACACCCTTGTTCGTTCCACATTGTTAACACACATGAAAAATTTTACGTTGCTTCTCGAAAAATATAATATTAGTATAAACTTTTAATTTATTCGCTGTGACAGCATTTTTTTATAAAGTTTGGTCGTCCCACTGGAAACTCGAGAGTTATAAGTTCAGAGTTCTGTATTTTGCATTTCGTGTAATCTAAAATGTCTCTGCAAGTCAGAGACTAATTGAATTTTATACGTATTTTCAGTGGTAGTAGAATAGAACAGTGAGTTAATAATCGCTATAAAATACGTGATGCATGCATAGTTTTCTTTACTGAAGCAAACGCGTTTCTTGTAGAATCATGATATCATACATTTCTGAATCAACGCCCTAAGCTTTATAATTCTATGCAACGAGTAAACACAGTACAACAAATAAGTCATAAATCATACATGTGTACTATCTAAAGTTCAAAATTCTATAGTAAAGTATCTTTGCCCACTCAATTTGCACAACAGCACAACGTTAAAAATGTTTACGATCAATTTTATTATGAGCCAAATAATATTTTACGATGTACGCATTTCAGATATAAAGATAGTGTTGGACTTCGTGCCAAATCACACTAGTAACGAGAGTGATTGGTTCGTAAAATCTGCAAATAGGGACGAATATTACAACGACTGGTATGTGTGGGAGAATGGACATTTGGACGATAGAGGCATGCGACGACCACCAAACAACTGGGTAATTATGTAGATATATGAGATTACTATTGATAGTGTTGCCAATTTTAATATGGTGAATTTATTTCCTCAAAAAGCGGCGATAGCCTAGTTAGTTAAATTTGTGGAGCGTTAGACAAATTTTTAAAAACTAATAATTTTTATTTTTCAAGATTTAATTGAATTAAACATACGTGTGATCAAATAGAAGTTTATATTCAAACTGAACTTATTCTAAGTTGAGTTATATTAGCTTATCGTATCTTACATTGTATGTTATTCTCAGAACAAAGATGTTATTGTTTAGACTAGCGGTGTGGCGAAGCGGATGCGATGAAAGCAATTCTTACGCCAGCTACGCTCTAACTGTGATAACGCGAGGTGTTGGTAACATAACTAGTTGGTTGTAGAACGGACTGCCGAGACGAAAGTCCGCAGGTTCAAAACCCAAAGGCACACACCTCTGACTTTTCTAAATAAAATTAAGTGTGTATTCTTTGTGAATTATCGCTTGACTTAAAGGAGAAGGAAAACATCGTGAGGAAACCTGCACACCTGAGAAATTCTCTATTAGGAATTTTCGAGTGTGTGTGTAGTCTACCAATCCGCACTAGGCCAGCGTGGTGGACTAAGGCTTAATCCCTCTCAGTAGAGGAGGCCCGTGCCCAACAGTGGGATAGTATAAAATACAGGGCCGAAATTATTATTATATATTTATTCCTTAACTAGCTGTCTCGACAGACGTTGTCCCGTCTTAACTTTGAATTTGCAGCGCGCATTCAGTCAATCGCTGAGAGTTATTTCAAACAATTGACATTTTCGTTAAGTTTTCTAATTTTCCGCGCAATTTCTTGAATGTTTTCTTTCATAAGAACCTTCTCTTGACAATAACAAACACGTCAAAAATATAATTAGCGAAATTGTTCCACCCGACACGCGTAATGCGATGACCAAGGGAAATAGAGATTGATTTTTATATATATAAATTCTTTAATACATATCATTGTAATGACGCTGTTATAACAAATGGCAAACTGTGAACAACATGAGTACAAGCACAAAGTAGACATTAAGAGATAAGGATGACGCGTATGTCACAACAACATTACACAATATTTTGCCATCACTATAAATTCTGCTTTAATAAAGCATCGGAATAAATACTTACAAATATTGAGAACCATCATTATCATAGAAACCAAACGAACTTATATTTGATGCTGTTGATTTATATATTTTTTATTACTCATTGTTGAATTGTTTATGTAGATCAGCGTGTTTAGAAAAAGCGCATGGTCGTACATGCCTACCAGAGATCAATATTACCTTCATCAGTTTGGGGAAGCACAACCAGATTTGAACTTCAGAAATCCTGTTGTTGTCGAAGAAATTAAAGTAAGCTTTATTTATAAGTTTAACAGAGTATAAAATTTAAATTAGTTTACCTCCGTTTTGACTTTTGTCCGACTTGAATCGTTGTTTATTCGAAAGATTTTGAGGATTAGAATACTTATTACTTTAGCAGTGGTAATTAATATTAATAACCTCAAATATAATAATTAAAGATTATGATTTTAAGAGTTCATAACTAGTAGTAAAGTTAAAACCCAACGTGCCTGCAAAGACCATTTCAAAAATGATTGAAGGATTATTTTAACAAAGTTGTTGAAGACTGAACCAATGCGTATAATAGCTGATATTTTTTTATTTATACGTGCACGCAAAGTGACCCCACTGCATCTGATGGTAAGTGGAGTGGAGTCCAAAATAATTTCGACTGACGAGAGTTCATCCCTCGACAGTCGACATAATTATGCCGGCCTGTTGGAACCGGGTATACACAGGCTGATCCCGGAACGCGTCTGTCCGATCCGGACGGATATAAATTGATCCTACCAGCATATATATTGCAGAATATCATAAAGTTCTGGCTCGAAAAGGGAGTAGCAGGCTTGAGAATAAATTCAATCAATTACCTTTATGAAGCTGATAAGGATTTATATGGAGGACGGTATCCCAGCGAGCCAATCACGGGCAAACCTGGCCTTGGTCCTGATGACTATGGATATCTAGACCACGTTTACACGAAGGATCAAGAAGAGACATACGACATGGTCTCGCAGTTTAGAGATGTGTTTGATGCTATCACTATAAGAGATAATTTGACAAGGTATGGCTTTTGGAGTTTATTGTCTCATTGTTTAATTCAAGATTTAGAATTATTGTTGAGTAATTTCCATTTCTTTCTGACCATAAAATATTGATTGGTCGACATTCATTGAATGCATTACTTATAAAGAAAATCAGATAAATCCATAAAGTGCTAACTCATCGAACAATTGGAATTATTTGTACAAACTTTAAGCCGTCTCTGACGTTAATAATCCACAAGTTTACTTAACGAAATAAATAAAATATGAGCTATATCTCAAAACATTACTTTACGAAAAAGTTTTTAAGTTTGAAATATGACGCTGATTATTTTAAAGTGGTTGATTCAGTGGACTTTTTAACTTGGCAAAACTTTGTACATGCCGAAATCAAATATTAACAATGAGAAAGCTTGAAAATTAAGTATATTTGATTTATGTTAATTATAAATGCGAAAGTTATAATTAAGATTAATGCTCATTCTATAATTTTAAAACTTATAAATTTATAATATATCTTAATAAATGTTTGTGAATGACGAAAATCTAATGAACATAGTTGCAATAACAAAACTTAAAATCAAGTAACATAATTCAAACAGGTTAATATTTAAAATTAATATTTTTAATGGCTACACGATAAAATGATATAACTTCTAATTCCCGGCTCAGAACCCACAATTAACTATCAATAAACACAGATCCATCACAGCTAAAACAACTTTAGGGTTAAGCGAACATTCTTCACCAAAATCACTTTGATGCCGACCCTCGTCATAACAGTCAACATTCCTCAAAAATTAAAGGCCAACTTTATTTAGTGAATTATGAACACCGGCGTCCAACCCTTTTGTTTCAGGATTATGATGACAGAGGCCTTTACAAGCATCAAAAATGCAGTGAAGTATTACGGCGAGGGAATTCATTTAGGAGCTCACATCCCCTTCAACTTTGCGCTTATACAGGATCTGGATAAGGAATCTGATGCTAGGGACATCAAATATGCTGTCGATCGCTGGCTAACTTACAAACCTTTGAAAAAACAGGCTAATTGGGTGGTGAGTGTATTCTTTCAAATAAATCATCTTTACACAATTTATTTTTCACATTCTGCGGCCACAGAAAAGATACTCCACTACACCTCATTACAAGTTAAGTGGAGTCTAATAGAGCATCGATTGATGTTCGTAACTAGAAAACATAAGATTTTGATAGAATCTACAACAAAGTTTCTAAGATAAACAGTTTCTGCATTATTTTTATATCATATTGCAAGTGACAGATATAATTTACTGTAAAATACCTGCTGTTCCACTATTTCCATTTCCTTTTACGTAGAACAATTTTATTGTAATAGCGTGTCTGATGGATGCATATTATTCTTCAATATATTTATAAACACCCTTTATACAATATATTTAAAATATATTATTAAACGTAATAAAAATATAGGACACATTTGCTAGTGTGGACTACTACACTAGTAAAAGTGCTACCGCAATTAAGATGAGGTATTTACATCTCATAGACTTTATTTATCTCTTAAATTTAATTATATTTTTAGTGTAATAAAAATCCGAGTAACATTAATTTGATGAAATTTACAATAAAAGAATCGTGATGAAATTCCATGTTCTATCTTTCGTAAAGGAAGCATCAGAGATCATAGCACGTTAACCCTTCCTTTCTAATGTAATTTAACGTTAATGTTGAGCATCCTTTAAAGTGTATTAGTCTACTATAACGTAGACGATCTTAAGCATTTAATCACATGCATTAAGCCCGTTTAATCCAGTTACTACCTAGACTACGGCCTATTTGAGTAATTATGTTAATTATTTATACATAGGAATTAAGTTTAAGATAAAGACAAATTAGCTGTGGATTTAAAGTAACATTTTGAATTATTTTGTTAATTTAATGGTGTCTTGTAATGGTTTTAGCTTCTTTCTAATTTGAACAAAGTTTAATAATATTAATATTTTTAATAGTTAAGCCAAGGGAAATTTCATATCGATAAAAGTATTAAGTTGGTTTTTCTATATCGTTATCTTCATTTTAATTAAATTAATTGTTCAATAGCTGACCCGACAGACGTTGTCCCGTCTTAACTATGAATTTGCAGCGCGAATTCTGTCAATCGCTGACAGTTATTTCAAACAATTGACATTTATATAAGATTAATATTTTTATTAAGTTTTCTTAAATTTTCTAACATCCACGTTTTTCGCATTTTTCGAATTTTTTCTTTAATAAGAATATTCTTCTGGCAATAACAAACACAACAAAAAGAAAGTGAAATCGGTCCAGCCGTTCACGCGTGATGGCGTGACCAAGGGAAATAGGGATTCATTTTTATATATATAGATATGAAACCTAGTTCACCATTGAAGGAGGCATTAATACTGACAATGGTTTTCTTGTTATTTTTTGATTGCAGGTCGGAAATCACGATAAGAGTAGAGTTGCTTCCCGTTTCAGACCAGAACTGGTGGATGCTTTCAACATGCTGGTCTTGTTGCTTCCTGGAATTGCTATAACTTATATGGTAAGGTTTGAGTTATTACCTAATTATTCAAGTAATTATGTTGGTTATAAAAAATTGTCTATCAACTCGTACACTTTAGTAAGGCTATATATTGGAGACGTTTACTCTGTAGGTACAAGATAATGCAGAAGACCACCGGATTCTGTTTGGTAGGTTTTCAAAACCAGTAAATAAACTATATTAAAATTGATTCAAATCTTTTCCAAAAAGAAAGCTAATGTTCTAAGCAATAAACTGACACCAATAACCTTAATTCTTCCAATTTACAAAAGAAAATCTAATAAGCTATGGAAACTAGGATTTAACACCTAAAGTGTACGGCAAACAGCAAGTACAATAATACGTGAATTTAGTTAGGTTGTTTTTGGTCGTGATATATAGTATATGTACCCAATTAATACAATTTATATAATAGTTGTAAGTTTGAAGGTTTTAAAAAGTTTGTTGGACATAAAAACAACTAAACCAGTTACTTTAAAATAAAAATATTAGTGTTATCCGTACACGTATTCGTCTTTATTTCCTAGTACCGCTCTCAAAACAATCTCCAAAATATGATATACATATCATCGAGTTTCTGATTATTAAAGGGTGAAGAAATAGGCATGTTAAATGGCTTCGTGCCGTGGAGCGAGACGAAGGATCCTCTGGCTTGCAATACCGACGACCCCGTCAATTTCATCGAAGTATCCCGGGATCCTGTACGCACACCGTTCCAGTGGAGCAATGGAAAAAACGCTGGTAAATATGAATAAAGGAAATTTTTTAGATTTATAATAGAAATAAGTAGTTAATACTATCAGAGGATAGTCTTTGAACAAAACTGATCTAGCAATCGAATTCAAGAATAAATTTTATAGCATCGTATAAAAGCGAGTCAAGACAATATATTTAGACATATAACATAATTATCACTAAGCATATGCAATAAAGAATGACGTAACTGGGAATATTGAAAAATTTTAAACACCGACGTCGAATGAGCGATAAATATCATTATTGTTATGAATATAAATAAAAATTGGCAGTAATCAAAATATACGAGTTGCGGTTTTTCTTGGAATTGACGATGTATGGTTCAAAATCATAATAAATGATGACGTAAAAGGGTTCTCCGTAAGCAGGTCCCATGAGGAAAATGGAAAATGAAATTCCATTAACGTAATAGATGCAACGTTCCATCGACAATTGCTGACTGACATGAAATATTATCTAGAAGCAATAATAAATGCTAATAATCTTTTTGAATAATAAATTGGTTTATGTTGAATTAGTTTTAAATTTAAAATTTGAAACAGACGCACTTATTGCTGTTGGATCGTACTCAAGCTTGACGTGTACATAGAAGTGCTTTTAGAATATTCGAGAACAGTCTTCGACTATTGACAAAATGTCAGAAAATAGTATCGAAAGCATTATTTGATTCACGAAACGAGTTTGTCATTTACTTCGTGTTGTCTTCAGTACTTTATTCGGTGACCGTAATGACCCTTTTGAATATTTTGCGTACTTGAATAAAATACGGGACAAGGCGATAGGATGGTCGTGGGATATTAAAAGTACACGCTTTGAACAGCATTACATTAATATTTAATTAGTATACATCAGTTTGACTTAATTTCATGGTAAATATTTGAATTTTAAGTCTTAAATTTACAGCAATATTAAGTAATTGATCATCAACATCGTTAATTTTTTTCTTATTTACAATCTTCTTTCACTGCTGTTTACTTAGATAGATATGGATAGGGGGGTTGAGAGGATACGTCTGATCTATAAGATCCCAAATACACGAGAAAATTTATCTGATGCCTTCCAGGGTTCTCAACAGCAGAGAATACGTGGCTGCCAGTAGCTGATGGTTTTGAGAGCCTTAACGTCGCCAGCCAAAGATCAGCGGTTCGCTCCCACTACCAAGTTTACAGGACGCTTACCAACCTCCGCATACGCCCAGCTTTCCGTCTCGGCAGATACGAATCTTTGGCATTGAATAACGATGTGTTCGCTTTTAAAAGGTTTGTTATCTAAACTAATGTGCACGGTGTAGTTAATGTTCAAATGTTTAAAAAACAATGAAAGAATTAAGTATATTATGCCGAATTTAATATGTTTGATGGCTATAACAACAAAAAAATTGCTGGTCTTTGAAATATGGAGTGTCCAAAATATACAAAATGCCGGTTGAATTATTTATTAATTAACTACTGGACATAGTGAGACTTAAGATCTCATGTGTCAGGATGGCGAGCGCAGTAGAATACTAAACAATACTTTATAATTCTAGGACAGCTTGTCGTTTTGTCATACAAAGAAATATATAAAAGAATAAAAAAAAAAATTACAATGAATTCTTATATTTACGCGAATGTTAGACATTAAAATTAAATAATTTTTCGAATTTTATCGTAAACGTCGAGAAAACTAAAATAATTAAAACCGCGATAAAATCCGAAAAATAGTTTAATTTAAAAAAGAATTAACGTCAACTCGCGTTCCACACTCGTCAGATAAGTTAACAATTTATATGATCGTGTATTATTAAATTAATTTAACCTAAAGACATAGGTGATGGTAATTTATCATTAAAGTCCAATGGATAATGGAGTGTCGAAAGGGGTGTATGGATTGACCTCTACGCAATCTGTACTGTAATTATTATATTTAAACCCGATTCCGAAAAAGATAGCTCATCCTGGACATAGTGATAGTTGTAGTTTTTCATACATATTCGCACTTGTGATAGGTTTTTGCAGTCTTTTTAAAATTAATGATTATTTGTTCCGTATTTCTCCATTCAGCTAAAGTGCTACCGCGAATGAGGTGAGGTTATATAAATTTCATAGACTTTTGTTTATCTCTTAAAACTGAATATCTAGAGAATTTAAAATCAATATTAATATTATAAAGAGAAAATTGTAAGTTTGTTTGTTTGCAGGGCTCAATCTCTGGAAGTACTAAACCGATATTTTTTTTCACTAAAAGCATTATTATTATAGGGTACTTTTTATAACAGGATAATATTCATCCCAAAAATTCTTTTTCACGAGGGTGGGGCCGAACATTGATATAATATACGTACTATTAGATTTGGCGTTCCGAACATTCACTGTGTTTAACTGAATTGAACTGTTATGCATTCAAACTGATTTTAGTATGGTGTCAATATTGATGCTTTTGGCTGTGTACGGAGTGGCCCTCATAATATAAAAACGCCAGTTTAAATGCAAACTTGGATGTGAATAAAAATTATTAGTCAAATAAGTAAAATTATTTGTTGTTCAAAGTGAATAAATAGATTATAACAGTGACGTTTTGGTTATATGGCCGTTTGTATCTATAGAATATACGTCAATGTTTGTAAGTATGTCAACAATTCTTATTCATGATTGGTCCATTTTCGCAATCGATCGAACTAGTAATTGGGATTATTTATTAATATTGTCGATTACTCAATAGAAGTTTATGTCTTATTATTTCAGTTTGCCATCATACAAATATCTACCTCATTCATTTTGAATAAAATATATTTTTGTAAAATTCTAAACGGTCGCTCGTATATCGATGAACAGACTACCTACAATGTCGTATTTAGTGGTCTCTACGGAGACAAATGTATCTTTCAGGCCGATATAGGATGGGAACTTATAGATTATAATATCCATATATACAAATAGTTTATATGGACGTTCGTGTCTATATAATATACGTCAGTGGGCCGAAGGTAACAGCTAATATTGCATAGATTTTTATTCATTATTATTTATTTTCAGATGGTACAACGATGATACTTACATCGTCGTCATAAATGTCGGAAAAACCTATCACATTGTGAACCTAACTGCCTTCGATCTTGTCTTCGGGCAGCTGGAAGTCGAAGTTAGCAATGTATTGTCTTCAAGGACTTACAGGTACAGAGAAAAGAAAACCTTTTTTGTTATCACTTTAAGTTTATTTTAGGTTATGTAATTGATGGAAGATACGGCCGAATAAACAATATTGGATTGTGTACGGCTGTGATTGATTCAGGTGATGTTACTGATTTAAGTATTTCAAGTATACAAAAAGCTGTATTTTTTACAAAGACAAGAAAAACGTAAACAAAATAATAAAATATCGTCTGACTTATTCCCGTTTTCAATAAACTTTTACAATATTAATATTGAATCCGATTCCGAGAATGAACTGATCAAAATAACTCATTTGAAAGCATGTCAAAAAAACCTTTGTTCTGATAGGTGATTGGTTTGCTGGTGGTAGGATATCTATACTCGAATATATAAAAATGAATCCCTATTTCCCTTGGTCACGCCATCACGCGTGAACGGCTGAACCGATCTCACATTTTTTTTTGTTGTTTTTGTTATTGTCAGGAGAAGGATCTTATGAAAGAAAAAATTAAGGAAGTTGAGCGGAACGGTAGAAAATTTGAGAAAAGTTCATTTCAGCGATTGACAGAATGCGCGCTGCAAATTCATAGTTGACAGGACATCGTCTGTCGGGTCAACTAGTATTTGATAGTCGCCGGATAGCGACACCACACACAAGGTGTTAAAAGTGTGTCGCGTTCCGACATTAGCCTGTGTATATCCGGTAACAAAAGGCCGGCATAAATGTGTCGATTGACGAGGGGTAATCATCTCTCGTCAGTTTACATTCTATTGGACCCCACTCCATTTACCATCAAGTGATGTAGGGTCACTTTGCTGTGCACTTATAAAAAAGGTAAATTTTTGTGAAAGATCGAAAACAGCGATTGGGATCGTTTATTGAAATATGCAGTTAGAGTTGCAAATGTGAGTGATACATAAAGAATAGACAAGTTTCGATTTTGTTATTAAAGACGTAAGGTAACTAATAAAATGCTATAAAGGTATAAAAAACACGAGCGTAAAAACAAGAAATAGTCACTTTATTCACTTTTTCTTTTATATTTCGACATTAAGGGTGCTGAGCTTTATTACTTTGAGTAGGCAGACGTTGACACGAATGATTTGAAGCTTTTAAATTCAGTTTTATATTTCGTCCTAGATAGTTTTTTTGGGAATCCAAAAATAATAAAACATTTGCTGAAATAGCCCTTTAAATAGCCAGCTCTTAGTTTGTACTAGGATTATGTCTCGAATATATAAAAAAATTGTAAAGCTCTTAATGGAATAGTTAGTTTGTAGTCCGTACATTATTGTTTTCAGAGATCTTTTCTTACTAATATAAATGCGTAAGTTTGTGAAAAGGTTTAGATGTTTGTTAGAAGTAAATGCAGAAGCAACTGAACTGATTTAGATCAAATTTGAAACACCCATAGATCATGCCCTAGATTAACATGCTTTGTATCCCGGTAATTTGAAGTAGGTGGCGCTGGTATCGTCGGTACTGCGGTTCGCTAGTGATTATGAGATTTTCGTAGGTAGAAAGTCTTTTAACGTAAACGAAGTCGCGACCTACTGGTTAATTATAATTTTCTATCATAGAATGCCTCGAATCGTCGGGAGAAAATAATAATATAAATAACCACAATAAAATCCAGAAAATACTTTTATTTAATGCCATCATTCGCGTAAACATAAGAAATCATTATAGAATCTCTCCTTCTTTATCTTTTATTTTTATATTAGCTCGGCACAGAGAAGCCACTTGCTTCTCTGTAAGCGAAGTAAAAGCCCATAGAAAGTGTCAACCTTTGCATCTTGCATCTCCTTTCCTCCTATTAGATATGTCGAGTGAAATAAATGTTTACCTAACTATTCGTTTTTCAGTGACAACGTTCAAGCTAATTACTTAGATTTGGCGGCTGATGAAGCATTAGTGCTGAGGATGCAGGTGTAAGAAGAACGTATACCTTTACTAACAGCATATATTTCTTCAATTAAATAAATGTGAATACTATTTTACTTTGTTTCATTCGAACGCTGATTCTCAATTTCACGTTTGATTTGGATCTGACCATAGCTTTAATCTAGACGTAGAAGTTTCCTTTGACTTACTTCTATGGATAAAGCAATCAAGATTCCTTTGACCATATGTAACGTGTCCCATGAATTCCAAAGACGTCAGACGTACACAATCTGGATTACAAACCAAAGCAATATTATATCCTAAGCAATATTCAAAGTAAACTCCTATTGTAAGACCAAAATCTTTAATCAAATACAAGTATTAAAACGTTTCCACATTATCCGATCCGATGTTGTTATCGGACACGATATTGGCACTTAAATGTATGAAATATGTACCTGCCTTTCACATGGTCCGATATCGGATAACAAATCCAATAATGATCTGGTTGTGCCACCTTCGGACGCCTATCGCCAGGTTGCTATCGGTTGATTTTGTTTGTATAGGTATACGCTATAGCTATACGTATATCTAGATTTTTTGTGTGCATAAAGAAAGCAAAAAGGTGATAATTCCTAATAAAGCTCCTTAAAATATAAGCATTAGTTGACGATATTCGGAATAACGTCTAGGGAAATGTATCTAGGTGATTTATTAGCACATAAAAAATCAATTGTTACCAATTAAGATGAACAAAGGTATTTCGTTTTTCGTTAATGACACAAAAATATTAATAATTAAGTTTTCATTTATAATCTGCCATCCTGTCCGCACAAACCTACTGCAAAAATGGTTGCATCGGACCAATATAATCGGAAATATCAATATGAGAGTGGAGATACAACATGATATCGGATATCGGCTACCAGCGTCCGATATCGATGTCGTTTCGTCTAACATTACAATAAACTAGGTGTTGCTCGCGAGTTCGCACGCGTGAAAAGCCTTTCCCGCTACAAAACTAAAAAACACTATAGTGACTCATAGCTTCACCGGCACGATGCCAATGCCATCTATTTAAAAAATCTGAATAAAATAGTCTATTATTTCCCATGGGTGCAAATTCTTAAAATGAACAATACCCTGTGTTAATCCGTGATATAGTCTACCCGTGTGCCGAATTTCATCCAAATCCGTTCAGTACTTTCTTCGTTTCCTCATCATTATCATTTCAGCCGGGAATCGTCCACTGCTGGATATAGTCCTCCCTCATGGACCGGTTCTGGGCTGCCCTCATCCATCGGACTCCGGCGTCCCTCACCAGGTCGTCGGTTCATCTCTTGGGGGGCCTGCCTTTCTTCGTTTACTTCTAACAAACATCTACACATCCAAAAAATCACTAATTGGCATTTATATAAGCAAGATAGTGAAATTATTCAAAAGAAATTTCCATTGAAATAAACATTATGATTAAAACTTTGAATTTTAGTTTAGAAGATATAGCTTGAGATTAATTAAAAAGTTGTTAACTGCGATTGACTTTGCCGTTGATTTGTTAATTAATTTGCTGAGAAACACAGGTTCAAAGTAAAGACAATTAGCGAGGAATAACTGCGCATTGGTTCAGTCTAGTCGGAACGACCTAGTTCGAAAGAGTTACTGACTTGCAGAAACAACTAACAAGTTTCAAACTAATATTGCTCTTTGTTGCATACAATATATCATAATATAATATGTTGACCAGTGTTTATAGAGTAATTGAGATATTCGACCAGAAACTCTTCGGCGTATCTAACAAATAAATATAGAGTATATATAAATGTTTTTGTACTAAAAGCTAGCAAATGAGTACTAGAGTCTTCGCGGTATTTTATATCTACCGAAGAACCATGATGGTTAGGGCTACTTCATTAAGTTGTCGATCCTTCAACTATAGAAATATTCAACATAATAGTCCTTGATAAGATCTCTCCCGCCGGCACACATCGATGCCAAAGTTTTCTTGTTGCGAATTTCAAATCGCGTTCATTTATATTGTAGTTATTTGCTAGTTGTATGATATATTCTATATCCGCCAGATAGCGACCTCCATACACAAGGTGTCAAAACCCACCATAATAGTCCACGTAAGTGTGTCGCGTTCCGGGATCAGCCTGCGTATATCCGGTTCCAACAGGCCGGCATAATTGTATCGACTGTCGAGGAGTAATCATCGTTAATCGACATTCTATTAAACCCACCTCCATTTACCAACCGGTGCAGAGAGATAACTTTGCCCTGCCGTATAAAAATATATTGTGTAAACATATAAATATTTAAAATTTGCCTCACATCAATTCCCTACATGGTAATAAATTTATCTTTGTAAACACATTTCATTGTCTATATTATTTTATTATTATACGGGGTTCATGCTCTAAAATCAAATTCTTATTTTACAAATAAAATGATTGATCAGCAAAAATTCCAATGGTGAACACCTCTTGTTTAGATGTAATTTTTTTGTATGCACAAAGGATGCATGCCTTTTTGTAGTCGCTTTGAATATCAAAGCATCGATGAACAATCAAACACTATTAGTGACTTACCTTTATTGTCAGAGAAAAAAATACAAACGAGTGCAACTCGAAATGAAATGAAAAATTCTGAAATTGTAATAACGTAGTTATTAAATTCATCATCTCAGCCACAGGAAGTCCACTGCTGAACATAGGCCTCCCCCAAGGATCTCCACGTCGACCTGTTGGAAGCGGCCTGCATCCAGCGACTTCCTGCGACCTTAGCCAGGTCGTCCGTCCATCTTGTAGGCGGGCGTCCTACCTTTCGTTTGCCTGTACGTGGCCTCCACTCTAGAACCTTTCGACCCCAACGGTCAACGCTCGAAGAACCGATGACCGTTATTAAATTATAATAATATAATATCAGCTCTGTATTATATACTGTCCTACTACTTGGCACGGGCCTTCTCTACTAATGAGAGGGATAAGGCCTTAGTCCACCACGCTTGCCTAGTGCGAATTGGTAGATTTCACACACCCTCAAAATTCCTAGACAACTTCTCAAGTATACAAGATTCCTTATGATTTGATGAAATTTAATATTAAAATTAAATTTTTTTTTCGGATTTTAATGTCTAACATTCGCGTAAACATAACAAATCATTATGAAATTGAATATACTAAAAATAGCCAATATCGTAACCATCGAATGATGCAATTATAATAAAATTTTGTCTAGCATATGTTTTTATACTAATACCAGCTTTTGGTATCGATTTGTCTCAGTTGTAACTATAGTCTATTGTAATATTTCAAATATGAATAACTGCTTTATTTTTCAATCAATTTTGATGCTGATTTCACAGAAGTATTTATTTATCATATTCACATATAAAATAATAAAGTAAATCAAATATAGGACAAAACGCTATTGAAATTGGCATACGGAATACCATTCTACGCTAAATACACGAAGATAATGTAACACAACCGCGATACGAGTTTACACTGTTATACAGAATAAGGCCTCTGGTAAGCTCAATTACTTTACTGAAACTTGATAGCAGAAGTTAGACGTGCGAAAACTTAGTTTCAGAATACAACAGACTGTTTTGATGATGTAACACGAGTTAATATGATAATTTTTATCAGCACCAGATATGTCAGAGATATGAAAGGAGAGGTTTATTTTGTACTGGAAAAATATCTCGATATCATGCATTTTTATAGAATAGTTGATTTGAAAACATTGAGTTGATCCACGTCTTTATTATATAGTATCTAGTTATCAAATCTAGTCATTGTGAGAGTTATTTACTCTTATTTCTATACATATCATCAAGATTTAGACACGACGTGTACAAATGGACAAACTTCTGTGATATTTTATTTATCCTGAGCTATGATTCTAATGTTTTGTTTATAAATACGCTGTGTTTTGATGAGCGTTTCATTAAATATTATTCGTATTGCACGTGAAGCTGTAGACGATCTTTAATTATTTAGTAATTAATTGTATTTTTTAAATGTACTAATAGCCTAGATAGGTGTGGAACAGACTGCCATGACGAATATCTGTAGGTTCAGAACCAGAACACACTGCTGGCTTTTCTGAAATTATGTGTAAATTATTCTTTATGAATTATCGCTTGCTTTAATAGCGAAGCATAACATCGTAGGGAATCATTGCATACCTGAGAAGTTTTCTATAGGAATTTTAAATGTGTCTACCAATCCGCACTAGGCCAGCGTGGTGGACTAAGGGCTAATCCCTCTCCGTCTCAAAAGAATTTCATGCCTGTCATTGAAATAAGATATAATAATACATGGCTGATATTATATTTAAATCTATTAAGAATAAATCTAGATTTTTGCTGTTCGAAGTGGTTCCTTGACGACCCTTTTATCCCAGTTAATAACAATATTGTCAATGAATACAATACATTTTATACGTTACATTTTTCTGCAAAAGTGACAAAACATCAAGTAACAACAACATCTTGTTATCAAGATTCGATATCAGCATTCCCTTGTGGTGACGTTATCTGACAGATTTTATTGACATTGACATCTTGCAAGGCTCCTGTAGATTTATTTCCTACTTCTGGAATTTTTCATGACATGAATCATTTTCTATGTTAACGCGAATGTTAGATATTAAAATTAAACTTGTTTTCGGATTTAATCGCGGTTTTAATATTGTAGTTCAAGACTTTCCTTGGTGTCCCTCTGACTTTCCGTGGTCACGGAGTGGACACCACCAAGACCACGCAGGCAAGGTGACACCGAAGGCTGCAAAATCTTCGAAACAACGGAAGAAAACTAATATATTAAAACCGCGATAAAATCAGAAACATAGTTTAATTTGAATGACATGAATCATTAGCGTGACGGTTTCGAATGATTTTGGTGTAGGACGAATCTATCGCCTACATAAGTCTGTGGGGGCGACTATTTGATTTTTGATGTAAGTACTTGGTTTGAAGAATAGTGATGTCAACGAAGATCGTACGAGGTTCAATACCTAATATTTCAGGATGACGAGCTTAGTATAACGCATTACGCACACACATCACGCATTTATCCTCGAAGGGGTGTGCCTGTGTGAGCCTATCGCCATATCGGGTGTAAATTCCTTACTCTAGGCTGATATTTAGCAGAAAAACCCAAATATCACTTTTCCCGATCCGAGATTCGAACCCAGGACTTCAGAGCACTGCCGTACCGCGCATGCAGTACAACTACGCAACCGAGGCAGACGCGTTACGCATTACTTTGTTAATTAAAGTTGGTAGACACTTCAGTTATTAACTGGCTGACGTTTCTCTTACAGAGACTTATGACCCAGCCTCGTCAATGTATCTCTGGCAAAATTCGAATTTAACTCTTGGTCTCTCGTGGCTCGCCGGCGAGCCAAGACAGCTACATGACATTTGCGTGTGTCACGGGATTATAACCTTATATACTACATAATAAGGTTATTTTTCCGTCACACGCGTAGCTGTTTGACAAGTCATGACGGGTTAAAGGGATTTATGCAACGAAAATGCATTATCCAATTAAAAAAAAAAACTATACTTACTAATACATAAAGATGAAGTTTTTTTTTTGTTTGAACTACTAAACCGATTTTGATTTTCATACACTAATAGGAAGCTACTTTACTCCTGAGCTGTAACCTTCTTTTTAACCTGGTAATAGATTTATCTCAGAAAACCTTTTTCGCTTGGCGGAGCAGCAGGCAAGAGTTAGTCATATAGCATTTCTCCGTTACTAATAAGTAATAGTTCCTCAAGAATATTTTAATAGACACGTTTCAACCTTATAATAATAATAAGCCTCTTTATTTCCACGACAATACATTGGCAAGACATTCAAAAGGTATGCAAGTTAAAAAGAAAGGATAATGAATTAACTGATTAAACATTGGCAAAACTGTGAGACTTAATACTTTGTTACATAGTATGTCGTGGCTCTTTTCGGGTAAAGACCTCCTCCAATTGCCTCCATTTACTTCTTTCTTTCTAGCCTAGTTGGGTGTGGAACGGACTGCCAAGACGAATGTCGGCAGGTACAAATCCCAAGGGCACACACCTCTGACTTTTCTAAAAGCATGTTTGTATTCTTTGTGAATTTATCGTTCGCTTTAACGGTGAAGGAAAACATCGTGAGGAAACCTGCACATCTGAGAAATTCTCTATAGGAATTTCGAAGGTGTGTGAAGTCTACCAATCCGCACTAGGCCAGCGTGGTGGACTAAGGCCTAATCCCTCTCAGTTGTAGAGGAGGCCCGTGCTCAACAGTGGGCAAGTATATAATACAGGGCTGATATTATTATTATATTATTACTTCTATCTTTCGCGACCTCCATCCAGTCTCTTCCCGCTAATTTTACTATTTCTTCGTTCCAGCGAACTCCGAGTTTCACCTTTACATGATAAATATACAAACTTATAAATAATTTTCTTTATATTCAATAGAACGTAAGAACACTTAATGCAAATGATAGTTGGGTCTATACTTATTTATCCATAAACCAGTTATAATTAATGTCCATTTGTTGGAACTAAAGGTATTCATTTTCACTACACGTATTTTAATATAAATACAATAGTCTATGACAAGATTGCAAACGATCGCGTTATGTTTATGATATCACTAACTTATGCTCGCGGCTTCGCCCGCGCGAATGACTATTCCGGGATATATTTTTTTTCGACTTACTTGATATGTATCGTTACATTATGACCAAATTACATAAAATCATTATAAATTGTAGTCTATGTGTTATTCTGATGTATAACGAATATTACTGTAAAGTTTCATCCAAATCCGTTTCGTAGTTTTTTCGTCAAATGGGAACAAAACATACCTCTATACATCCATCCTCACAAACTTTTGCATTTATAATATTAGTAGGACAAGATACGCACCTCCTTTGTCTATGCACTCGCATTAGACTACGACCTAAATCTTCCACAATATGTGAAGAGTGCTGAGACGTATGTAGGGTGCGCTGTCATAGAGGAAAATAGACAGGGATGGCGTTTATCGCTTCGTGAGATTTACATCGATTGGTTATAAAGAATTGTTACATTGTATAGCCAGCTACATAAACTGAATAAATTTTAAAATTTCAAACATGTGTCAGACCAATTTTTATATTTTCAAATGCCACACAATTAAATTTAAAACGTAAAAGCAAGTTTTATACAGTGAAAAATAGTTGTTTATTTTAAGGAAATCATATATAAGTCCACGGCAAAGTGCCTCCACTGCACCTGATGGTAAGTGGAGTGGGGTCCAGTAGAATGTCGACTGACGAGAGATGATTACTCCTTGGCGACACAATTATGCCGGCCTGTTGAAACCTTATATTCACAGGCTGAAGTATATATTTTAAATTTATGTACTAAATCATATCTTATAAAATAAAAATATTACCAGAAATATATATAACATTAATTAAAATTTTGGAACTTAACAAAATAAACATATAAAGAATTCATAAACTTTCATTTCACTAGTGCTAATCCTTCAAGTGTAGTTAATAGCGAGCCAGTAGTTGGCATGCTCATTAAACCCTACAAGCCACGAAGCTATTACTTGAACCGTATGAAAGACAGACGAAAAAAATTGTTTCCTTTACGCGTCCGAGCAAATTGAGTGCTTCCATTTCTCTTTCGCGGTTTATCGTGACGCTGTAATGATCTCGCTTTATCTTATATCTGAATTGTCAGTGGCTGAGAGGTTTGATCTTAGAACGTGAAAATCTGAAGTACACTTTTACTACCTTGATATCGGGAGTTGAATATCAAATTATTAGCTTAGCTAAACTTACCATAATGATTTCTTATGTTTACATGAATGTTAGATGATTTTATTCCGGTTATTTATATTATTATTGTCTGCCGATATTTTGAAGAGATTGAAGCCTTCGTGGTCCGCCCTTTGACTCATGTATGTAATGGTAAGTTTTAAATAAAACTAAAATAATATTATTTCAAACTTACTATTACATAAAATTATATATTCTGACTGTCTGTTATCGAATTCTGAAGATAATACACTCTTGAATGCCATTAAAAATATATTGCTTATAAAAGATCTCTAGTAAAAGCAAAACGAACTTGATTTAACCCATTAGGCATCTACAAGGTGGAATTGATCATTCAATACTTCAACATTTTTTATCACACTCCTAAAGGTCAATAAACGTAATGGCCCATTTTATATATTCGTGGCCGAGTTTATTGTTCAGTGCCAACATTCTCCCATTTTATAGGCTTACATTAGGCCCTTATAAGAACAGGTCACTTTAATCGCATAGTTTATGACGAAATAGCACAATACATATTTTACGACTAAGCGCGTATTGCATGTGGGGTGCCGATTAACAATGGGAAATGTAATTTGTTGTACATATTAGTTATCAGTTATGGAGAAATTTCTTTTAAAATAGAAGGTTATTCAAGTACCTTAGAATATGCATAGGATCACGCCTATATCAGGGGTAGGCAGAGGTGTAACTCGCCCACATTATGCCAGCTATGTCCCGTATACTTCAGATGATATTACTACCTATTTTTTTTTTAAATTTCAAGTATCTTGTGTATCTCATCCCCCCATACAAATTGTTATCAAAACACTCAAAATATCTCATCTCGATAATACATTGTACAACGTTGTTTATATAAATGATACTGATAATGTTGACAATCATTCAGTTTTGAACATTGAAGTTTTTAACAATTCTAAAAATATGAAGGCAGTGTTCCTACTGCCTTTGTTTTTATTAGCATGCAGTGGTTTTATTGCTAAAAATAATGACAGGGAATTAGATTGGTGGGAAACTACTATATTCTATCAAATATATCCGAGATCTTTCGCTGACAGTGATGGTGATGGAATTGGTGATCTAAATGGTACGTAATCTTGTTGATGTTTTTGATCAGAAATTTCCTAGAGATACCAAAAAGCTTTGGTGTACTTATCTTTGCTTTTATGTTTAAATTTAAGTATAGAAAAATCCTTCTCACATGATTTCATTAACTAATTACCCGCAAAAGAAGTGAATATGTATTCGTCTACAAATAAATATTTTATTGTAACGAAAATAAGTAAATAAACACTGAACGGACTAATTTCACTACAAATGTGTTTAACTTGATTTACTTTATTTATGGGCTTATAGGAATAACTTCAAAACTAGAGTATATCAAAGACTTAGGTGTCGGTGCGATATGGCTTTCTCCGATGTTCCAGTCACCGATGTACGATTTCGGATACGATATATCGGATTTCTACGCTGTTCACGATGAGTACGGAACAATGGAAGACTTTGACGCCCTTATTGCGAGAGCTGACGAATTAGGTAAGCTAATTTTACTTTTAATACTGAATAAATGTCAGAAAAATCCGTTCTTATAAGTTATCGTCAATAACTTCAAACCATAGCTTTTAGTTGTTACAAAAATATATAAACGCGTACAAACATCTTTTATGCTAACTGGAATAAAAGTGGTGTTAGATCTTGTACCAAACCATACATCAAACGAAAGCGTCTGGTTCCAAGAAGCACTCAACGGCAACGAAAAATATTACAACTATTTCGTATGGGAGGACGGGATTATTGACGAAGATGGAAATAGGCGGCCACCAAATAATTGGGTAAGTTGTTTACGAGTGAAGATCTAATGGAGAGCATGACGACGCTTTTTCAACATTTTTGTGAGCGTAGATTTTGTGTCGTTTTAGCTAAGTCATTTTCGCGGGAGCGCTTGGGAGTATCGGGAGGAGATCGGGAAGTATTATTTGCACCAATTTGTCGTCGGCCAGCCTGATTTGAACTATCGCAATCCTGAAGTTGTGGAGGAAATGAATGTAGGTATACATTTATAGATCTATTTTTCAGTTATGATAATAAAAATTAGGGGTACAGAACTTTATAAAATTTAACTTAACCTAACTAATAACTAATCAGACTTTTTATAAAACATTCTTGACTTCAAACCCTTTTTTAGCAATAGATATTATAAAACTAAGATAATTAACATAATTACTTTTCTATCGTGAAAACGTTTTTAAAAAAGTGTTAAGGAAATTAATATATTTAGAGTTTTTATTTTAGAACATCATCCGCTTTTGGCTCGGCAAAGGTGTTGCAGGATTCAGAGTGGATGCTGTAAATTGTCTTTTTGAAGTTGATAAGGAACTATTTGGTGGAGTCTACCCTGATGAGCCTCCATCAGGCAGAATTGATGTAGATCCTGGTTCACATGATTCTCTTTCCCACATTTACACTAAAGATCAGAACGAAACCTACTATATGGTGTACCAGTGGCGTGATGTTTTTGATGAATTTAAATCTGATGGTTTCACAAGAGTCATGATGACTGAAGTGTATGCGTCAATCCAAGATGTTGTAAGGTATTTCGGGGAAGGACATATAGAAGGAGCTCAAATGCCATTCAACTTCGATTTGATCACTGATGTGGATGCATCTTCTTCTGCTGCCGATATCAAACGAGCTGTAGACAAATTCCTAACTTATAAGCCTGTAGATAAAGACGCTAATTGGGTGGTAAGTGATAATCTAATGAAAGAACCTTTGTATATTTTTGTTATTAAGAAACCTAAAAAAAAAAAATGCGATCCTTACAGGTTGGTAATCATGATAACAGCCGAATGGCAACCAGATACGGATCGGCTTTGGTGGATGGAATTAACATGTTAGTGCTGTTACTGCCTGGAGTAGCGGTTACTTATATGGTAATATATTTTTGTTAGAAAATATTTAAAAATGTATTCCTCTCAGTAGTAGAGGAGGCCCGTGCTCAGCAGTGGGCAAGTATATAATACAGGGCTGATATTATTTACATTTAAAAGTGTATCTAAATTAAATGGATTGATAGCATGATTGCGATTTTAGGGAGAAGAAATAGGATTAGTAGATGGCTACGTCAGCTGGGAAGATACAGTAGATCCTGCTGGATGTAACACTAACGATCCCATCAACTATGTCCAATCCTCAAGGGACCCAGAGAGAACACCCTTCCAATGGAATGCTGAAAAGAATGCAGGTTAGAAATCCTATTCATAATCATGTTAATTTAAATACTATATTAACGCTAAAAAAGTAATGTCAACATTAATGACAATTATATTTGTTCAGGTAATAGCTATGTTAATTGTAAATCTATATTATGGAATCGTAGCGCCCAGATAAATGAATCGATTTTGATTTAACTTATTCAAACAATAGTTTATTTATGATAATAATATTATTTGCCTTAATTTTTTTTATCCTAGCACCGCAAAGTAACCTCACTGTACTTGATGGTAAGCAGAGTAGCAGTGGCGAAGCGTCCATACAAGCCGATTCCCACCGGCTTCCCTTTTAGTTTTTCGGTGATACTAAACAATATATTTAATGGGTAAATTTAAATTTAAAACATATCAGACAATGAACAATAATTATAATAGCTTAAATTATTAATTAATGATAACTTAATAATGACATCTATCGGCCATTAGCCCGATGTTTATTAAATTTAATCGATAGCGATTATTAATTAATAACATTAGATGGCGCACCTTGTATTTAGTTCCCCAGAAATTCCGTTACCAAAGTGAAATTGTGACGCCACAGGCGCAAGGTAACCCGCTGTCAAGCGGCTTAATGTTGTAGCATGTTTTTTAATATAGATGGCAGCACTTTCTATGACTTTCTATCGCCCGAAATTAATAATGTATCTACTATCCAAGACTGAAACCTATCTTAGATTGCCGACTATCTTTCGATTGGTCTCCTATCAGCATGCCAATATCTTAACTCGCCTATCCTTGCTTGCCTTCAACGATAGATCGCTGGCAATCCTTTCCAGATGCGTTCCCTCCTGACCATTCCATTTTATGCAGAATATTCCATCCGTAAAATAAATACTTTTGTATTTTCCATACAAACTATTCGTTTCAATATTTGCCTAATTGGAACAATAAGACTTGGAGTAATAAAAAAATATTTTATGTATTTTAGCCCTCAAAAGAAATAATTAATAATTAGTACATGTCATATTTAAGATACAAACTTTTTAATTAGTTTCAAAATGGAACGTGAGTAATGTGGTTGCTGACATATTTTGACACTGAAGTTTAATAACATTGTTTATAATATATTAATAAATCTTTAAAGGATTTAGTTTTTAGTATGAAGTACGCAGTAAACTCGGTGCCATATAATAATAATTGGACTCTGTACACATTATCCAGTGTTATGGAACAAATTACAATTCCGTTATACATAATTGTTGCATAACTTTAACCGTTTATGCAGCGCACGCAACGGAAGCTCTCAAAAGTAATCAATTTTAGCCGATTTTGGTCCCATTGGTCATAGTGTGATGATATACATATACCCTATAATAGCCATCCTCAATAAATGGGCTATCCAACACTACAAGAATTTTTCAATCCGAACCGGAAGTTCCTGAGACCAGCGCGTTCAAAAGAACATACTCTTCAGCTTTATATAATAGTATAGATAATGTATGGATATTTTGCCTATTTCTATGTTTTAACTTTCAACTAATAAAACTATGTTAATTTGTAATTAT
Organism: Manduca sexta; assembly: GCF_014839805.1. NCBI lineage: Eukaryota > Metazoa > Arthropoda > Insecta > Lepidoptera > Sphingidae > Manduca > Manduca sexta. The sequence continues at coordinate 3,616,810 of NC_051137.1, read as the reverse complement.
TATATTGGATTACAAATGTAGATAAGCAATAAAATAAATAGCAGTGATTGTAAAGGTATTTTATTTTACTAAGTAAAGAAGTTATTTGTTAATGCTGTTCTTTCTCCAACATCTTGATTCTCTATATTGTTCTCATAATTAATAATATCAGCAGTTGATAATTCCACTTGGGTTGGAATTTCCTCTCGCCTGTGATTCCGACAAATATTGTGCAAAACTGCAGTTGCAATTATTATTGTGTGAACTTTAGGTAAAGATAAGCGAAATGTCAATGCAATCACAGGGAAGCGACGTTTCCATGTACCAAATGTCCTGAAAAAGATAATATAAATATTTCCTATTCCTCAGCAAAAGTTGATGGAATGGAGAAACACCATAGTTCCTGAAAAAACGATGCAATTGCCCCTTGTTTGTACCTATCTAATAGTTCGGTAGGTACGGTATTTTTTGTAAATAATGTCAAAAATTATTTACCTTGTACATAGAAGTAACACGAATATACGAGATCAGTTTAACTAACAATGATTGGCAAGCAGATTTCGAAAGCCTAATCCAAACGTGAAATCAAACTCATCCAGGGTCTGCATGTAGTTAACTCTTTTCATTACCCGTGATGAAGCGCGACTTTCAGTTTCGCTATCAGTATTGCTAGTCCCTCCAAATCACTGTCGTCACTGTCACTAGAGAATATGGATATTTCCATTGCCTTTTCGTTTCCCTTAAAATCAGTGTAAGCGATATTCAAAACATATTGAGTAAACTGAGGAATTGGTCCGATTGAAAAATGTGATTGTTTACAACAATCAAATCAAATGTCAAAACGGGTAGATAGAGTATTGGCAAGCGTAAACTGTCATTTTCATACAGAGGGTAATCTATGATCTGTAATCCGTCCTCTCAAAGATCGATTATTGTTATAGATAGCTTACTGAATCTATGGATTGGTTATTGGCATGCTTTATCCATAAAAACGAATGAATTATCAATCTTAGATGGCATACATTGGATTAGGATTGGTTATTAATTTCGGGCGTATGCCAGTGTTTGTCGAAATCGCGCGGAAGATATGGACAAAGGTAACCCGAGCTAGTTCGGCTTCACGTTAACCGACTTTGTATAGTTGTAGCTTTTTACGTCCTTCAAACGTCATAATTTATTATGCTACCAAGTTGCGGTGTTTGTAAATTGTCTTATTCATTTTATTTTTTGATAGTTCTGTGATATTTAGTTACCAGCGCTTTGTTTATTTAGAAACTACAAATAAAAGTGTATTATAATGGAAATAACTAACTACTTTGTGATCCGTTAATGTCTACCTTTACGTAAGTATATTATTAGTATGTGAATTCACATATTAGTATTTAGATGGTTAAATATTTGAAGTAGATCTGAAAGTTTTTGATTTCAGACACAAAATGTTTGTTAGAAGAAAATAAATATATTTTACTGAATTTAAAATATCACCACGTAGCAAAAATTAACGAATAACCTTTCTTGATTATTTAAATTGATAATTATATAAGTTTAACATGTAGGTGCATTTAAACTGTTGGTCTGTTTGGCGATCGTGATAACTATTTCTATAAGGAGAAATTACATTTACTTATAACTTATTTTGAAAATAAATAGATAATCATAGGTACGTAGTGTGGTTTTAATTTGAATACTTACTTTTGTTTGCTGTTATAACAAATTAATACGTAGGTACTTATATTTGTGATTAATGGAAGGAGAATTATCTACGTTTATTGTTCGATTTTATGGATGTTTCAATTATTTACGCATAATAGGTAATTTAGTAGGCATGTCAATGTTTGTCGATTTAGATTCTAGACTAATTCGTTGTCTTCGTTTTTGTTTTCCAATAAATTGCCCCTGATATTTTAACGGACGCCAATTTTTTTACACCGGGTTACCTTTTGAAAAATTTCACCCTTCGCCACTGCAGAGTAGGGTCCAATAGAATGTCGACTAACGAGAGATGATTACCCCACGACAGTCGACACAATTATACCGGTCTATTGGAACCGGATATACACAGCCTGATCCCGGAACCCAACATACTTACATGGGTCACTGTGGCGCGTTTTACCACCTTGTGTATTGTGGTCGCTATCCGGGCGGATATAAAATATATCGTACCACCAGCAAAATTTACTATAGTAACGACATTATCCTGTTTAGGATTTTCAACTGCTGACAAGACCTGGTTACCAGTGGCTGATGGATATGAAACCCTGAACGTGGAAGTACAAATGGCAGTCGAAAGGTCACACTTGAAAGTCTACCAGTTCTTAGCCAAACTACGCCAGGAGAAGGCCTTTAGATACGGTCGATATGAGTCTGTTGCTATGAATCAAGATGTGTTCGTCTTTAGAAGGTATAATTTTGAATTCTACTAAGTATTCATACATAATTTATTTTTAATAAAAGTACATTTATAACTTTAAATTAATTTATCAATAATAAATGAAGGCAAATAAATCTTCAGTTCGGGTTCATGATGTTTCGTATTAGGTTTCGACGTGAAAAAATCAAAAAGCTCATTAAACTTTGCCTTGAGATCAAATATTCTAGTAATCAGTGTAATTTAGGATTAGTCTTAACGGATTAGTTATCAGAAACTCTACAGTGATCCATATTTAAATAGTCTAATAGCTTTCAGTTTACTTTAGAATAAATTAAGTCTTTACCAATTAATTTTTGATTATCGTGTTTTGATAGTCGTAACTCGTAGCCTTACCTTTTCTACTGAAAAGGGACTCAGGCCCTCTCTACTACTGTAGAGTGGGCCTGAGTCCACGCAACCTAATAGCATAATTCAGAGCTGATATTATTATTCACTAGGTGTTGTTTGCGGCTTCGCCTACGTGAGAAGCCTTTCGTGCTACAAAAGTCTCTAACGCTATAGCAATTCATAACGCCATATGTACGATACTAATGCCATCTAGTTAAAAAAACAGATTAAAAATTACTATTACTTTCAATAGGAGGGATACCGGAATAAATAGTACGCTACATTTTAACTGTTTCTGAGTTTTTTTTATTAACAAACATCCAAACATTTTCTCAAACTTTCGCATTTTTATATTAGTAAGAAATAAAATAAGATAAGAAGTAAGATTGTTACTTTTACAGATGGTATAATAATGATACTTATATCGTCGTTTTGAATATGAGAGACAATGAACATGTCGTAGATTTGACGTATTTCGAAAATGTATCCGGCGAAGCAGCTGTTCTGGTCAGAAGCATTCAGTCGTTAAAGAACGATGGGTAAGTCACTTATAAAGAAACTAATAGCAGTTTTATAATTAACCACAGCGGCTTAGTATTGCTAGTCTCTAGGTAATAATATTTCTTCAGGATTTGAGATGTGTTTGATATGTATACAATATATTACCCTGATAACACAGAAAATAACTTATGATGAAATATAAGATTTGAATTTAGCAGAGCTTTGAAAATATGCAAATAAAACGTTTAATTATAATATAGGATTTTCGTCCACAATATTGTTAAGATCCAAATATATTTTCATATTCTAAAGAGCATGTAGAACAATAAATATTCAAACCGTTTAATTGTAAACCCAAAGAAGCTGTTAATACATTTGTGATTAGCGACGATCGTTTACCCTCAATCGGGACATCAATTTTCTTTTTGTATGGTCTAATTATCACCTGAGATTTTTTATATATAACCATATTTTCCTTATAATACCTATGATCAATTATATATATAGTGACAGCGAGGTAAATAATAACCTTTTGCTCTAGAAATAAGATTTCGTATTCAATGTAATGATTGATGATATTTTTTTCCTTTCCAGTGACGTGTTTGATGTTTCGGCACTACCAGTAGCAGGATTTGAAGGACTGGTTTTGAAATTAGTGTAAAAATTTAAATTGTATACATAAAATGCATTATATATTTGAAATGATTCGGTTAAATGACGTTAGGGTGTGAAGATTATTTAAATGATTTTGTATTGAGCTCTCTATTGTTTCATTTTATCCTTTTCCGTAACCTTGACTTAAGTTCATAGAGCATAGTTCAAATATTTCGTCTACCAATGAAGTTCCAGTTCTCGATGGTGTCCAGAATTTTGACAACGTACCATATTTAATGCATATGATTGAGGTCGAACTTATAAAAACGAGAGACTGTGATGCGTTTACACCATGTAATATGGAGCACGATAAGACTTAGTATATGGTAAATAAACACAAGATTTCTTGACTTTTCGTGATCAATTTTCAAAGAGATCTTGAAAAACATATGACTTATCATCGAGTGAGCGGTTCACTCTACTAGTCATTCATTGATAAAAAAACAGTATATAATAATTAATTGTAATTATCTCAAAATATGGCTTCATTAAAATTCATCGCAGTAAAGTTTTAGCGTAACTATTTCCATATCACTCAGGTTGAGATAGATTGCAAATTAATTCAGTTTTGTTTACTTTAAGAGAAGTCAAGCTTCTAGAATCTCTTTGTATAAGGAGTGAGCTCTTTATTGAAAACATGATATGAAAAAAGTTACAAGCATTTGCTGCCATATTCACATCTTCTTTCATAGAGATAAGCTGAGATAAACCTAGCATAGCCACTGTTTTTCAAAAGTGTCATTCTCGGTATACTGATGATAGGTCTCTCATGTGTGAGAGTCTGCCTGGGTAGTTTCCACCGCAATATCTATTTCACCGCCACCGCCAAGCAGCAGTGTGTTGTCACTGTTGTATTTCGGTTTGAAGGACTTTGTAGCCAGTGTAACTACTGGACATAGACTTAACATCTCATGTCTCAGGATGGCGAGCGCAGTGGAATACCAAACAATACTTTGTAATTCAAGGTGTTAGAAGGTGTTTCTAATATTTATGAGTGGTCGTATTAGTAGAAATAAATATATATCAATAGGTAGCCTATATCATTCCCGGTAAAATACTGTGGATATTTAGTAAAACACATTTTCCTAATTGCTCTTTATTAACATCCCAAATAAATCATCCATGCGTTCACACGATGAGCTTTGACATGTATCAATATCCATCAGCTATAAGCCAGGCTTTACAATTGCAATGAAACAAATAGCCAGTTTCCAATTATTGAAACTGTAAAATGATTATTGAGTAACATTTTATTTATGTTTCATTTATTCGAGCTTGAATTTATTCATTAACTAGGTGTTACTCGCGGCGTCGCCTATATGAAAAGACTTCCCCGCTATAAAAGACTTAAAAAGTATAGCAATTTATAGGGTTTATATATACGACACCAATGCTATCTATATTAAAATTCTGAAAAAAGAAAGAAAATTACACAGGAGCACATTACCGGCATAAAAAGTAATTATTAAACTAAGTATTACTCCAGACTACCGGTGCGTTAAATTTCATCCAAATTCGTTTATGTTTCCGACTTTACTTTTAATAAATATCCAAACACTTTCCAAAATTTACCAGTTTAATTTATTCGTTTTTTTACCATCAATGAATCTGATCCACTGGAAAATATCATTGTCTTCTAGCGAAATTAGATTATCAGTAATAGTTTTATAGGTAAGAAAAAATTCTTAAATCCCTTTTTCGATACCAGTGTTATTCCAACGCATGTTTGTTTAAGGCGATACCTCAAGGTCCATTTTCATACATTTTGTTTCGGCTTTAATCTGGGTAACTAAACAAGTATTGGCAAGTAAAGAATTTAAATTCACGTCTAGTTAGTGATTAGTTCTCGCAGTTGAAGAAAAAACGTAAAAATAATTAATAATCATGGATATTTCGGCCTTTAAAATTTAATATGACGAAATTTTAAAGGCAGAAATATCCATGATTATTAATTATTTTTACATTTTTCAACTGCGAGAACTAATCACTAACTAAATTTTACTTGCCAATACAGATTAAAGCCGAAATTAATCTGATTTAATTGAGATTTATTGGGAACTTTAATTTTCTTACTAAATGCTAAAGACCTATCTAATTGCCAAGTTTGAAATCTTTATTTTGTTTACCATTCCTTATTTGAAATGTACGAGTAGTCTTTTTATAGTAAACAGAACGTATTACATACTCCATAGTGTTTAATGTTTTGCAACTAAGTTAACTAAGTTCAAAAAAAGTCAATAAAATCATTCACTAGAAAAACTTACTTTTGTTTCAAATGTTACATGAAATGAGTTATTTTTATGGTCTCGAAAATTGTCTTTGGTTTGTTATTAAACTTTCTGTTTCTCTTAATCGGATTTTGTGATTGTCTGTAGTTTTGTATAATTGGAGTTTTAGGTACTTTTTCATCATTATTTCAGAATTACTTGTGGTATTGTAACTTTGTTGACACCACGACTTCTAGAATTAGGTAGGTATAAAGAACGTTAGGGAATTACGCTAGTTTTCAAGGTTTCGATTATAATTAATGTACCATTTCCATTCGTTATGATGACGATGCGGACAATACTGATGACAGTGAAATGATTGATAATAGCGTCATGTGGATTACAAAGGGTATGTGTGAACACACGACGCCTGTGCCGAACACCCGAAGCGAGACAGCCGCCGGCAAGCGCCCGAGGTATTTTGTGAATAGGCCGTTCAGTTAACAAAATTATACCCGCTCTTTATCCTCGATGAAGTTTTTGGAACGCAATAGGTGCACCTACGTGTTTAACTAATGATGAACGAATATAACTTCATCAATCAAATCAATTATAAACTCCATAAATCTGTGTAATTTTGAAAGACAAAACAACTAAATTTGACCGTGAAGAATAGAACTGAGAACCCTACAGCTTTTTGTCACAATACCAAAAAGAGCAAAGTCAGGGCAAAAAGCATATGCTATCGAACTAGACATAAAAAAAGATAACACATGAACTCGAGAGACCATCGTAATGAAAACAAAACCGATATACTTGCGGTTGCAAATTGCCTATTTGGTACGTGAAAATTTCGTTCCGACACCTTGACTTTCGATTAATATTCATCACTTTTCATTACGAAGGGATTCATTTGCGTTTATGAATTATGGATAGCTGCGTTCGGCCGGGGTTTTGTGATGTACTATTTGTTACCTGCCACCTGGCAATCGGGATAAACATATTTTAAACTAGGTTTTGCTTCTGAATCCGTCTAAATGGATGACCGTATATAGAATAAAAGTAGGTATCACTGTGTACTTCTCCGATATATCTATCCAGGACTCTATTTGTCTGCCAAATTTCTTTGTAATTTATTTAGGATTTTTTGCGTTTTCTTATAACAATCATGTAAACATCTTCGCAAACTTTATAATTTATAACATAAGGTTTTATTTTGAATACGATTCGAGTTATCAATTGATTGAGTTATCTCGAGATATTGATGATTAAAATATTTATTGAGTAAACATATGTCCTATTTCTAATTCATTAAAAAATCGACAAGCTTCAACTTACAGCCAATTAACATGTTATTATTAATAATTATCCTTATTATCCAATTTTAAATTTATCTACGAAGTGGCTGTGTAAAGCCAAATTATTTATTAATCAGAACTACGCTAAATAAGTGTTTTGATCCTATAAATAGCTTTGTAATGAAAACGGAAAACGAATTTACGCGTGATCATCACAATTACGGCAGAATAAGAGACATGTTATCCAGTGGGACTTGGTTCTTTCTAATTTTCTGGAATTTAGTTCCGAACCATCTATTATTGCTTTACCGGAGTATTCATTTCACTAGTATAGTTCGTCTCCCTCTCGCAGATGCCACTGCATATCCCGTGAGCACTTATGTGCTTCCAGAAATAATATTGATCCACGAAATTCAATAGAATGTTTTTTATACAGTAATAGCAAAGACATTCTTCTGTACCTGATGGTAAGTGGAGTCGTGTCTAATTTACGAGAAATGATTATCCATGGGTCGATACACCGCGCAATATTCTCTACACAACCTCTATTTTCATTCAGGTAATTGCACCAGAAATGGTCGCTCGTCACGACGACGTTGTAAAGCGTATCTAAAATCACTGCCGATTGGAAAAATGTAAAACGGGCGGTAAAACTTCAGCGGTCATTACAAAACTCATCAAGCAAAAGTCCGTTCGTGGTACTAGTAGGTTTATAGCCGGTGCCATTTGCAACGGTTCTCAGAAAAATAAAGAGACTGACGTACTTTAGTAGGTTTAGGTATAAAACGTATTAAGATACCTTTCATAGACTCAAACTCAGCGACATTTTAACTCAGTATAGTCAAAAGTGAACACGCAGAAACAATAGCTAGTTCTCAATAAATATTACTCATGACAAAATACTGAGATCTATATTAAAATTGGTGCCAATGTGGTGATGTCTTCACATAATTTCTCGTCAAGGGTTTGTGGATGCTTATGTAGCTGCCGTCGTCCCTGGTGTTCCTCGAGTGTTTACTTGTCCTTCTTTAAGCGTGGCTTATAAACTCTGCTCGCCTCCTTGTAAGCAACGGCTTGGCTGCGCCTCTGGCATTGCAATGTCCATGGGCTGTGTATGCTATTTACCATCAGGCGAATTGCTTGCTCATTTGCCTACTAACTTTATAAATTTAGCCTACTTCAGTATAGATTTTAAAATCCACTCCTTGTTTATCTACTAACTTATAGATTGTCTTCAGTATAGATTTTAAATCACATTTCATATCGCACCAAACACATCAGACGTTCCGAAAGTCGAACTGGCTTGCGATTACAAATTGAAATAGAATATATAACAGCATAACTAGAGCCTCGTTAAAATAATGACGTAGGCCTAGGGTCGCAAGTGTTCGTTAAATTTTGATCTCTAATTAATTAAACGAGTTGGGAGGTTGGGCCGCCCTTTGGGATAATATCTGTTTGGCCTTTTGTGGGTGATGTAATACTGTGTTCATTTTACTAATATCTGTTTTTAAATGATAAAGATTTTAGAAACGATGTGTTGTTGAAATATCTAAAATAAGGAAATCATGTAGATTGAATTATCGTATTAAAACTATATATTTATATTATTTTGAATATACTTTATTAACATTTTATATATGTAAAAAACATCAATGCATATAAAAATAAAAAAAAACAATCATCCTCTGCTGATGAAGGATTTAAAGTGAGAAATCTCCTCACAATGCGTGCCGTGTCCAGCGATACTGCCTTTTGCATCTGGCTCTTGACTTAACAGCTAATTGGGAGCTTCTGGAGATGTTATTCAATACTCTTTGGTATCATTACATGGACAGGGACATTATTATTTTTATCAATCCTAATTTCAAAATCACTACAAATGAATACATACTTTGTTGTCTTAAACGATTATTAAAAGAATAAACACAACGTAGATATTTTAAAACCATTTCAAGGCTCTTTCACTTTTGAGTAATTTAATTTAATATGCTTTTATTTCCAAACTAAAGTAGACCTCGTTAAATTCATTGATATCATTTCTCATAAATAATTTAGACCAGTGGCACCCTAAGCTGAACGGACTGTGACCCACCAAAAAATACTGCAAATTCTGGACTCACCTCGTGGCACTGATATTCATTTTTAACTGAGTTTTTAATACTCGACTACACATAAGTTATGTTGTGTATACTAGAGTAACACTAAGGGTTAACTGACATTTGTGCATTTACAGATGTTAAATTATTCCGGCGACTTAAAAACTTCAGTTTATTTACTTTTCTTGTTCATCAGTAGCCATTCGACCTTTGTCCTGGTCGGTCCATGTATTGTCCTTTTTTCAGGGCCCATCAAATACTCGCTCTCTACGCACCATTAGGTCATGACCCATAGTTGGGGAAATTCTGGTCTAGACATTAAAGTATTCAAGTTCCTCATTAGTATGGTAACAGATGTATCTATCTCAATTGAGGTCATGGAGGTATCGTATTTGATTCTAAGGCGAATGAAATATCATTGTTTTCAGACCGATTACTTTTTTTTGTAAGGGCACGGCTAAGTGGCCCCACAGCAATTGATGGTAAGTGGAATAGGATCCATTAGAATATCGACTGACGAGAGATACTCCTCGACAGTCGACATAATAGGGGACCGTCCTGTGTTTGATTTTGTACATTATTCTATATGTAATGGTTAATAATACGAAAAAGAAACCCTCCTGCGAAAACTGGATTAAAATTGGTTAAAAACTGAGCCAATTATTCATATTTCAAATATTACTGTGTGCCGAAGTGGGCGCGAAGTGGGGATATCGCTTCATCTTTTTTTTCGCACGCGTCGTAATGCCCGATGACGTCACACGTGGGTATTGCGCCTCTTTTCTGTTTCTTGTTACTTACCCCTTCTACCGAAATTGATATACTTATAACTTGTTGATTTTATACCGGATTGAAATAATTCTTTCTGTGTTATAATTTATATAACGTAAATATTTGATAATAATAAAGAACAAAAATGAGTCCGGTCGCCTATTATGCCGGCCTGTTGGAACAGGATATACACCGGCTGGTCCCGGAAGGCGACACACTTACATGGGCTAATAGGGAGGGTTTAAATACCTTGTGTACGGTGGTCCGTATCCGGGTGGATATAAAATATATCCTACCACCAGCTACTTTTGTAACAATGTCGAAGATGGTCGAAAGAAAGTTTAACAGAACCTGCCAAATATAATATAATTCATGTAGTTCTTTTTCTTCCTTCTATTATAATATGATGCGGAGTCGACGTAATGGACTTATTCAACTTCTGCCTTTTGTTAATGATGTAAGGATCGCTTAGTCAAATTTTCATGGTGTAGAATCATCTTACCCTAATTTACACAACTGGTCGTTTGCCTGACGTAATTCCCCTTTGAGACATAATAGTAAACATAAGTCATAAAGGTAACACCCTAAGTCAAAGTAGATTAAAGGCAGGGAAAAAAATCCACTTTTAGCGTCCTGTATGATAATTGAGTATCCTTTTTGGACACTTTACGAAACGAAAGCTTACATAAAACTCTATCTAGCTATCACCTGGGACTTAACATTCGCTGATCAAGAGGCGATAAATCCTTCAATATTCCTTTATAAATTGCCGCTCGTAATTGACACTGAACATTCACTGTTTTCCGTTCCATTATTGCTAAGGGTTTGCCGATACCATCAACTTTGTCTAGAACATTGCGTTTGTTATTTTGTTGGTTAGTTATATTTAGATTGTCTTCGAGAGTGGCAGTTGAGGTGTGTGTAGCAAGATTAATATGTGCCTACAAAAAAAGTCTGCAATATTAATAGATTAATATTGCAGGCTTATTTTGTAGGTACATTCCCACTTCGCCTATAAGGTTTTGTGTTCTTACCAAAATATTTTTTTTATAAGAATAATAAAATAAATGGGATTTACTTTATTGTGTGGGCGATGTGTAGTTTTGTGTAGTTTTACATCAGTACTTACTTATCGTATCACTAGTAACAGAAGTTATCAAATTAGTCCAATTACTGCGCTAAGAGATTTATAAGTTTCAAATAACTATGAAAAATTAAATTTATACTGGCAATATGACAAATTAATTATATTAAAAAAGAAGTTTAAAAACAATTCTTTAAGAACAAATTTAAAAAAAATTATAAAGCTTTTTCTAATTGATCTAATCAGCCATATAATACGTTGTTTAGAAATCAATATTTAATATCTAACTTTAGAATATATTTTCGATCGGCGTCACCAATTCTTTAGTTGAGTAAATTTGTAAACCGTAAGTACCCTAGGTTCAATTTAAGGTCGGAACCTTGTATCAGTTTAATACTAAGTTTGAACTAGCAAGTTCTTGCAGTAATAAGTATATTACCGATTAACTTACAGCTACATACTAGCGGCACTATTTCGATAATTCAGTACACATGCAAATCGCCGCAAGTCCTGCAAGCTACAATTTTTTGAGAAATTAGTTTGCTGTGATTATTTCCACGGTAAAGTCTACTTCTGAAACTTTTCTTGCAAATCTAAACTGAGCACGAGATTCAATAAAATACGTATTGTGAGTTGCTCTGTATTGGTATTTAAGTGCAATAGAATATATTGCCTTAATTACATAATGGTAACCGTTAGATAATATTAAGGCTCCTGCTTAGGAGTTAGTTCCCTCGGCATAAAATTATAAAACTATGAAATTTTTCTCTGGAGATTATCCCACTCCAAAGTAGGGCATTGATGCAACAAATGGAATTGAGAAAGGACTTATATTGTAACATTGATCTCCCTTGCCCAGCACCTCATGCTTGGAAGTGGGATAAAGAAAAACCTATTACATTCCTTTGGCAATCGGGCTAAAGTTCTCGGAAGAAACACCGCCCAGAGCATTAGTTAAGGTCCGTTCTATGTATAAGAAAAACAAAATGTCACATCACATCTAATTTTATCCCAGGAACCTTCGCAAATGAAGCTAGAAAAAATATTCCCAAACAAACAACAATTGTACGGCATGCGAGATTACTTGAGTTTCTGAAAACACTATGATTTATTGGGGCGACGAAAACTCCATAAACAAATGTTAGAAAGTGTATGAAGTATTACTACTTTTTTGCTACCGGTTGTAAGACATTTACATAAGATATAGTAACTCTAAAATATATTTTTAAAAATCTGACTTTTTTATCAGAATCATAAATTTATTAATTATAAACCAGAGCACATTTGAAAGATGGCAATGGCACGGTTTACTTTAAACATTTTATTCGGATCCTTCTGTTGGAGATTGTAACCTTCGTCGTGACTTATTATTTTTTATATGTTCTATTTTTAGAACTAATTGTATTTTGTTTGCCATAGTTACTTCTCTTTAGTCCGAAATAAACACTCATGTCAATAACATCTTTTTACTAACTTTATTTAATTACTAAGAACATATACCATATTTACAACACGTTATCAGCACGAACGCTTAGTTCTTAGATTTTTTTCACGTTTTTTGGTAAAATAAAGTTGAATATATTTTTGTGTGACTAGGAAATAGTAATAGTCTGAAAATGTCACATGAATCTGGAGATGTTTCGAGTGTGAAAAATTCCCTGCGTCGATCACATCTTTTCCATTTCCTTGTTTGAGGATAAAAGATGGATATCCAACTTGGAAGTTCAAGATGCGAAATTACCTTATCCATGAGGATTTATGGGAAACAATTAGTGGATACCGAGATGGAGACACAACCCCTGCCTCTACAAAGGTACGCAAAGACGCAAAGGCATTAGCAAAGATATGCTTATCAGTAGAAGGTGCAGCGATAACCCATATAAGATGTGCGAAAACTGCATCTGAGGCATGGACTTGTTTGCAAAAAGCCTTTGAAGATAAGGGAATAGGACGAAGATTATTTTTGGAGCGTAGACTGTACAGGTTGAGTCTATCAGAGTTCAAAAATATTGAACTATATATTAACGCAGTTATGTCAACCGCACAGGATCTTGCGGATATTGATGTAGTCATAGAGGACAAGTCTATTGCTGCAATACTTTTGGGAGGTCTAACTCCAAGGTATGAACCTCTCATTATGGCTTTAGAAAATTGCAATGTAGACGTGACTACAGAGTTGGTGAAAACAAAACTGCTTAATGAAATGTCCAAAGATGTGGCTACATCATTAGACTCTGTCTTTCATGCGAAGAAGAAGCCTAAGTCAATGAAGAAGAATATAGTTTGTTATGAGTGCAAGACACCTGGACATAAGAGACCAGACTGTCCACAGAGAAACAAGAAGGAGAAAGGCAATGCGGTAAATACCAATGATACGATATTTACAAGTCTTAATACTTCTGGAAACCCAAGAAAGGACATAATTTATGTAGATTCAGGTTGTACTAGACACATGACTTCTAGACGGGACTGGTTTCAGAATATCTCCATACAGAATCAAGGTACTGTTACTGTCGCAAATGGAGAACAGATTAAGTGCTGCGGAATTGGAAATATTTCAATAAACACGCCCGAGAACGTGGTCAACAATATTAGTGATGTTGCTTATATACCAGATTTGAAAGCTAGTTTGTTATCTGTATATAAAACTGTTGAAAAGGGTTTTATTTGTGTTTTTGATAAAAATGGATGTAACTTTTATAAATCTGATACTTTTAATTTTACAGGTGAATCTGTTGCTCATGCCTCGCCCTGTGGTGGACTGTACGTTTTAGATGGTACTGTAAATGTTTCCGAGAATGTGGCGGATAATTTTTTGACACAAGATGTGCACTCTGGTTGTCAGGATAGTTATCAAATATGGCATAAGAGGTTAGGACATTTGTGTCGTATAGGCATGAACCAACTGAAAAATCACAAGGTAGGTATAAAGTATACAGGAGTAGATAAAACTAGTTGTATCGCTTGCGTGGAAGGTAAACAAGCAAGAAAACCTTTCAAAAGGTTAGCGTTTAATAGGGCTACTTCCCCCTTGGAACTGATCTATATGGATTTGATGGGACCGGTGTCTACAACTTCTTTTCAAGGAAATAGATATATGTTGACAATAGTAGACGATTATACGCGAAAAGTGTTTGCTTATTTTATTTCTTCTAAAACAGAAGTCAAAGATATATTTTGTGTGTTTCAATGTTTTGTTGAAAATCAGTTAGATAAAACAATTAAAGCAATTAGGACTGATGGAGGTAAGGAGTTCGTGAATAAAGAGTTTGTTGATTATCTTGCTTCAAAAGGTATTGAACATCAAACAACGACGCCTTATAGTCCTCAGCAAGTTGGAGTAGCGGAACGCACCCATCGTTCGGTTACAGAAAAGGCAAGAACGTTGCTAGCTGAAAGTTCACTACCGAAAGCATTCTGGGAAGATGCATTCCAAGTTGCCATTTACCTTAAGAATAGGTCTCCTCATCGAGCCTTAGGTGGACAAATTCCTTATGACAAATGGTATGGACGAAAAGGTGATCTTAGCCATCTAAAAGTATTTGGTTGTAGAGCTCTAGTCCATATACCTTCGTGTCACAGGAAGAAATTAGATGTCAAGGCACAGGAAGCAATTTTCGTCGGTTATTCTGAAAATCCAGGCACTTATATTTTTAGGGACCCTGCTAACCCACGAAAAGTTATTATATCCAGAGATGCAACCTTTTTTGAAAATTGCTTTACAGCGCTAAAGCAGAAGCAATCTGAGTCTGTCGCAGAGTCAGAATCTATATTGTTATTTGATGAGCAAAAGAGATTGATTCTGAGTTTGATCATGACTGTCAATTCTATGACTGTGATGAGAGTATCAGCCCGGCGGCTGAAGCAACTTTACCAGTAAATCTAGAAAGTGCAAAAGAGTCAGTGACTCTGGAAGAGCGAGAGTCTCTCAGTGACTTAAGGCTGCCTAGTGTGGAAGAAGTGACAGCGAATTTGGAACAGGAATCGCACCCTGAGCGCAGATACCCTTCCAGAGATAGAAAAGCAACAAATTTTTATAAAGCTTACAATACGTCAATGGTAGATTCTAATGAACCTACGACATATTACGAAGCTACTCATGCCGATGATGCTGATAAGTGGCAACATGCTATGGTTGATGAGTATAGTTCCTTAAGGAAACTCCATACATGGAATTTAGTAGATAGACCTAACAAAAGGTTATACCATGTAAATGGATTTACAAAATTAAAAGGGATGCTTATGGTAATATTATCAAGTATAAAGCGAGACTCGTCGTCAAAGGTTTTCATCAAGTTGAAAGTGTAGACTACAAGGAGACGTTCGCACCAGTGATTCGTCATTCTTCCCTCCGCACGTTGTTTGCGATAGCTGCAGATATGAAGTTGAGAATGAAGCACTTAGATGTCGATACAGCTTTCCTTAACGGAGATTTAGAAGAAGAAGTTTTCATGGAGCAACCTCTTGGTTTTATTGAAAAGGGTAAAGAAAACAAAGTTTGTTTATTGAAGAAATCTCTTTACGGTCTTAAACAGGCACCGCGAGCTTGGAATAAAAAGTTAAATGAAACGCTTTCTAAAATAGGTTTCATAGGAACTCCTTCCGAACCTTGTGTGTATACTAAACTTTTGGTAAAGAACTTGTAATATTAGGAATCTTTGTTGATGACATAATAGTCTTCTTTAATTCTGATTTGACATTTGACACTGTCAAGAATGATTTGTCGAAATATTTTTCATTAAAAGATCTCGGAATACTGAAATGTTATTTGGGACTACAAGTTGAAAGTGATTCCGAGAGTATAAGGTTGAACCAGCGAAATTATATTCTTTCTATATTAGAAAAATTTAATATGAAGGATTGTAAGGCCGTGGATACTCCATTAATTAAAAAGAATATGGAAAAAGAATGGATGGTCAAGTCGGTGAGTCTTATCCTTATCAAAACTTAATAGGATGCCTCATGTATCTAGCGGTAAACACACGACCAGACATCGCTTACGCCACGAGCTATTTAAGTCAATTTAATACGTGTTTTACTAAAGAACACTGGAATGCTGCTAAAAGGATTCTGCAATACCTAAAAGGTACCCTAAACTATTCATTGGTTTACAGGAAGAATAGAGAACCTTTAAAGGGTTTTTGTGACGCAGACTGGGCAAACTGTCCAATCGACAGAAGGTCATACACCGGTTATGTTTACAAGTTAAGTGGAGGTCCAGTATCATGGGAATCCAAGAAGCAACCTACTGTTGCGTTAAGTTCGGCCGAGTCAGAATATATGGCATTAGCGTCTGCCACGAAGGAAGCGTGTTATTTACGTCGGTTTATATACGAGATAACAGGTATACTTTGTTCAGTTAACTTAGCTTCTGACAGCCAAAGTGCCATTAATCTTGTTCGAAATCCTGTACACCACAGCAGGACGAAGCATATAGATACTAGGTTTCACTTTATTAGGGAAAAGGTATCTAATAATATTGTTAAGTTAGAATATATAAAAAGTAACGATATGCCTGCTGATGTACTAACGAAGGCCCTCGGACCTCTAGCACACAAACGATGTGTAGTTAACTTAGGTTTAGAAACTTAATTATTTTATTTGTTTTGTTTCTGTCACAACTGCGATTAAGGGCGGCTGTTGGAGATTGTAACCTTCGTCGTGACTTATTATTTTTATATGTTCTATTTTTAGAACTAATTGTATTTTGTTTGCCATAGTTACTTCTCTTTAGTCCGAAATAAACACTCATGTCAATAACATCTTTTTACTAACTTTATTTAATTACTAAGAACATATACCATATTTACAACACCTTCAATTCGAAATAACTATAGGTCTAACCCGAACAAAGTTAGTTCTTCAAACGCATACTATAGTAATTTTGACAAACTATTATATTTTACCATTATAAATACTAATACTAGTGGTAGGTCTATCATTTGTGAGAGTCCGCCTGGGTAGGTACCACCGTAATAGCTTTTTCTGCCGTCAAGCAGCATTGTGTAGTCACTGTTGTGTTTTTGTATGAAGGACATTGTAGCCAGTGTAACTCCTGGACATAAAAGACTTAACATCTCATGTCTCAGGATGGTAAGCGCAGTGGAGTACCAAAAATACTTTGTAATTCAAATTGTTGGATGGCATTTATACTGTTTTTGCACCGTCGCGTCGTTTCGTTTACTAATAGGCGAACGGCAAGCTCGTCTCATCATACAAAGCAATAAAAAAAAAACAATTTCTATCACCAACCAAAACCCATCAATTAACACGATTTCAGAACACAGTGTCCTATCAGACTGGTTGTTAGCAAAAAATGACACAGAGGCCGTAAATGGAAACAGATAAGTCTCAAGTTTTATAGGCGGCCGGACTAACGATGTTTCTCTGCCCATCCGACACGTTAGATGCCTTATATGGGTGATAAACTGGCTCCAAGACTCGTCCCAAAACTTTTAACGAGTCTTCGAATGACGGTGTTAGAGCGATCATGCCTTATAAAGGTGGGGAAGTTAGTTTTTCTGGTAATTTGTTTACTATGAGTTTAGTCGTCGGCTGTTCAGTAGTGATTAAATCCTTGTTTATTATACAGTGTCAATTTCTTATAAATAGTAGTAGTATAATATATAATGTATCTTATTTTTTTTTATTAATTCATTATTCCTGAATTTTTCTTATAGGAATTGATCATGTATTGTTTTATTAATATTAAAGTATTTTCCGGGTTTTATTTAATTTTTCTCCTGACATTTGGAAGACTTTACAGCTTTCGTGGTCACGGGGCGGACTGAGGTGTTGGTCATCTGCATTCCTTTTGAAAGCTTCCATTGCCTGCGTTGCGTAAACGGATAGTCATACAACAATCATGTATATAATCATGAATTGTGCCTTTTAATAAGTAAAAAAAATATATTATTAAACAAAGTACCCCGCTGCATAGATATGCCTGTTTAAACGCAATAAACTCAATATTTATCCAACAGATTACAATGAAATTTGGTATGCAGATAGTTTGAGACTCTGGGAAGGACATAGACTACTTTCGGGACGTTTATTACGGAAAAATCTTTCGCGCGGGTCAAGCCGCGATCAATAATTGCACAAAATGGTACCTATCTCAAAAAATATTTTTATTATACGTTTACCGAACATAAAATAATATTGTGGAACATCTTCATTGACTGAAAGTGGCGGTTTAGAAAAGTTATATTTATAACCAATTCCAATACCGCGACATTTCTCGACATCAAATTGCCTCTTACATTTGAAAAACAGATAACAAAGCCATTTGGTCATTCTGTTTTAAAGCAACCTTATTTTCTTTAAAACTTCCTCTTAAAAATGTAATGTGTTCCTTTCCACATCGCAAGGAGAACCTGCCTTAAAATTACACCAAGTTAGGTTCAGCTTGTTGTCTTTTCGAACGCGGGATAAACAAGCGTGGTTGCAAGAAGTTCCATTATTTTTAAGTTATGTTTGCTTTATCAGTTTTTGGAATTGTGGGTTTATATTATGAAGTGAATGAAACTCTTCTAGTTGAATTTCGGCCAATTTCAACGGAGGACAATAAGTACGTAGGAGATATTATAGTTCACAAATGTGTGCGCAAGTTACAGATGTACTTTCTGTTTCTTCTTTCTCATAGACCGGTGAGACGGTAACCCGACATGACCAAAGAGTGATAAGGCGCAGGACCAACGGCTTTACGTGCTTTCCGAGTCGTGGGGGCATCTCCCCACCAACTTCACGACTCAGAGCTGCGACTAAGTCATTTTTAAAATGGGAAAGACTTAATCACAATTATTTATGGCCTGATCCGGGATTCGAACCTAGAACCTCAGCGCGGTAGTCATACTCGTACCTCTTACGCATTACAACTATATTACCGAGGTATTCATAAAATATATTACGCCTAACATAATATATAATTAAGTCGGAGTAAAATGGCGGGTGTCGTAATCAGTTTTTCCTTATGCTCATGCTGTATCAGAATTTATTGGGTTTCTAATGATATAATTTGCCTAGAGTTGTCAATCGACGTGACAATGAATTTTCTTAATATTTTTTCCTTTTTTTTCCTTCCTAATCTATTATGTTTTTTTTTTTATTACTTTGAATGACGGACGAGCTTGCCGTTCGCCTGATGCTAAACGATATGATAGCCCATAGACCGTAGAAACACCATCCAACACCTTGAATTACAAAGTATTGTTTGGTATTCTACTGCGCTCGCCATCCTGAGACATGAGATGTTAAGTCTTATTATGTCCAATAGTTACACTGGCTATAATGTCCTTCAAACCGCAACACAAAAGTGACTACACACTGCTGCTTGGCGGCAGAAATAGACATTGCGGTGGTACCTACTCAAGCGGACTTTCCCGTATGAGAGATCTACCACGATTCATGTGTCCGAATATTCATATGACCGGCATTTTTTATAAGTAAATATCTTATTTGTGTTATCCGCTGGGCGAGCACGTATTAGTTCGATCGAAATAAAAAGGTTTCATATTTATAAATTTCACAAATATCATTGGGTCGTGTCGATTCAGTGGCGTGGTCATTGGACCATAGCGTCGTCACGCACGGACACCCACACAATTTATTGTTACATCGACAGTTTTATATAATAGACCTAAGTAAAAGACATGTCTGCTTACGTACAAAACATCATGCTTTTTTTTACTTCCTTAGAGGAGGTATTATATTTTTAGCATCCAATTAATATGAGAAGAGCCCCGAGTACCATTCCAGACATCTGACAGCAGTGGAAGTTGATACCGCTTTACCCTTCCCGGGAATCAAAATAACGACATCAGCATTGCTGCAATATATTTAATATATAAAAGTATATCTGTTAATACAGAATTGGAAGGATCAGTTTGGGAAAATGTTTTCAATCTGATGGAACCGCGAGATATAACTAGTCTAATATTGTACTAAAAGTATGATCACTCTAATAACAAGAATGACGTCATAGTTGTCCTCATTACAAATAGCAAATACTTTCACAAAGCAAATTGAAAACGCCATTTTTCTCCGCAGCTGTCCTTTGATCTCGTGTTCGTATAATGGTTTTGCTTGACATTTATTTTGTTTTCCCAAATAAAATTACATGATATACGTTCCGGTTATGTTTCTTGTTTGTAACATTTTAAAACGTGGAGGCGTAATATTTTCACTATAGCAGTGTTAGAGTAGACATATTTTCGGAAGGAAAAAAAGCCGTTGTGTCCCTGTATTATATACTGTCCCACTGCTGGGCACGGGCCTCGTCGTCTACTGTGATGGATTAGGCCTTTTAAGCCTGTACAGTCTACCACGCTGGCCTAGTGCGGGTTGGCAGACTTCACACACATTCGAAATTATTATGGAGAAACTTTCAGGTATGCAGGTGTTTTGTTATGTGTATTCACGATATTTAAATCAAGCGACATTTTACAAAGAATACACACATAACTTTAGAAAAGTCAGAGGTGCGTGCCCTGGGGTTTTGAACCTGCGAACATTCGTCTCGGCATTCCGTTTCATCCCCAACTAGGCTATCGCCGCTCAAAAGATGTCAGATAATAAAAGGTACGCAAATAATAAAGAAAAAATTCTAATACTCGTAAAAATAAATTAACTCACAATTGAGACTTGTTTGAAATATTTTTGTCCAACTTTCCCTCTAATCGAGTCGTTTTGTTATGTTAATTTGAATGAATAATCATTATGTTCAAATAAAGTTATTTTTTGTTATAAAATCTTTATTAACACTCAAGAGTTTGCTTGGAGCGTCTGCGGAGAAATCAATTTCTCATAAAAGCTACGTTATCAATGATTTTATTTCCTAAGACTCATATGTAATTTTATAAACTAATTAAAGTAAAAAAAAATGTATTGGATGGATGGATGGAAAGAAAATTGATCATATATAAAGGTCATAATCATATGTAATGATCGATAAAATAAATCAAATAAGTATAAGCACAAACGCGGTGGAAAATTTTTTTAAATTTTTGAATTTCCTACATAATTTTTTTGTGTGTATATTTTTATTACTTACATGCAAGAACTGTCGTATGTTAAAATATGTCCCGCGTCTAAAACCTGCCCAACATCACATCGCCGTCTCACCGCGTCCGCTGTTTGTCGAAACAAGGCTTAAATACTTTAATTACGAATTCATGATATTGAACTCGGATCAGACATAATATCTTAAATTGCTACGCCTTGGGAATTTCCTGAGTATAATGTACGCACCCCGCTGCTCGTCGGCAAAAATATTCGAATCAATCAAATTACAACTTTACTTAGTTCAATGAAAGTTGTCAAAACATGACAACTGATATGTAATTTGTAATCAAACATGATATCAACTCGTGAATGTTTTAATTTGACCGTTAATCAGATTTATTCATATTGATCGGAACACCTCGTCTGCGCCTGCGCAATGTAAATTACATAACCGACATAAAAGAGATTTGCCGCGATAAATGATTGATTAATAAATCTATCACCATTTTTTTAGGTTTTACAGTAGTCTATGTATCTATAGAAGTCTTTATCTATGTCTAATGATTAACGTCAAGACATGATTGCTTTTCAAACGTTGATTTATTCTAGAAATAATATATTAACAATGTTAGAATATTATTTTGATGCGACAGTAATACTAACACTGAGGTCCAAAATATTATATTAAAGACGAATTTACAATTCCGTAGATCAAGAGTATAAAAAAGCAGCGGGTATGTCTCATCCGAAAATAAATGCGAATGCACTGTGTCCAAAATGCTACACGTGGGAATATGTACCTAAATTAATATCGACATAAGAAGCCCGAAACCTCATCTTAGAATTTCATTCTGGCACAAAGTCTGTATTTTCCAATTATCTTGGTACGACAAAGATCCCTACACCCGGTAGATGTAGAAAGTCAGGCCACAACAAGCCTGTATCGAGACATTCGCTTTACAATTCCCAGTATTATTAGAATAACACTTCAGTTAAAATACCAATCACAGAGACGTCTCTTTCATTCTTATTACAATTTTACCAACATTCCTCAATGATAATTTGTTGGAGATATATCATTTTGATGCGGCGATAGCCTAGTTGGTTGTGGAACGGACTGCCGAGACGAATGTCCGCAGGTTCAAATCTCAAGGGCACACACCTCTTACCCATCCGCACTAGGCCAGCGTGGTGGACTAAGGCCTAATCCCTCTCAATGATAGAGGAGGCCCGTGCCCAATAGTGGGACAGTATATAATACAGGGCTGATATTATATTATATCATATTGATAGCTTGTCTTTCCGAAGGACACTTAATCACTTTTTAAAATATAATATTTTATTTAAACTAAAGTACAGTAAGCAAATTGTCGAAAAAGAAGAAGGAAGACACGTGTGTCGTCAAATAGTTACATTATAAATAATTGCGTGGCAAAGGAAAGCAACAAATCTGCTAGAAACAGAGCAATTTAAACCAACACTTAGCGGTTAGGTTACTCCACACGTAACAAGTTGGAATCTCGAGTAATGTTATATTCTGCCCATTTGCCTCTCTGCTCTTATTACGAATCTTCATTACGAAGGCATGTTAAATTACATACAAATATGCCATTACAAATGTTAGGTCACCATTTGCAAACAACTTTTTTGTATCATAAATATGTATGCTAGAAATAGCCTGGCTTTACTTATTTAAGAGGCAATTAGTGCTCAGCTTGGCTTTTTAATTGAGATAGAATAAATTGTAGGTAAAGTGCGACATCTTACACTTTATTTATGTGAATAAAAAATTTCAGCTTTAAAAAAACTGATATTCGGAGTGGTAGGTTAAACATAAATCATTCTTTATCTTTGCAAAGGTAGACATTATTACAACTTATCCAATGGTAAACTTATGGGCATATATCCAAATTCCAATTTTAAATTAACTGCCTCTCCTCCCACCTTACTGGCAATACACTTTAACAAACATAAGCTACATTAGTATTACAAAATATATTCAATGCCACTAGACTCGAAACTAATAGGAATAAAATCGAATTGTCAATACCATTTGGACTTATCATTACGGCAACCTCGCAATACATCAATTATACTGACCATTCACAAACTAATTGGTAACATTTCATCGTTGCAAAACGTTCTGTTTACCTTTCACGCATCTAGTATCTTTAATCTTTGACGCAATAATAACCCGGCCGTTTCAAGTTGGCACGTCACTCGCGCTGTTGACGTTCGCTATAAAATCAACTTAAATTCTCAGCATTATCTATGATTACTTGCGGCCGCGCCTACTCGGTTATATTGCAAAATTGAGTTTGACTAGGCCCGCTTTAATTAAAGTCATTATGAGATTAAGTGTTACCGATGCCTGTTGGAAGTTTCGTCAGATGAAAAATGACTGCCATTGTCTTCTAGACTCGATAACATTTATTGAGGTTATATTATGACATACAAAAAACAATTTAATTGTAAAATTGATTTTCGTCGGGCTGATTCGTATGACATCTTTATTGAAAAAAAAAATATACAAAAAAATATTAAAAATATTCGTGTCATTTTTCTATGTTGGCTTATTGAATAAAAGTAATAAAATTCATAGCGAAATTTTGAATATCTATACTATTATATAAAGCTGAAGAGTTTGTTTGTTTGTTTGTTTGTTTGTTTGTTTGAACGCGCTAATCTCAGGAACTACTGGTCCAAACTGAAAATTTTTTTTTTCGTTGGATAGCCCTATGTTCGTGGAGTGCTATAGGCTATATATCATCACGCTATACCCAATAGGAGCGGAGCAGTAATGCCTAATCTCAGGAACTATCGGTCCGAACAGAAAAAAACTTTATGCGTTGGATAGCCCTTTGTTTGTGGAGTGCTATAGGCTATATATCATCACGCTATACCCAATAGGAGCGGAGCAGTAACGGCTAATCTCAGGAACTACCGGTCCAAACTGAAAAATTCTTTTTGCGTTGGATAGCCTTTTGTTCGTGAAGTGCTATAGGCTATATATCATCACGCTATACCCAATAGGAGCAGAGCAGTAATGGCTAATCTCAGGAATTACCGGTTCGAACTAAAAAATTCATTTTGTATTGGATAGCCCTTTGTTCGTGAAGTGCTATAGGCTATATATCATCACGCTATGACCAATAGGAGCAGAGCAGTAAGGGCTAATCTCAGAAACTAGGAGTTTGAACTGAATAATTCTTTTTGTGTTGGATAGCCCTTTGTTCCTGGAATGCTATAGGCTATATATATCATCACGCTATGCCCAATAGGAGCGGAGCAGTAATCGCTAATCTCAGGAACTACCGGTTCGAACTGAAAAAATATTTTTGTGTTGGATAGCCCTTTGTTCCTGGAGTGCTATAGGTTATATATCGTCACGCTATGACCAATAGGAGCGGAGCAGTAATGAAACATGATGCAAAAACGGGGACAATTTATTAGTTTTGAGAGCTTCTGTTGCGTGCGCTGCGTAAACGGTTAAAGTTATGCAACAATAATGTATGACGGGATTGTTCCTCTTAAAAAGTTCTACAAAAATATATCATAAAACAAATTCCCCCGCTGCATCGGTCTGCCCGAACGTGTTAAACTCAAAAACTACCCAACGTATTAGGATAAAATTTGGTATGGAGACAGTTTGAGACCCTGGGAAGAACATAGGCTCCCGGGAAAATATATAGCGTGACTTTTATAACGAAAAACTTTAGCCCAAAAACTTTATAACGCGGGCGGAGCCGCGGGCAAAAGCTAGTTTTATATAAAGGTGTCAAATAAATTATCACAACTGAATGTTAGGTCTAATTTTACTAAAATGATCGAACAAGACATCCGGCAGTTATTCTTTGAGTGTCATAATCATAAACATTGTGACAAAATGCCAAAAAATACAAATCAAGAATCATTATCAATAATACGGTTTCATAGTTTGGAAGGAAACCATTACTATAAAACTATAAGGAAGCAAATCGCACCCAAGACAAACCACGAAGATAAAACCTAGGCGAAAATAGATGCCAATAATCCGTCCGTCAACGTGGATGTTCCGATTTGAGTTCTCCGTGATGCTGAGCGTGTTGTGACGTCAGCGGCATGAATGTCACTCCAGAAGTCATGCGGACAGGAAGTCAGCTGACGTAGGCGTCCGAATTGAATAGAATAGATTCTAAGATATATGCGTATTTGCGTGTATGCGTAGGAATTTAGTTTTTTAATTTTGTGACTCAGTACGATTGGATGATTTTTTTTTTCGTTGAGTTTGGGTTTTGTGAAACAAATTCTCTCTGACTTGGTATGCCAGACACACCAATCTTTTTGTGGGGCAGACTAGGGATATGACTTGATTTATTTATTTATTTAAAATGTATTATTCGCGCAACGTAATAAGATTATATTTGGTATACAGCGCATATTCGACTTTTTTTTATTATAAATGTAATTGTTTAATAACATAAAATTCTTCCTTGAAATCCGCATCAAAATTGGTTAAATTATAAAACAGTTATCTGTATTTTAAATATTGTTCAGAGCAACGGTTAATTGTAAGAAAAAAAATGTGTATAGTGAGGCTATCGGGCTATCTCTTTCTCACGCATGCCCCATTATGGCCGATGACACTCGGTGACGTCAAGATTTGCTATTACTATTATTCGACAGTTACCCCTTCCACCAAATTTTATACCACTATAACTTATTTAATATTGCGTGGATTTCGAAAAATCTTTTTCAGTAAAAATATATATTATTTTTACTGAAAAAGATTTTTCGAAATCCACGTTATTTCTTTTAAAAAACTATTTAACTAACCTATTTTAGCTAAAATGTGCAACCGGAGAGTTAGTTACTGTTGGATCATAAAATATGAACGATGAAATAACTGTTTAGTTAAGTGGCTCCTATGCCTGTGTTTATTAGGTAGGTGCTGCATTGTCTATTTTTCCCTCCAAGCGGTTCCTATGTAATATACATACATAATAATGAGGCCGGAAACTAGCGTCAGGCAATACAGAACTCTAGTTTTTTTATTGGTGTACGACAAACAACGATGATGATGATCCCACTGCATCTAGGGAGTCCAATAGAATGTCCTGACGAGAGATGATTACGCCTCGGCAGTCGACACATTTATGCCGGCCTGTTGGAACCAGGAAAGTTGTCAAAGCTGTAATGAATTTCAGTCTCTTAGCATCAAGTTCACTTTAATAATAATATCAGTCCTATATATGCTACTGCTGGCTAAGAACCACCTCTACTGAGAGAGTCTTAGTCCACCAACGCTGGTGTAATGCGGGTCTGGCAGATTTACATACCTTCGAAATTCTTACGGATAATTGCTTAGATATGCAGGTTTCCTCACGATATTTCCCTCCATCATTAAAGCAATTGTCATTTCACATATAACTTTAGAATATTTAGATTTGCCCTTGGGTTTTGAACTTGTAAACGTCCTGGCAGTCCGTTCCACTCCCAACTATGCTAACTCCACATTACAGTTTTTCACACATATTCAGTTTGCTGTACCTTATAAATTTAGTATTGCGTGCCTTTGGGTTTTGAACTTACGGACATTCGTCTTGGCAGTCCGTTTCGCTCCCAACTAGGCTTAACTCTACTTTGCCATATTCATTCGCCGTACCTAAAAATCTTACTATTTACTACTTATATATCTACACTAGCTTTTGCCCGCGGCTCCGCCCGCGTTATAAAGTTTTTCGGGCTAAAGTTTTCCGTTATAAAAGTCACGCTATATATTTTCCCGGGAGCCTATGGTCTTCCCAGGGTCTCAAACTGTCTCCATACCAAATTTTATCCTAATACGTTGGGTAGTTTTTGAGTTTAACACGTTCGGGAAGACCGACGCAGTGGGGGACTTTGTTTTATGATATATTTTTGTAGAACTTTTTAAGAGGAACAATCCCGTCATACATTATTGTTGCATAACTTTAACCGTTTACGCAGCGCACGCAACAGAAGCTCTCAAAACTAATAAATTGTCCCCGTTTTTGCATCATGTTTCATTACTGCTCCGCTCCTATTGGTCATAGCGTGACGATATATATAGCCTATAGCATTCCAGGAACAAAGGGCTGTCCAACACAAAAAGAATTATTCAGTTCAAACTCCTAGTTTCTGAGATTAGCCATTACTGCTCTGCTCCTATTAGTCATAGCGTGATGATATATAGCCTATAGCACTTCACGAACAAAGGGCTATCTAATACAAAATGATTTTTTTAGTTCGAACCGGTAGTTCCTGAGATTAGCCATTACTGCTCTGCTCCTATTGGGTATAGCGTGATGATATATAGCCTATAGCACTCCACGAACAGAAGGCTATCCAACGCAAAAAGAATTTTTCAGTTTGGACCGGTAGTTCCTGAGATTAGCCATTACTGCTCCGCTCCTATTGGGTATAGCGTGATGATATATAGCCTATAGCACTCCACGAACAAAGAGCTATCCAACGCAAAAAGAATTTTTCAGTTCGGACCGGTAGTTCCTGAGATCAGGCATTACTGCTCCGCTCCTATTGGGTATAGCGTGATGATATATAGCCTATAGCACTCCACGAACAAAGAGCTATCCAACGCAAAAAGAATTTTTCAGTTTGGACCGGTAGTTCCTAAGATTAGCGCGTTCAAACAAACAAACAAACAAACAAACAAACTCTTCAGCTTTATATAATAGTATATAGATCTGGCATTTAATTTATCCCGCGTGAAGACATCTGTCATAAATTCTGAGCGTGCCCGAGCGGCTTGATTGAGTTGTTATGAAGACTTTACGTGTTAATAAACACTCGGTAAATACGTTTGCGCGATTACTTATGACATTTTTCTGTGTATGAGAAAATTGTTTAAATATAAGTCGCTGTTTTGATTTAGTGGTTACGTATTTATTGGTAGTATGGTAGAGGTTTAATTCAAATAATAAATTGCAAAATGCAAGTAAAATGTTAATTATACCATTGCTATATTCACCGACCAATACTTATATAAAAAAATGTAACACGTGGATTTTAATGGAGATTTTCAATTCAAATAATAAATTGCTGTATTTATTGGTATTGGAGTGTGGTAGAGGTTTAATTCAAATAATAAATTGCAAAATGCAAGTAAAATGTTAATTATTATCATTGCTATATTTGCCGACCAATACTTATATAAAAAAAATGTAGCACGTGGATTTTAATGGAGATTTTCAATTCAAATAATAAATTGCAGAATGCCAGTAAATTGTTAATTATAATTATTATTGCTATATTTACCGACCGCTACTTTAAAACAAATTACGTGGATTCTAATCTTCAAAGAACGCGTAAAGCATGTACAAAAAAGAATATCAGATTTACCCTTCAAACACATTCTATATTTGTTCACATACAATTAGCTTACAGTTACAAACGAGCTTACAGACACAGCCCGGTTTATTTATAAAGCTGGCAACACAGTGGCAATATTAATTAACGTTGAAATTCCCGGCTTGTGCCCGTAGGTGGAATTCATTACTTTTCTTTACCTTTATTTTCCTAAGTTCTTAAAATCTACTCCGTTGAAAGGAATGAAGAAAGTGTCAACTATTAGTTTAAATCAAGAATGAAAGTAAATTTGATTTTGGAACGTCTTATTGAATAGTGAATAAAAAAAGAAAAACTGATTTGGATTTTATTTGGTAGCAGCCAGTATTCTGCGTTATATTTAGAACTTTAAAACCAGCTACATAACTTCTGAATTAGCTTAATGATTATAGCAAACTAAATACAGTTCCCATAGGAGTCTCAACGACTTCGCTAAGTGACTGGATAAATTACTACTGACCTTTGAACCCTACATCTAGAGACTATATTTAAATAAATAAGGATATTATGTCAAAATATCAAAAAATTCTTACGACGTGTGATATGGAAATCTTTAAACGAGATTTGTATAAATAATTTTATATGTTTATAGCTTTTGCCCGCGGCTCCGCACGCGTTATAAAGTTTTTCAGGCTAAAGTTTTCCGTTATAAAAGTAGTGGTTTCCCGGGAGCCTATGTTCTTCCCAGGGTCTCAAACTGACTGCATACCAAATTTTATCCTAATACGTTGGGTAGTTTTTGAGTTTAACACGTTCGGCCAGACCGATGCAGCGGGGGACTTTGTTTTATGATATATTTTTGTAGAACTTTTTAAGAGGAACAATCCCGTCATACATTATTGTTGCATAACTTTAACCGTTTACGCAGCGCATGCAACAGAAGCTCTCAAAACTAATAAATTGTCCCCGTTTTTGCATCATGTTTCATTACTGCTCCGCTCCTATTGGTCATAGCGTGACGATATATAACCTATAGCACTCCAGGAACAAAGGGCTATCCAACACAAAAATATTTTTTCAGTTCGAACCGGTAGTTCCTGAGATTAGGGATTACTGCTCCGCTCCTATTGGGCATAGCGTGATGATATATATAGCCTATAGCATTCCAGGAACAAAGGGCTACCCAACACAAAAAGAATTATTCAGTTCAAACTCCTAGTTTCTGAGATTAGCCATTACTGCTCTGCTCCTATTGGTCATAGCGTCATGATATATAGCCTATAGCACTTCACGAACAAAAGGCTATCCAACGCAAATAGAATTTTTCAGTTTGGAACGGTAGTTCCTGAGATTAGCCATTACTGCTCCGCTCCTATTGGGTATAGCGTGATGATATATAGCCTATAGCACTCCACGAACAAAGGGCTATCCAACGCAAAAAGAATTTTTCAGTTCGGACCGGTAGTTCCTGAGATTAGGCATTACTGCTCCGCTCCTATTGGATATAGCGTGATGATATATAGCCTATAGCACTCCACGAACATAGGGCTATCCAACGCAAAAAGAATTTTTTGGTTTGGACCGGTAGTTCCTGAGATTAGCGCGTTCAAACAAACAAACAAACAAACTCTTCAGCTTTATATAATAGTACTAGCTATTGCCCGCGGCTCCGCCCGCGTTATAAAGTTTTTCAGGCTAAAGTTTTCCGTTATAAAAGTCACGCTATATATTTTCCCGGAAGCCTATGTTCTTCCCAGGGTCTCAAACTGTCTCCATACCAAATTTTATCCTAATACGTTGGGTAGTTTTTGAGTTGAACACGTTCGGGCAGACCGATGCATCGGGGGACTTTTGTTTTATGATATATTTTTGTAGAACTTTTTAAGAGGAACAATCCCGTCATACATTATTGTTGCATAACTTTAACCGTTTACGCAGCGCACGCAACAGAAGCTCTCAAAACTAATAAATTGTCCCCGTTTTTGCATCATGTTTCATTACTGCTCCGCTCCTATTGGTCATAGCGTGACGATATATAACCTATAGCACTCCAGGAACAAAGGGCTATCCAACACAAAAATATTTTTTCAGTTCGAACCGGTAGTTCCTGAGATTAGCGATTACTGCTCCGCTCCTATTGGGCATAGCGTGATGATATATATAGCCTATAGCATTTCAATAACAAAGGGCTATCCAACACAAAAAGAACTATTCAGTTCAAACTCCTAGTTTCTGAGATTAGCCATTACTGCTCTGCTCCTGTTGGTCATAGCGTGATGATATATAGCCTATAGCACTTCACGAACAAAGGGCTATCCAATACAAAATGAATTTTTTAGTTCGAAGCGGTAGTTCCTGAGATTAGCCATTACTGCTCTGCTCCTATTGGGTATAGCGTGATGATGTATACACCTATAGCACTCCACGAACAAAAGGCTATCCAACGCAAAAAAAAAAAATCAGTTTGGACCGGTAGTTCCTGAGATTAGCCATTACTACTCCGCTCCTATTGGGTATAGCGTGATGATATATAGCCTATAGCACTCCACGAACATAGGGCTATCCAACGCAAAAAGAATTTTTCAGTTTGGACCGGTAGTTCCTGAGATTAGCGCGTTCAAACAAACAAACAAACAAACAAACAAACAAACTCTTCAGCTTTATATAATAGTATAGATAGATTTTCAAAAATAGAGCCGTATAAATCTAATTAAATATAATTAGATATCTGCTTACATAATAATGTAAGCAGAAATTAATAGTCGATTTCAAAAAAAGAATAACAAAAAAAAACAGCTGATTACAGAAAAATCACCCAGGTATTTTAAAATTCGAATTTCGAGTATTCATTTAAATAACATGATTTAAAAAAGTCAAAAGTTGAATGATATTCTCTGCGTGAGGGCAAGATTGTCAATCGATCCAGTTGATTGTCATTTGAACGTAGATATAATCACTGGTAAAAACGTGTCATTTGTTAAATTCATACAACAGGTATAATCCGATTTAATGTACACGCATCGCAAAGAGGATTAACCGAACGAAGCCAGCGAGCCCGCGTATCGAAATGTCAAAGCGTTACTGTGGTGTTAAGGCGAGTCCGTTGGACAGTATAGTATGTGGAAACGAAAATGGAATTAATAAATATGATATATGTTATAACTACAATTTGATGTTTCAATATTATCAATTAATATTATTTAATTTTACTGCTTGCGGCCGAACTGCGGATAGATTTAAAAAGCAAAGAAAAATAATAAACAATATCTATAATTACATTATTATCTTAGACTTCAAAATTTCACTATTTTAAGTAACAACGGTTTAATAGAATGAAAGCAATTTCAATTTATATTCTGCAATTTAAACTGCGAAAACCCATTATAATACAGCGCTGGTCATCAAAAAATGCAATAAACGAGGCTCTCAATCAAAAAATAATTTACAACATACAAACAATGGTGATTGTTCAGCGAAAATGCATCTGAAATCTATGAAGCGAAACACATAGAAACTGTCGGACCGAGGTCCGCGGCGCCTAAAACCGAGCGAGAAATGTCAACAAAGTTCACATGCACGTTGCGAAGCTGTGACGAATGCACGGGATTTTATTAATTTAATATTTTTATGGCGAATTATTTGTATATGTAATGCTTTAACTACAAAGATTATGGATTATTGATTCCTAGTATTATCAAAGAGAATACCACGAAGTATTTCGTTGAGAACATGTATTTCATTATTCGTTTCTTTGCTCATGTGATGACGCGATACAATTACTCTATTATTATAATATTATTATAAGAAAATCTTAGATAATACTCTGCTATTTTGTAACATAATTATGTTTAATGATTTCTTATGTTATGCGAATGTTAGACATAGAAATAAAACTATTTTTCGGATATTATCACTGTTTTAGTATACAAGAAAAGTATCATTGTAAAATGTAGATAGATATTGTAGCGTTATCTTTTCGGAAGACCAACCTCAGCCCGCCCCGTGACTAAGAAGCCGAAGAAACGTCGGGACAAAATCATGAACTAAAAACTGTTTTATTTCGATAATTAATTCCAGAAGGAGATGGAAGGACGTCTTTTGTAATACATCATTTTCGGTATTCAGCTAATGTAAGCATAATTAAAGCGCTTCCCTTTGAAAACCACATGTCCCACATTATTACCAACCGTGTACAACTAATTAAAACGTCTACATACCGATGGAGTAACAAACAAAACCAGTTGGATCAAAGAATCCGTCATGCATGCTGCCCGCGCACCCCTCTAATTAATTTCAATAAGATTGTTAACGTCTACTTCTTCTAGCAAACAGTGGCGAAGAGTGAAATTTTTCGAAAGGGAACCCAACGAAACATATAAGGGCTAATATGCATAAAATCTATATAATCTTTTTATCATAGAGGACACAGTAGACCTTTTATTCTGGGAGAGGTATTTGACACGGGCGAAGTCGTGAACAACGCCTAGTTATTTCTTCAGTTTTTTAGCAGTAAAAATTAGACCTATAGCCAATATTTGTTACTTTTTTATTTAAAACACACAGAATACAATCAAAACCTATGATAATGACTATAACTAGGGTTAGTATTTAACCTAGATTGCACACCTGGCATATGCCCAAATCATGACTGTTATAAACGATGTTTAAAATTGACTAACCACAATATTATGAACCCTAGCGCATACGAACTCAAAGTTATGAACCTTAATGTAAAAGTTGTTGGTGTATCTGCAAGTAAGTAGGTAACGATAATACTTTATGTAGTAAAATAACAAATGAAAGTTTTTTGGCAGGCGTTTTAGAAGTAATATGATTGACGGTGGACCGAACGTGGGAAAACAATTTACAAAAATCTAAATTCGACTAATACTAATAATTTTGTTATTGTTGTCGAACCGAACTATATTTGAATGTTTTTCGGAACTAGATTTTGGCAACACTTATAAAACAGGTTCAAAAAACCCAATGGAGGCTTTTTTACGAAAAAATATTCATAAAATACCGAGATCCGACACTGTTTATAATTTTGATGTAAACACCGCAAAAAAATAGATTCAAAATTTTCTTTCCTTACCAGAATTGATATTTCTATCAGAGGAATTACTATACTTAACGTGTTTTCCTATAAGCCTTAACTTTGGAAAAAAAAAAATAACGCGTTTCGTATTTTTTTGGCTTTTTTGGCTTTGGCTGAATTGTAACTTTGACGTTAAAAGAATTTAAAGCAAGCCTTTAGCTTTTATCTTTAAATACTACCGGAGTAAATATTTATTTCAAATACAACAGTTCTCGAAGGCATAAGCCTTTATTGACAACGTAAACTAATTATAGTTTACAATACTGTTCAAATCGAAACACAATGCTTTATTTGGCGATGAAAATGGGAAATCTAATAGTACCTTCTCGCACTATTATAATAAGATACCTAAGATAATTATTACAATTTGAAACTTTCGAATGTAAATTGGAACTTTCATAGCATAATTCATCCAACCAGAAAAAGTCAAAACATCCAAAAAATTTCATTAATCTCCTTATGATTTAAAATCGTGTTCTATTTTTAAATTATCTTTGATTATAATTTTTCTAATTGTTTTCTCAGATGGCCAGTGTTCGTTGATGGCGTTCATCCAAAGAGGCGCGTTATATCGTGTATTATTTTTTAGTTTTTGTATATTTTTTTAGTTTTCCGCTGAAATAGATCTTATTTTGTAACAGTGAAGACCGTTTTATATCATTCTTGTCCAACAATCGATTGTGGAATTGTTTACTCGTAGCTTTCTCTGGCTCTATGTCAATAATCGGTCTAAGAGATTTCAAACGGCAACGTCTTGTTGTTCGTGTTTTCTAGTAATTTATTTACTTTAACGTCGTGCAATAGGGGACCGGCCTATGCTTGATTTTGTACATTATTCTATATGTAATGGCTTTTAATACGAAAAAGAAGCACTCCTGCGAAAACTGCATTACAATTGGTTAAAAAATGAGCGAGTAATTCATATTTAAAATATTGTAACGTGCAGAAGTGGGCACGATGTGGGGTTATCGCTTCATCTCTTTCTTTCGCACGCGTCGTAATTCCCGATGACGTCACATGTGGATATTTTGTCTCTTTTCTGTTTCTTGTTAACTACCCTTTCCACCGAAATTCAAAGACTTATAACTTGTTGATTTTTTACCGGATTTTAATAATTCCTTTTGTGTTATAATTTATATAACGTAAATATTTGATAATAGTAAAGAACAAAAATGAGTCCGGTACCCTATTGAACTATTTTATATATAAATTGGAAAACTACTGCAGTCATTACTGGGCAGTATTTTTTTTATACACGCACGGGATAGTGACCTCACTGCACCTGATGGTAATTGGAGTGGGGTCCGACAGAATGTCGACTGACGAGTGATGATTACTCCTCGACATTCGACACAATTATGCCGGCCTGTTGGAACCGAATATACAAAGGCTGATTCCGGTACGCGACTCACATACGTGGGCCACTATGGCGGGTATTAAAATATATTACCACCATCAAAAACACGTCACACGTGTTATGTTAAAATTTTATGCCAATGATTGGAACTAAGGGTTCAGTCAATTATGGCCTTCTATTCAGAAAGAGCATTGTTCGCTTTTATTAAAAAAAATACCACACGATAGCCGGATGACTGTCGGATCAGTATCGCACTTTTTGCAAATGTCTACTCTTAATTTTTACCCTTGTTATAACGCGAATATTTTGCACCCTTAGAACTAAGGTTACTTAACAAAAGTTGATATGTGGGAAACGAATACAAACGTTTTGAAAACAATATAGAATGCAGTGAATTGGGCGGTCGTCGAAAGTGAGAATCTTTATTTCTTTTCTATAATTCTCTCTTTAGTCTAGTCTTTTTTTCGTCATAGGGTTATAGAACATGCTTTGGAAGGTAGTTTTTTAACAAAATCAGAAAATATATACTGATGGTAGGTGTCTCATATGTGCAAGTCCGCCTGGGCATGTACCACCGTAATGTCTATTTCTGACGCCATGCAGCAGCGTGTAGTTACTATTGTGGTCCGGTTTGAAGGACAATGTAGCCAGTGTAACTACTGGACATAATAAGACTTAACATGTAATGTCTCAGGATGGCGAGCGCAGTGGAATACTAAATAATAATTTGTAATTCAAGGTGTTGGATGGTGTTTCTACTGTTTATAGGCGGTCGTATCGTTGACCATTAGGCGAACGGCAAGCTCGTCTCGTCAATCAAAGGAACAAAATAAACATATATATAAATGTTGAGTTAGGTCACTTTAGTTCTAAGGGTGCAATTTGATGGTATACTAGCGGTTATATATCGATACTCCATAGTCAATCATGTCACATCCTCGTCTATATAATGTATGACAAAGAATGTCAGTTTAACATACAATTACATTGCGTTCGACATAATTAAATGTCATCAGCATTGTTACAAGTTTGACACACGACACGGCGGTATAAATACATTTCATTCAGCACATTACTTGCTTGGTCGGTGTAGGCGTGCAGCCATTGACATTTTTGACACGTCCGATTTTTATTTAGAATCAATTTATTTAAATATTTTTTTTAATTAAACAATCGCTACTTATGCGATAGAAAAAAAATCTACCGATAAGATTTTGTAATTTGCATATTATTAGCGAACAAGTTTTTCAGTAAATTGGATTTTTTTAATCTGTATGATTTTTATAATCTTATTTGGATTTAAACTTAATAAATTAAAATTCAAAGCATCTATCGAGAGCCTAGATCTGACATAAATACCAGAAATTGATTACTTCAATTATAAACAACCCTCATCAATCAGGATTACGTTTGAAACTGGACGCCATTAAAGCCGGCTAATTGCCGGTCGCAATCTTACAGATATACAGTAATCGGATAATTGATTTTACGAGAGACAATCTTGTTCGACCGGTATGTTCAATAATAGAAACACTGGATGGCTGTGTAAACGTCTTTGATTGATGATAAAATAGTTTTAGGTTATAAAACTAAACTTAAAAGTCAAGTTCAAGAATTTGCACTTTATTGCTCGTAAAATAGATACATGTGAAAATAAAGTTCGTGTAAGTAATTATTTGAGGACCGAAAGATAGTATTTTGTGTCAATACATAATATATTGTAAATCCAAATAAATAAAATAGAATCTAGATTAACGCGTATACATATATATTATTATCATTCCGTCTCCATTCCAATTTAATTTGTGAGACTGCAGCGTTTATAAAAATTATGTCTATTAAACTAAACTAAAAGAAAATCAAATTATTATTAACAATCTAAACGAAATTACTACAAACTATACCAAAAAATAGTTAATTTTAAATTTTACTATGTTTATTCTCAATGGATGGCAGACTAGTCGGTCTTGCATTAGAGGACCAAAACTAGTAGTATTGTGTTCGAGCGAAGGCGGTACGAGCCGTACACGATAAGTTGTGCACGTGCAAGTGGCTATTCTCGCGTAGTAGATATTTATATAATACTAGCTGACCCGACAGAAGTTGTCCTACAGTTGTCTAAGTATGCATTTCTATCAATCGTTGACAATTATTTCAAACAAACTTTTCATTAAGTTTTCTTAAATTTTTTTATTTTCCGCGCAATTTTTTGAATTTCTTTCTTATGAGCCTCCTGACAATAACAAACATAACAAAAAATAGTGAAATCGGTCCAGCCGTTCACGCGTGATGGCGTGACCAAGGGACATAGGGATTCATTTTTAAATATAATAGATTAAAGTACATTTGTGTATGTTGCGATTGTGACTAATAAATTGTTTCTTTCTTTTCTTTCTTACTTATGTCGTCAATTGCGGTTCAAATTGATCTACTGAGATGCTGTTATATTCTTTGCACAAAATGAATTATATATCACATACTTTTTGATATACGGACACGTCAGTGTAACCCCCTCCACCTGATGCTAAGTGGAGTGGAGTCCAATAGAATATCGATTAACGAGAGATGATTACCCCTCAGCAATTGACACAATTATGTCGGCTTGTTGGAACCGAATATACACAGGCTGATTGTTGGCGACTATGGTGGGTTTTAACACCTTGTGTTATGGTTGCTATGCGGGCGGATATAAAATATATCCTATCACCAGCAAACTTTCATTTCTCTGATATACGTAGAGCCAGCGAAATGTCTACTAGTCCAGAATTACCCCCCTAGCAATTCCAATTTCCTTTAGTTAGGCGTTTCGCAAGCCCGGCTTGTCCATAAATGTTTAGCGTCATCGTATGAATGGACCTTTATGTTGGTTTAATAAGCCTACATTTGATTAATATTATTTATATACTGGTATATTCCATGATGTTTTTATTACATAGATACGTTGTCCGAGTTCAATACTGTCAAGACGATAGCAAGGTAATTGCCCGCCATTCACTTAGTCAACCTCCAACCATTTTGTGTATTTTTATAAATAAAATGCCTTCCTGTGTTTTTAGACGATGTACAAATTATACTCCAAATGTGAAAAAAAAAAGTTTCATTTCATACGTTGGTAATAAGTATGCACTACTCACTTATTTTTAACTAATACATGCATTTTATTCGACTATCATGGCGACCAGAGACCAATAAACTAGATGGTCATGGCGGTCTAAGCTCGGGCCGTGTCAATGCAAGCTGCTAGGGCTGTACATGTATGTGGTTATAGTAAATAGTGCGCTGTTTTTATGTCCAATTTTTGTTAGTCTATGAGGCGTCTATTTGTAAAACGTCATTGGGTATATTTGATTATTTTTTACTGGTTTTTACTTTTAATATAGTACTATGTTTTATATTGCTTCGAATGACGAGACGAGTTTGCCGTTCGTCTGATGGTAAGCGATACAACCGCCCA
Organism: Manduca sexta; assembly: GCF_014839805.1. NCBI lineage: Eukaryota > Metazoa > Arthropoda > Insecta > Lepidoptera > Sphingidae > Manduca > Manduca sexta. The sequence continues at coordinate 3,578,243 of NC_051137.1, read as the reverse complement.
TAAACAGTAGAAACACCGTCCAACACAGTATGGTTTGGTATTCTACTGCGCTCGCCATCCTAAGATATGAGATGTAAAGTCTTATTAAGTCCAGTAATTACACTGTATACAATGTTCTTTAAATCGGAACACAGCAGTGACTACACTGTTGCTTGGCGGCAGAGTAGTCACTGTTCGGCCCCAAAATTATAATTCTAAAGACAAATTGCAACAAGGTAGCAAGGATGGGTATTCTATAAATTTTTGAAACTTCCTTGAAAGATAACAAATTCTTGCCAAATATCTTGTCCCAATTCGATAAGTTATTTAAATGACGAAAATTACATTCAAAGACGTTCAATTTAGAGAAATAAAAGTATAGTCAACCACAAAAGTAGGTGAACAAATTCAAAACTTCAAAACGCGTCTACACACTAACTTCAATGGAAATATTCTTTTATTTAAAACAAAGTCACCACTTTGAGATGTATTAAAAGAAAAAACGATTGTTGATAAGGATACGAAAGTTTTAATTCAATTTGAAATTTTAAAATTGTTCAGCTTCTTTTGTGGCTAAATATGTGTTTTAACTAAGCATAGCTCTGAATTTTTTTTAAGTAAGTAAGTCTGAATATATGTCAACAAAAATATTAAACACTATTTGCAAATTTAGTCACTATAGCTATAGTCCCACCAATGCGAACATCGTGCTCCAGGATCAAATTAATAAAAATAAACTAAAATGAACCCTATTTCACTCAGATATTAGTTCTAGATTACCATTACAAACTCACGACCATTGTAATATCAATTCTGAACTAAAATTAACCCTATTTTACTCAGACATTAGTTTCATATAAATATTTTTAATATTACATAGAGCGGATATTGGGAAGATTATCATACAATAATTTTGCGCTGGTGCCAGAATTACTTAATCTACCGTAAAATAACACCAATGTAAAATACTTCTAATTATTCCATATCGTGATTTGCACGTGTTAAATACATACCCGTATTTTTGGTAAATATATAATTTTTTTATTAATATCTAAGTATGCTGTGATCTTGGCACACGAACATTTCAAATAAGACAACGACTTATTACGAATTGGTAATAACTTTTGGAGCAAAAATGTTTTCCTGATGCCCGGTCTATATCCACGTAACTGATTAATAGCTTTTATTTCACAGTACCCTTATGTAAATAATAATAATATCAGCCCTGTTTTATATACTGTCCCACTGCCGGGCTCGAGTCTCCTCTACTACTGAGAGGGATTAGGCCTTAGTCCACCACGCTAGGATAGTTCGGGTTGGTAGACTTCACATAACCTCAAAATTTCCATTAAGAACTTCTCAGGAATGTAAGTTTCCTCGCGATGTTTTTCTTCACCATTAAAGCAAGCGATAATTCACGAAGAATGCACACATAATTTTTAGAAATGTCAAAAGTGCTCTTGGGTTTTGATCCTTCGGTCATTCGTCTCGGTAGTTCCTTCCATACCCAACTAGGCTATTGCCACTTGCTACGTAGCCCTTCTTCTTCTCAAAGTGCCCCTTCATTGTTGAAGGTTAGCCGTCAGCTTCTTGTATTCTCCTTATCATGAACCAGGCGGAACGGGTGTTCAACGGACGTGATACCGGTCCACTTCCAGATATTTCTCAACTTTTCCCTTCGCCCAGCGTGTCTCTTCCCTTCCACATTATCCTTACAATTTTATAAACTTACGACTATTGTGATATAAATTCGCAGTTACATACTGTATAAATAACATAAATATTTGCGCATAACGTTCATACAAGGAAATACATCGTTAAGTAATCCAATTATCATCTTCATAATAATATCTGAACAATTGAGCTTAGATGATATAAAGTTAGGAAAAATCCACGAACACGAACGTAAACAATATTTACATATGCTCAGGGTCATATCTGTAGTATTATATAAAGCTGAAGAGTTTGTTTGTTTGAACACGCTAATCTCCGGAACTAAAGCGATTTTGAATATTTTTTCAGTAATATGTTGCAGAAGCTACATTACTCCTGAGTGCTTTGGCTACTTTTTATCCCTGAAAAAAAAGCACGATTTTTATCCTAGAAAAACTTTTACGAACGGAGCCGCGAGCAAAATTGAATATATTTGTATATGACAGTCACTTGAACACTTATACATATATAGTACCTTGAAATAATAAACCGTTAAGATGAGAAACAAATGACAAGACAGCTGATTTTATGTTATAAAAATACAAACGCCTTTTATCCCCGAAGGGGTAGGGAAAGGTGCAATTAGTGCACCTACTTTCTGTCGTATGTATTCCGTCCCATCATGTCATAGCGGGTGAGCCTATCGCCATATCAGGCACAAATTCCAGACTTCGGTCTGATACTCAATAGAAAACCCCAATATCACTTCGCCCGACCCGGGGATCGAAACCGAAACCTCAGCGTTGCAGCCGTACCATAAAACCACTACGCCAGAAAGCTAGTCAATTAAAAAAAAGAATCTCAAAATTTCTTTTTAACCTTTGAAGCTTCCAAGACAATCACTTTTTCACCAAAGTTTGTGTTCACTTGACAAAGTAGCTTATAGAGAGTAGTTTCCCTATAATGAGAAAAAAAAATCGTTATCAGTCAATAGTTACATGAAAATGAACATTTCATAATATTAATATAGAAAATATGATTAACTTCGAGGGTTAAGTCATTACCATTCCAACCCAAAACATACATATCGCTGGCTTACTATGACAAGGTCCTATGTAATAAAAGTTTTATTTGTATTGCAGAAATGAGATTAAAAAAAATTCAGGTTGGTAAAAATATTTATCTCTCGGGATTTTGGAAATTTTCACTGATAACCATGGTATAATTATAATATATTTGGTACATTACTGGTGGTAAGTCTCTCATATATCAGAGTCCGCCTGGGTAGATGACACCGCAATGTCTATTTCTGCCGACAAGCAGCAATGTATATTCACTATTGTGTTCCGGTTTGAAGGACATTGTAGCCAGTGTAACTACTGGACATAATGAGACTTAACATACAATGTGTCAGATGGTGAGCTCAGTAGAATACCAAACTACATTGTATTTGCACATCAAATATAACATAGAACCTTGTAATAGTAAGCCAGCGATTTGCCAGTGCGACTAGCCCGAACGCTCTTTACAGCCTAGCGTGTCAGTCGCTGTCCGATCCATGACTGCCAATTGACACGTATCAAAATCTAGTATCAATCGTTTGACTTTGAGTCTTATATAATTATATTTAAATTTAATACTTGCATAATTAATACGTCAATGCTGATTTGTAGACTTCTGCATGTTAATACCTGCATATTATTATTTGATACTATCTGTTCGATGAAGTTGTTCGGTAACGGATATATGAAGCTCGGTGTAAAAATTTGTTGGGCGATGAGGTTGCAGGTTCCTGCCAGACACCGCCCTGTGGCAATGGGGGCGTTTGGAGAATTCCACCACGGTATCCCCTGCCTGTCGTAAAAGGCGACTAATAGGGGCCATCGGGGGGTCGTCGGCAGGCGGCTGGGGGCCGTCCGCCCTTAGTGTACGTTGTGCACATCTCGCACATTGTGATGACCCCCGAGATGGACGGCAGCGTGGAAGGTAGGCCTCATGCTGCCGTTGACGCCGAGAGCGTACTTCGGTTACGCGGGGGCTTCTGACCCCCCCCCCCCCCCAATAGGAGATGAGCCGCAACAGACGGCACCGCGCAGGGACGACTGCGGACGAAAAGTTAGACATTTCCGTCAGAGGAAGCCCACAGTCGTCCCTAATGCGCTGAAGAGGGCCATCGCGGAGTTTTAGTTGGTATGCCGTGCGTTGTATATAGGTTAGGGACTCGGCCCAGCGGTCACCCGAAGGTCAAGATCAAATTCGGGCGGCTCAACGCCGGGTCGTAAGCCACGGTGACTCCAACATAACCGCTCAGTCGCTCTCCCTGAATCCCTCCACTTTATCCGCGAAAACAAAACAAAAAAAAAGGTTCCTGCCCGACTAATGTTTGTGATTTGTCTTGGTAAAAATTGGCTGATTGGCTGTGGCTGATCCCGGAACGCGACTTACTTTAAAACGGTGGTCGATATCCGGGCGGATACAAATGTAAGAATTAATATGTATGAAATGTATATGTCATGTAATTAAAGGCATAATATCATCATCATCTCAGCCACAGGAAGTCCACTGCTGAACATAGGCCTCCCCCAAGGATCTCCACGTCGACCTGTTGGAAGCGGCCTGCATCCAGCGACTTCCTGCGACCTTAGCCAGGTCGTCCATCCACCTTGTAGGCGGGCATCCGACATTTCGCTTGCCTGTACGTGGCCTCCACTCTAGAACCTTTCGACCCCAAATAATATACAACTACCAAGGCATAATATACAACTACACAAATATCATCTACCCCAGATAGACACTGTCTTGAATTACTATATTTTATGCTTCAATGGCAAAGCGTCCATGCAGCCGGATTTCTAGCGGCTTCCCTTTTAGGTTCATTTACGTTTCCCTTAATTTTTATTTTTTGTTAAATTGGCCGCGATATTTTAACTAAGGGCTTTTTAACTTTTTTTTGCCTCGGGTCACCATTTGAATAATTGCACCTTTCACCAATAATATGCTATTTCATCCTGGCAAAGGTTATATAGATAAAGCCGCAAATAACATACAGTACAATCATAAAGCTTCGATATCTTGTACAAACTGTCGAAACAAAACTACAAACACATTCGATTAATGATACATCATTGTTAGATAGTGTTATCATGCCGCTATCGGGTGATAACGCGGGCCGCGTCCGTGACGTCATTGACACGATAGTTTTGGCGGAGCTTTACTAGGCCGATAAACTACGCAAAACAATGATGTACTTAAAAGGCCTTATTCTGCCGTGCTAAGCGCAAAAGCGGTATGCCACCATCACAGATTTTTAAATACAACTTTACAGTTTTGTAAAAATGAGATAGTATACTCTTTTAAAGTTTTTTCGACAAAGTTCTAAATAGGATACCGATATTTAGGTAACTTCATTGGGTGGGTATTTCTTTAAGCTATCTGACGACATAAAAATCAAGGTTTGGATTTTTTTTGAGACACCGCTTTTGAGCTTAGCACGGCAGTATACTTAGATGGAATTCATATTCGGTATGACAATAGTCTTGTCTATGAGACGGGTGTGATCGAATTAGTTGTGCTGACACTACGCGGCTGTATGTGTGACGTTATTAAAACACATAGTATTATGATTTGTCTAGAATTGGAGGATATGCGCGCAATAGCGCAAGCCACGGCCTATCACATGAGACGGATATAAACTCGACAAATACTGAGAGAATAGGTTATGCCTATACTTAACACTTTTTTGCCAAATGATTTCACAATAGATATTTTAATAACTCACTAAATTACAATTATTATGGTCCATTTAACTCACAATAGGGTGCCGGAGGTTGGAGAGGTTTCGCTATATGATACGTAGCCTCTGCTTAACTATTTTGGGATAAAGAGGTGAGTTAATATTTATAAATTATAGTCACACACTCACAATATTTTACAATATATAATTTAGTATTATATATATTTAAGAAGTTTCGTAGTATTAAGTCCACCTCGAGTGCTTAAGTACTCATAGGTATAACCTTGCAATATTTATGAGAAACGCAATAACGCTCCATTAGCAAAGAAGTTCAAAACAAACTTTTTATGATTGATGTCTTTCTTTATGTTAGAAAAGCTACCTTATTACTAAAGTATTAGATGTTATAAAGATCATAATTACCTCGGGGCACCTAAAAAACATGTAAGATGCTTAAGAGACATTCAATGACAAAAAAATAAGGAGAGTTGTCTTTGGTCCTCTAGCGCAATAATAGTATAGAACAAAACATATAATAATAATAATCTTAGTCAATAACATTTTTTTCTAAGAGAGTGGAGTCCCAGTCGCGCCGGCCCATGGACAAAATCTTTAAACAATGAACTCCGCAAATTTTAGGTTTTCACCTCGCATATAAGTCCTAGTGGTGCAAAACATCAATGATATTAAACTATTTCAAGGTAAAATGTATTCTTTGAGATTCAAATAAAGTCTCAAGTACAAGGACAGTACATCTATTGTGTATTGTAGAGAAATGATAATAAAATTATACGTAATAGCATAGTTCTGGTATAGATTCTGATTTAGTATGACAACAATTTAATTATCGATTAGTATTTATTTGCGGCCTCACCTGGATATAAGACTTTTTATATGATTATGAATTTAGATATTGCAGCTTCCTATATGTGAAAGATTTCGGAATCGGAGCTAGTTTCAGAGATAAGCGTTTTTTAAAAACGTACAATAATTTCAGCCTTATAATATTAGATTAAATTAATTTTAACCGACTTTCAAAAAGAGAGGAGGTTCTCAATTAGTTTGTTTGTATTTTTATAATCTAATCTACATAATATATTTTTATTAGGTATGGAAAATATTAAGAATACTTGAAACCGTTTAAAACACTCAATACATAACATGGACACCTCTACCTCTTAAGGTCCAAAATGTCATAGAAGAGACGAAACCTCAGCAATACGTATACTTTCTGCCTACCTTTTAAGGATATACGCGTGAATTTATGTGTGTAAAATGATATGGTAGCTGCATACGTAACGAGATGAAACCTCAACCGCAATTTGACGCGCGTCGGACATAAGAGCCACGTGTTTTTCCGTACATCCTCCTATCTTTGTATATAACATTTTCTCACGTTTTAATTAAAGAAAATAATCATTAGTGAGAGTTTTGTTATACTAGTATGGCAAATTGATAAAGTGTAAGTGGAGTAGGATCCAATAGAATGTCGATTGATCAGAGATGATTAGCCCTCAACAGTCGATACAATTATGCCGGCTCGCTGAAACCAGATATACACAGGCGGATCCCGGAACGCGACAAACTTACGTGGGCCACTACGGCGGGTTTTAACACCTTGTGAACGGTGGTCGCTGTCCGGGTGGATATAAATGTATCCTACCACCAGCAAAAGTCAGTCAGGCACCAAAGAAATAGTCTCTACGTAAATATATAATAATTAATTTGGCAAAGACCTTTGTATGATATTACTTGCTTCGCCCGCGTGAGAGAGTCCAAATTAAAAGTCTATGCCCTTTTCTGGGTCTCAAACTCTCTCCATAACAAATTTCATTGAAATCCGTTTAGTAATTTTTGAGTTTATTGCGTTCAGTTACGGTGAGCACTTTGCTTTATAACATGTAAGAATGATGATGTAGAGTTAAATAATGAGCTATGACGTAATACAAAACTATGCAATCGTATTTCATAATACATCCATATCGTAGGGCCTAGCTATTACTTTGTAATAGAATGTATAGGATATTTTCCAATATAGTATTGTATTATTTGTGCGGTAGAGTTGTACAGAATTGAAATATATCAATAATTATAATTTACTTGAAAAGTTACAAACTTTTGAAAATAGTCTTTATTTCTTTTAGTTAAGCATTTAATACCTTAAATCACAGAGTAACGTATAAAATCTATCAAATATTCAAACTCACCAATGACATACGAGTATCCGTCTAAAGTGAGGACGCATTTTCTCAATGCCCCCGACGCTGACCGGTGCCTGTGCGTCCTGGGCGCTGCTCCCAACGCCCTCCCCCCTCCAGGGTCACTGTGACACTTATGCACCAGCTCTTTATCAGCCACACTGCCCTTGCCGTCGACCGAGCCCTGCCTGCTGCCCTCGAGCAGCGGTTTTCCTCGCCGCATCATCACATCATACGCTATCTCCCTTTCGCACATTAAACGGTCAACAAAACAAAACACAAAAACACACTAAATCCAGGTGTCACTCGAATGCATCTCACTCGCGAATCGGTCATGCACTGCGTAGAATCGGTCACTCGATACGGAATCGGTCACTTTATGTACAGAATCGGTCAATTTATGGATATCACTTGATATGAAACGATATGCCTGAAGTTCCGCGCTTGTATCACCGGCTGTATGTAATAAATCGTAACGGTCCTCTTTACGTTCATGACGTTAAGGAATAAAATGATGGCGTGCCGCGTGGGATACTTTATGATAATAGTCGATAAAATAAAGAATTGAAAAACTATACGTCTTAAAAATCGTGGCGCATGCCGTATGGATGGTATTTTTATTATTTCGCGTTGATGTATGTGGCATTATGTTGTTCTCATTTATTATTCATAGAAAATATGCGTGCAATTTTAAATTCCGAACAGGAGTCGTTTGAATTTGTTCTTGTTGGCCAGTGTTGGTTAGAATAGTTTTTAATTAAAAATTCAAAACAATTGTAAATTATTCATTTTACACAGTTATCGTTGCTTTTATGTTAATTTACTCATGTTATGTACATTGTTTATAATATTAATGTGATGTTATCTGCTACCGATAAATAACAAAATAAAAAACCAATAATTGCGCGTAAAACTACATACTACATTTTTTTTTCTGATGTAAAGATATATCTATTTAATTCGAATGTCTATGGTATAAATGCGCCTATTTACGTTTTTAAAAATAAATCCAAACCGAGTAGCGACCGCGGGTCGTATCCGATTCTGCGGTTGGGCAACATGCGGTCATCGTTAGATGAATGACCGCCAATGGCACACCTTCGTACTTTAGTTAAGCAATAAATAGATTTAATCAGATACGCGTCATCATAGCATAGACTGAGAACACTCGTCTAAAATTTATATTGCAAGCTAAAATGACCATTACTGGTATCAAATATCAATATTGATCGTAACAAGCAAAATGTTTAAAAATGTAACTTTTTTTATTTCTATAATTATATTTTTTTTTATTAAATACATAAATTCAGCGAAGAAAATTTTAAAATAATTCCTTTTTGAATTTAAATCTGTGATTCGAATATTCTATATTCAAATGCAGCCGTTTTGAAATATTTTAATTCGGCATTCTATTGTATACAGTATTGACACGGGTATAGACAAACAGTGTTTTTAGGTCACCTAATTCCCGCCCTGATCAATTTGATCCTTTAAGTGACAGTTCGCGTCGAAATTCCAATCACATTCTAATATAATTCATGATTAAGAATACATTAACATGACTGTTTTTCGTTGTAACAATTTTGATACTTTGATAAGCAGAGAATTTTTACTCAAAAATACATTATTTTCATTCTAACAGAATATATTTTCAATAAAATACTTTTCAGAAATAATTTCAATACTTTTCTTTCTTCTAAAGTCTCAACTGTTTGACACTTTTAAAAAACAATGTCACATTAATCAGACCATTTCAATTCAAACAGTAGACCCCAATTAAATGTCTATTGATTTTAATTGTCAAAACAAATGATAGTTCATTAAGAATTAATTACTTGTGCGTGTGATATGATGCCATGCAGTTGAATGGAAAAACATGTTAATAAAATCTATATGAGTACAAAGTACAATAAGGTTGTCTTTATATTGTGGTAACAACTCGGTATTCGTAATATTTTCATCATTATATCAATACCCCCTCCCTGTCATGTTTTGAATTTGCCTTAATAGATTTTGATGCGTTTCCTGCATCGAAATCAGTTCAGCTGTTTTATACACAAACAAATTAAGACTTTATTACATTAATATAGATTTGAATATCGTACGACCAAGACAAATTGCTATTTATCGACATAGTAAATTGTTATTTTGTTGCGTACATTGTCGATTGGGTAATTCAAATTTCCCCGACGTCCTCGTATTTATACGGCTAGGATAAAGAACAGGTATTAGCAATTTAGGTCATCTAATCGCATTTGCATAATACATTATATATCATACCAGTAAATACATTTAAATGAAATTGCTTATTATCGCGTATAATGAGGGTCCTTGAACTTTCATAACGCGTTAGTAAGTGTGTTTTTAGTGCGGTGCTAATTTGTTTCTAGTTCATAACAGTCATCTTGACAACTCACTCATTGTTCGTTAATTATGAATGGATGGAAGAGCGCATTCGGCGTAAACACAATTTGCATCTATGGAATAAAATTACGTTTATATTCACTTTTGATACATATACTTAAGTATATCCAACACTAAATTTGTTAAACAATGTTAAGAGCGCGAAATTAATGTTTACAACGACACATGTGGCCATACGGAAATTTATTTTCGAGCTGCTTATGTTGTTTTTCCGCCATAGTAACGCACCACGGGGCGGTCATAAAATGTTGCGTCATGGCCCACGGGGGTGGCCCCCCCATTTGTAAACAGATTGTGACGCTGTCCACTGGGCTATGCCAAATCGCGACCAACAGGTGGTCCCCGTTGTGAGAACGGTTGAAAGAAGTCCGTAACGGTTTGAGATAATATTTTGAATTTCGAATTCGAAATTTAAATTTTCCGATTTACGAACGCGTCGACTTCGGGCATGTTCGGACGGCGGGTTCGGACTCAGAAGCTTACAGTGCGTTGTGGCACGCTACCGTACCGCGTGGAAGGCTGCGCGCGACTGCCGCTGTCACGCCACATGCTCCCGCTACAGGTAGCTGCTGATTATTACCGAGCATTTTAAGTTCCGAATTCGAAATTCCCGGGATATCGGGCAATTTTATTTCATTAAGTAATTTTCAGTTCTGAGTGTATGTCTTTGTAGTGTGTGTAATTGGTTAGGCAATTTAAGCTTTACGTAGTACAAAAATATTTTTGTTATTTTCATATTAATACATACAAGTCAATATTTTTCTTACGATATGAATACACTGTTTGTAATTTTATTTCGATGTTTTTTATGACTATTGCTGCCGAAGGCGGATGAGTATACGTCCCACTTGATGGTAAGTGTTGAACATGACCATGTCAATAAAAAGTTGCATAATATTTATGCATAAAAAGGTCGACTTAAGTGTAGCATATTAGTGTTTTCTAAATAAGTACTTAAGTATTACATCTTATGGGTCATAATTGTATTCAAGACGGGGTAGACTGAGTTCAACTAGTGTCCTTAATTGCGTTTTGTTCATCATATAATAAGGGGTAATCTTATTACCATACCGAGCACAACTATAAATCTAGGCAGTAGCGAATGGTGATTTTTTTAAAAAAGTAACCCATGCAAAAAATATGGCCTTATTTAATATATCGCGGTCAATTTAACAGAAAATAAAAACTAACCCTCTTATTCATAGACGTAATTTATCAAAGGACGGAGCATTGCTTTTATAACAAGTCTGTTTCCCAGCTTCGTTTATTTGACGGCTTGCTGTTTGTTCAGCTTTGTTTATCTGACAGCCAACTAGATTCAAGTTGTATCTCAACATTAGCCAATCGCAAGGGCCCTATGTATGCATATGTACTGCGAAGGCTGCCATGCCGTCAGCACTGAGAGACTTGCTATCACAGCAATGCTCCGTTCTTAGATAAAAAACGTCTATGAATAAGGGCGTAAGACAAACGTAAATAAACCTAAAAAGGAAGCCGGTAGGAATCAGATTGTATGGCCTACGGACGATTCGCCACTGAATCTTGGACAACCCATGTTTGTTTTTTAAATGGACCATCTTATTATACAAATAGTTCTTGAAAGTGATCTTGAAACAGACTGAAAACAGATAAAAGCTTGCTATTCAGTCTATGTTTGTTTACGCGTTATTTTCAAGTACAAGGGATAATTTAATGTAACACCTTGAAATATTTTTCTTGTATTATGAGATTATGTGGGCTCTGAAGCGGGTTCTTTTTATATTGTTTATTGCTTTGAAAAGATGAGCTTGTCGTTCGACCGATGGTAAGCGATACGACCGCCCATAAACAGCAGAAATACCATCCAACACCTTGAATTACAAAGTATTGTTTAATATTCCACTGCGCTCGCTATCCTGAGACATGAGATGTTAAGTCTTATAATGCCCTAATCCCAATTAAATTTTATTTTCACGCGGAATTTAGCGTTCAGGGATGGACAGAGTTCATTCAACAATTTGCACGTGCGCTGTAATAGAGAGTTTTTGAGTTTTTTCAAAAAGATTGCAAAAGACGAAATAGAGGCCCCTAACTCTACCTTGTCAATAATTTATATTAATTTCGGTTAATGTTTACCAAGCAAGTACATATTAATGATATTAAATTTTATTCTGGTATCCCAAGGCAATCATAACAAGACATAGCCCAGAATTAGTACCTCTGGTAAATACATTTTTGATTTTAGGAATTTGTTTTGTTAAATCTCTGCATGTAACTGTGAACAACTCTAATAGTCCAGCCATACTGCCTTCTGCATCTGACATCATTATTATTATTTACTAGGTGACCCGATAGACGTTGTCCCGTCTTAACTATGAATTTGCAGCGCGCATTCTGTCAATCGCTGACAATTATTTCAAACAATTGACAGTTATATATAACTAATATTGTCGTTAAAATTTCTTAAATATTCTAATTTTCCGCGCAATTTTTTGAATTTTTTCATTCATAAGAACCTTCTCTTGACAATAATTAATACAACAAAAAAGAATTAGCGAAATTTTTCCACCCGTTCACGCGTGATGCGATGACCAAGGGAAGAGATTAATTTTTATATATATAGATTAAGATTAATACTAACCGTCGTTGTAACAATGGGTCAATTTATGTTGGTTGCGGTATTTTCCATTAAACAGATGTACTGTTAGCGAGTGTCTGAAAAGTATTTAAGTAAATGAAGCGTAGGTAATAACTTTGCGTTACCACATAAATCAGAGGCTGACAATAGATTATCATAAGTATCGACGTGTTTACTATTTATCTTAGTTAAACAAACAATATATATAATAGGTGCTTATAGTATTTGAAATTCTCTATAGGAATTTTGAAGGTGTGTGAAGTCAACCAATCCGCACTACCAGCGTGGTGGACTAAGGCCTAATCCCTCTCAGTAGAAGAGGAGAACCCTGTCCAGCCGTGGGGCAGTATTTAATACAGGGCTGATATTATTATTTATTTATTTATAATATAGTGTTGGCGAATCATGGCTGAACGGAATTGGATGCATAACGTTGGTTGTCTGATTGACCTAATTTTCTTTGTGACATTGAGTTTCATATGTGGTATCAGCATATTTTTCTTCGGTTTTTGAAAATATTATTTAACAAAATATGCTGTTTAAAAAAACTTAATATCACTTTACCTGACCAGGGGATCGAACCCGAGACCTCAGTAGTAATACAACTACGTCACTGAGGCAGTCAAAAATGTCTTTAGTGGAATTAAATAAAATATTTTTGATGCTCTATTGTGTATGCATTCTGTAATAATAAATTCTATTTTATTAAAATAAAAAAAAAACCTACTTTAATATTATAAATGCGAGAGTTTGTGAGGATAGATGTGTGTATGTTAGTTCCTCTTTCACGAAAAATCTACAGAACGTATTTGGATGAAACTTTACAGTCATATTGGTTATACATCAGAATAGCACATAGGCTACAATATAAAATGATTTAGAATTTGGTCATAACATAACGAAAAGTATCAAGTAAGTCAGAAAAAAAATAACCCGAAAAATTACGTCGCGCGGACGAAGCCGTGAGCAAAATATAGTACATAATAAAATAGAAATGGCGGTTTAGCGACCATTCCTTTGTTAAATGGTTATTAAAGTTTATTATTATTTATTATTATTGGATGTCACAATCCACAATTATATCGTAACTTATCAGGAAAATTTTCTTACATAAAATACATTTCTAATGAGGAATGATGTCACATTCTACATACAATAACTGTTATGTAGGTAAAGCAAAGATAGAAGTATAGTGCGATATACCTGTTGCTACTGCACTCTACTTCTGACTTCTGGTAGAAGAAATGTTGTAATAATTCACAAACGATCCTTGTGTCCTATCAAAATAAAAAAAATATATATTTTGCCTGCCTCGATTGCGCAGTTGTATTATATTATTACAGTACGTTTGTAGTGCTGGTTACGGGTTCAATTCCTGGGTCGGGCTGTGATATTGGTTTTTTACTCAGCATCAGCTTGGAGTCTTAAATTTGTGCCCTATATAGAGATTGGCTTGACCTCTATTACATCATGGGACAAAATACAGATGGAGAAAAGATGGGGTACCAGAGGCGCCTCTGCCTACCCTTTCGATGTTAAAGGCGTTAGTGAATGTCTATTTTTTATACAAAATACTTTTTATATAGCGATAGGCTGCCGATCGGCGGTAAACTCGCCTCCTACCACATTATGGGACAGCACACACATGGCAAAGTGGGTGTACTGGTTACACCTCTACCTACCCCTTAGGCATAAAGTAAAGGCGTGATGATATTGCGCATATTATATTATTATTCTATCATAATCATTCGTATCCAACATTATAAATGAATAGAGAAATTATTAATCCATTAATTCGAATTCTATTGTCGCCGAAATCTATGTAGATCATTAAAATACGATCAATTCTGTACATGTGACGTTTAACACTGCCTTGTTTCGAAACCTTAATGGTTGATTGTGGTTTGAAATTAACCGGCCTAAATTAATAGTATATAATCGGTTTATTGGACTAGTGGTGACAGGTATAAAGCGCTGGATATAATGCAAGTATATCTTTGATATTAGGCAATTTTTTTGTTGTATGTTTGTCAAAAGCGGCGATAGTTTAGCCGATAGGAATTTTGAAGGTCTGTGAAGTCTACCAATCCGCACTAGACCAGCGTGGTGGACCAGCCTTAAACCCTCTCAGTAGTACACAGGTACAAAGGGTTGAATTCAAACAATGAGATCTTTTTCTGATATGTCGGTGGGTCGTAAGTCATCACCATCATCATCATTTCAGCCGGGAATAGTCCACTGCTGGACATAGGCCTGCCCTATTGAGCACCATAGGGACCGGTTCTGCGCCGCCCTCATTCATCGGACTCCGGCGACTCTCACCAGGTCGTCGGTCCAGTTTCTACGTAAACTATCGTATTTGGAAAAATAGTGTTATTCACTTTTTAGCATTAATTTATCTAGTTAGGTTTATTATCATACGCATGGCAGTTAATAAACGAAAAAAAACTCTTCCTTAAAATCCTTCATTTACTAACCTTTTTTAATGGGTTTTGTAGTAAACATTACCTAGATGACGAATGCTAAAAAAGTGAATACTTATTGCTATTTTTTCAGATACGATAGTTTACTTAGGAGCCCTCGATATCTTAGAACGTAAGCTACGAATCTTGTAAAAATACTAGTCAATAGTTCCGAGCGGTGTTCGATTTCTAGCCGAAGCCGAACCCAATAATCACCACAATCTTCCGCCATAAGATGATGGGTTAAAACTCAATGAAACTTACTTCAAGATTGGTTACAAGATACAATTAATAATATAAATTGTAAAATTTTGAAATTAAGGTTTATATTGTCTACAAATGATGAAGCAATTATAAAAAATACCTTGCAAATTTTCAAATAGAATAAAACTTCGAAATTATATGAACTACAACATTTACTCATCATCTTTTGATTTTGACTGTTGCTTCAATCGGCCCATATGAGCCGTAGGCTAAAGGTTTAGCCGAAGGTCTCGTTTTAGCCAAATTTGCCGAAGCTTTGACTGGAATATTTATTTATTTAGTAACGGCAAAGTAAATAACTACTTTTAAATAATAAATTAGAGCAATATCCAATAACCCACGATCGCCAAAATAGTAACAGTTTTCATTTCTAAAACATTACGAAGATAAACATCAAACGAAGAGCCGTGACAAAATAACTTATTTCTATTACATTTATTTTCAGTAAGAAATCCATTAAATTGAGGATATTGAGGAAAAGTCAAGATGTATTTATTTAACAAATTGGGTGCACTTGTTGAGCCTCTGCTTACCCCTTCAGGACAAAAGGGTACATTAGTAAGTATATTAAAGTATATTCTACTATACAGAGAAGCCAAATAAAGTCCCAAAAGATTATCTTATATTGAAAACACGGAACGACTCTACAAGCGCATTTTCCGAAGCTTTCCGCTAATTTTCTAGTATAAACTGTACTGAAACTAATTACTGATTTAATTAAAACCGCTCCGAGCAAGAGTATGAACGGGCGTTTTGTTTTAAAACGTGTGTCTGTTTTCAAAGGGTCAAGTACCTAAGAAAACATGTTATAACACTCTTTGTGACGGGACTTCTCTTTTACACGACTTACGTTTGTTAGCTTAATAATGGTCGGCTTATACAAACACACCATACTTTTGGGTGAGAGCTGAGGCGCTCATCATCGCTTCATCATCGCACCATCCGCTTTTAAATATTATTCCCGGTAATTGGCAATACGCCCGAAAATTAAAACATAGCTACAGAAGCGTGGGTATGTTTAGTGTTACATATCTGGTTAACCCTGAAAAAGATAAAGGCCTAATTCTATGTATCTATCATGACATGATCATCCCTATTCAAGAAAAATCAGAAGTATTATTAAACCAACAGTTCGCCGTCTATGTTAATGGGCCTGTTGCTATGAAACTGGCACATTTCTGATTGAACTGACACTGTTGTGGCGATCATGTTGAGGGCAACCTACTAACAGGTTAGGAACCTCACGGCAGTCACTTGAACAGACTTTAAAGATTAGGAAAAAATGGAACTGAGGGATCCTATAACTGTAATAAAGTGTTGGTCAGCCTGGAAATCGGATTCAGGACCCCTTGGTCTCCATTGACATAGATTCGACTATTGGTTATAGAACTTATTTCCTTGTTTATACACGCCAGCGTAATTGTATTGACTGGCGAGAATTATCTCTCATCAGTCGCCATTCTACTATAAGCATACTCTAACATCTCACACTCTACTATCTTATAGTGCGCCACTTAGCATCAGATGCAGTGGGGGCACTCGGCATGTCCGATAAATTCCTAGGTGGCGATATTATATTATGAAAAAGAGATAATCAAAGACCAGCTTTTATTCGTGGCCCGCGCACATGAAAAGTTTTTCCGGGATATAAGTCCCGGTTTATTTTTCCCGGGATAAAAGTAGTCTGTAGCACCCAGGAATAATGGAGGCTTTCTATCCGTGAAAATCATAATCAGTTTTGTAGTTATTAAGATTAGCGCGTTTAAATAAACTCTTCAGCTTTATATATTAACAATATCAGTCCTGTATTATTTACTGTCCTACTGCTGGGCACGCGCCTCCTCTACTGAGAGGGATTAGGCCTTCATCCATCACCTAGCCAAGTACGAATTGGTAGACTTCACACACCCTCCAAATTCCTATAGAGAACTTCTCAGGTATGCAGATTTTCTCACGATGTTTTCCTTCACTGTTAAAGCAAGCGATAATTCACTAAGAATACACAAATAATTATTTAGAAAAGTTAGAGGTGTGTGCCCTTGGGTTTTGAACCTGCGGACATTCGTCTCGGCAGTCCGTTCCGCAACCAACTAGGCTATCGCCGCTACATTAATAAGTATAGATATAAAAAATTCCACGTAAATCATTGCATACAAATAAACACATCTACCCTCTATTTGAAGTTCGTTAGGTATTTATTCTCTATTATCTTAACAATGTTTGCGTAGGGTGTTACGTATTATGGAAGGAATCTTCCGACACTCCGCGCCCTTCTGTTTAGTAAATATCAATGTCGGCCTTGGGACTTATCTAGATTTCAGTAAGGTCAGTGGTTTCCATTTTGTATGGCATTAGACAATAATAATATCAGCCCTGTATTATATACTATCCCACTGTTGGGTACGGGCCTCCTCTACTACTGAGAGGGTTTAGGCCTTATTTCACCACGCTGGCCTAGTGCGGATTGGTAGACTTTACACACCCTCGAAATTCCCGTAGAGAACTTCTCAGGTATGTAGGTTTCCTCACGATGTTTTCCTTCACCTTTTACGACCAGCCACCAGCCACTAGTCCGGGAAGCAGTTTCTATGAAAGAAGAAGTGTTGCTCTTTTCAATATCTACTGATACTAACGACAGAATATTTATTTCTTAGTATGAGATCGGATACACACTTAATACTCATGTGTATGTAAAAGTTTGTGAGCACCAATAATAATTAAAAAAATACATTTAGTGGTTGAAATGTCATCGCGTCAAACTTGTCTATTAAACAACATTTTGCTTTCAGACTTAGAATTTTTGAGAACCACTGAAATATACCATCTGCGCCCACATTTAAGCGGTTAAAAAACAATGTTCAACAGCGTCTTTTGATCTTCTAATGAGTTGTTGAAAAAATTTATCGCAACAGGACCATTATGTCAGCAGTTAGAAGTTGCTACTTCGAAACATAAGAAAGGGCCTTTTGTAGTAAAAAAAGTTTGCCAACTCTCCTTACTCAGAAATTTGGATAAATTCCGTCTATACAAAATTAGTTGTTAAAAAAGTACAGTTTGCCAAGATTTTTATGGGCTCATTTTAAAAGTTAATCGAATTAATTTTGCGATAGGGTAGCCAATTTTTTTTTGTAGCTGACGGAAGAGTTTATTCTTATTGTGTTTATTATATTATATTTAATAATATCGACCTTGTATTATATACTGTCCATCTGCTGTGCATGGGCCTCCTCTGCTACTGGAGGCATTAGGCCTTAATCCAGCACGCTGGCCTAGTGCGGATTAGTAGACTTCACACACCCTCAAAATTCTTATAAAGAACTTATCAGGTATGTAGGTTTCCTCACAATGTTTTCCTTCAGCCTTAAAGCAAGCGATAATTCACAAAGAATACACAAATATTTTTTAGAAAAGTCAGAGGTGTGAATTGAGATTTGAACTTTCAAACATTCGGCAGTCTGTTCCACAGCCACCTTGGTTATCGCCGCTTTTAATGATTATACTATCATAATGGTTTAAATAAATAAAAGCCAGTTGCCACATGTATGTAAGAGCATCACTTGTGAATGGCTCAAATGTCTTAACCGATTCCTTTTCTGTTATGTTCCAAATTATCTGGACATGGTTTGTATCAAAAAATAATTTTGAAAAATCAACGGATAATGACGAGAAATATTGGCATTGGGTGATATTTTTGTATGAAAATATTTTGTTGATGTTGGTGCTTTAATATTTTGTAATATTTTATTATGTTGAGAGATCACGTTGCTTCAAGGGAGTTTCTTGAGGCGTTTCTTCATAGCAATACAATCTTCCGAAGTGGTGGTAGATTTATGAAGATTTAAAAGAGCTTGCAATAAGCTAATTTGTATAAAAATATACATATTATTTATTTGATTATGTTATAATAATTAGTAGTTTTTCAAAGCCAACGCAGGCTAGCAAATTTCTGAATGACGAGTCATATGATTTCTATCCTTAATTCACATTCATGTAATCAGATGCAAAATCATTGCCGTGATAAAATACTTTCAGGGAAGGAAATTATTTTCTTTTAATTAATGCTGTCAAAAATTGCTTTGGGCATACACGTCATTAACTATTTCACTTATAAATTCGTTAATAAACTTATTAGAGGCTTATAAAAAGTAGTTTTTTGATTACCATTTCTTTGAAAACATAATTTATAATTTGACTTTTGAATTTGCCCTTATTGAGGACAATTTATAAATAAAACAAATCTAGAAACGAATAATCCTCGTGTCTATACTCCAGAGACTTTACGAGATCTTAATTTGATTCCTTCACTCGAGGTGTCTAGGCGTTAATTAAGACCTAGATACAGACGTCAAGAAGCTTAGTCCGCATGACTGCGAATGCCTAGCGTGTCGCGGTACGATATGAGCTTAATTACAATTAGGAACTTGTTAATTGTTGTAGAAATGTATTTTTGTTAATAATTTAAGTGTGTTAAAATAGTGCCCACGCACCGACATAGTGGCCAAAGTTTGTCGCGTTTCGAGATCAGACTATGTGTATCCAGTTCCAATAATTATTGCCGGCATAATTGTATCGACTGCCAAGAGGTAATCATCTCTCGTCAGTAGACATTCTACTAGACCCCACTATACTTACCATTAAGTGTAGTAGGGACATTTTGCAGTGCTTATATTAAAAATACCCCAATAACACTTGCACATGACTATTCGATGGCAAAACAGTATCTGTTCAGAACCAACTCGCCTAAAGAAGCTTTATAACCTAGTTAAATTTTAAACTCTAAATAACAAAATTTTATAAAATATATAGGTACATATTAATTTATTCCGGATCTAGATATTTACCCCTTGATAGTCGACACAATTATGTCGGCCTTTTGAACCGGACACATAAAGAATTTGAACGTGACACACTAACGTGGGCCACTATGGCGGGTTTTACCTTGTGTGCGGTGTTCGCTATCCGGGTGGATATAAAATATCCTACCACCAGAATTAAGCGCTGCTTCGGTGTTACAACGATTCAAAAACACTAGATATATTAAATGATTTACGTAACCAACAAAAATACATATTTATTTTTCATTATCCACAGAGAAATCACAAAAATATTATTACAATAATTTGTATACATACAAAATGTTTAATCCAATTAAAACAACACGACATTTACACTATTTATCCACAACAAACTTTCAATAATGCAGTACGCTGAACATTAATTGGATCAGCTGCGGTAAGCCGGGGTTCGCGTGCCGCGCCGCCGTTCAGCCTACAGCAGCGATTTGCTATATCATTGCGCCAGATATCCGTACCGGGAAAATACCACGCTTTTTTCCTTTTAAACGGTATAAATTGTTGGTAAAATGTTGGGCTTCCTGGCTGAAATAGAGTTTACATTGGAAAAAATAATGTAAATGTATGTATGTGGCGAAGGTAGAAGACTCCTGCTGGCCTCTCTTCTATAATTTATGTAAACGATTTGGAGGCCGAATTTACGCATATACGTACCTATAATTGTGTCGGGTACCTTTACGAAAAATTTTACCTTTCGCTTCTGGTATCAATAAGGGGAATGTCTCGGGATGGTTCAAGAATATCTGGGTTTAAGTTTGGAACTGAAATGGTTGATACGGCTTTAAGAGACAGAATTTGAAATTGTATTAAGAAGATTGTATATTATCTTGATATTAAAACTGTAAGTGCATTTATTTTAAAATAAAATAAAGTCCGACCACTAATAATTTGAAAAAAATTAATTCTCTTTCTTCTCTCGACGTCTAAGCAATAATGTAAAATTCTTGATCATGCTTGATATAGCAGATTAAAAACATTAAAAAACTATATAAACGGAGAACACAGTCAATTGTTTCCATTCAAGTAGGCTAAGGATTTGCAACTTTAAAATTCCATTATTCTATTTCAACCATATCATAATAACTTTTTTATGAACATTCGATCGTATCTAGTTCTTCTATCTACTATGTATTCTTGTTTCTCGGTTTGCGTTAGAAATATTTAGGTATAGTCAGGGGGCCCTACCGTCTCTGTCATAATATGCGTCTCTTTGCAATTACAGATGTTGTAATGAAAAGAAATCTTTGATACCCGTCTAGGTAATTAGGGGATTTTTGTGTCTTTTACTTATAGGTATCAAAGCATTCCTTAGATTAGAATGCCTGAATCGATTAGAACATTACAAAATTTTATTAATTTTTATATATCAATGAGTGCAGTGCACTCTTGAACCAGACAATCACCGTATCGTCTTACAATATTGTTGTTACGGTAGCAAATATTGCGCTGACTAGTTCATTATTCCAAACCTTAGATCGTTTACTTGTTAAAATATTGTTTACACGAAGGGTTTTCTAGTATTTTAAACATTGTAGCTGGGCAATAAAAGACTCTAAAACTAATATGTTATGGTGTTAAATCTAATGCAATGCAAATTAAACTTATTGAAAGTTTTTGACGGTGTTTTATTATTTATTCAAAAGGCTACGTTTAAAATCAAAAGAACAATTAACTAGTCTATTCAAAAACATAAAAAAATAAGTTGCTAATACAGAATTCAATGCGTGACGTCCCATATCCATGATCCCATATCCCATATCCATATATATGTGATTGATAAAACATTTTCAATCCTACGACGAAATATAACAGGCTATAATTTTATCTCCACCCAACGACACATTCGTCTGAAATAGAATGTAATAATACCGGCATATTGAGTATCTATCAGCTATAAATAATGTTCGTAAATTTGAAACACTCAAAAATAATACGATTATTCATTGGTGCATATCGTCACGGCGATTTAGTACTTGTGATTTATATTGTGCTTGTGAAGATAATTTAGCCATTGATAATTATCGAACTTCGAATCCCGATTGATGTAATTTGGAGTTAGAGTCCCTGTGTATTGAGGCGTTTCGAAAATTTTAATTGAGAACTAAGAAGAAATAATAATAATGAATACAAAATGCAACTAAAAAAGTAGAAGTAAAATAATAAAACGAGGCTGTGATATACGATAATTTTTTAAACAAAGAACCTGATGCATATGCAAAAATTTAAAAAGATAAATTTAAACAATGTTTTTTCAGATCTGTGCCAAGTTCCACTACGTTTAATTACAACGTTTTTATTCGTCACCATTTTATGAAACAGGCTCAATATATTTGAAATTATTTAAGGAGATAATATATATATATATATATATATATATATATATATATATATATATATATATATATATATATATATATATATATATTTGTTATTGCTATAAACTATAATTTATAGTATTTGTGTCCCTAATACCACTACTAAATATAACAAAATTTCAAGTAGATATAAACACAGTTTCCAGCAGAAAATGTATGCAAAAACGACTAAATATTCACCGCTTATTTAGTCAATACAACGCCATCGCTGCCAAACCGGTGGAAAACCGAACTAAATGAACAGAAACTCACCGATAGTATAAGTGGCGCCATCTATCTGAAACGTGGCGCTCTTGCACTTCTTGAAGATTTTGCCGCTGACCACCTGTCGTGTGGCGCTGCCGTGCGTCGATGGTTTCGACGCGATCTCGCGCCGCACCATCTGGTGCGTGGCGCTAGTGTCGAATTTATTCCTCAGCTCCTCGAACGACAGATCGCTGGGGATCTCATCTCGATATGGGTTCACTTGCCCGCACTCGCCCTGGGCCGACGCGGCCGTGTTTTTGTCCATTGTTACGCGTAAATGTCACTTATTTCACACTGAATCGAATCATTGTTCAATATCCACCTGTTCAGTCACTGTAAATGAGATGCAGCGTTTTATAAAGGAAACTGCTTTCGGCAAGCCTTACGAGATACGTAATGTAATTTATTCGGCTTTATTTGAATAAACTCGATTGTATATACAATTCAATAATGGTTAAATTATTTATTCAGGAGTAGGTTATTTTGCCCTTTGTGTATTTCTATATTTAATGAGGAAAAATAAATCTGTCGCTTGCGTTATTGTAATTTTAGGTATTACTAATTTGTTGAGAGCTGCGATAGCCTAGTTGGGTGTGGAACGGACTGCCGAGACGAATGTCCGCAGGTTCAAATCCCAAGGGCACACACCTCTGACTTTTCTAAAAAATCATGTGTGTATTCTTTGTGGATTTATCGTTCGCTTTAACGGTGAAGGAAAACATCGTGAGGAAACCTGCACATCTGAGAAGTTCTCTATAGGAATTTCAAAGGTGTGTGAAGTCTACCAATCCGTACTAGGCCAGCGTGGTGGACTAAGGCTTAATCCCTCTCAGTAGTAGAGGAGGCTCGTGCTCAGCAGTGGGCAAGTATATAATACAGTGCTGATATTATTATTATTATTATTACTAATTTGTTCGTAAACAGTGTCAAAAATATCCAGCCGTTTAACTTTTAACTAAATACTTATTAAATAAATACGATAGTCTATATACATCTATGTTGTATGTATGTATACGCAGAAATTGCGATACCGATTCGAACGTAATTTGGCGCAGGTTATGTCTTGGATTTATATCAACGCTTGAAAGGTATTTATATCTAAGCTACATTTAGCAAAGTTTTCAGTAGACCAATTTTAAGAAATCATAACAATTACTTAATTTATTTGCTATACTAAATTATTGTGACTGTTTTAGGAGAATCAAATGTTATTCTTTTTTTAGTTGAATTATTAGCCTCAGAAGTTATAGGTTAGTGGCCCAATGTTATATAATTAAATTTACAAACAGGTAATAATAATAAATAATAATATCAGCCCTGTATTATACAGGGTGGTGACGACATAGCGACATTAAATGAAACCACATACCGAGTATGACGTTAGTAGTACGTATAAGTACCAAAAATTATCAAATTACAATTAATGGTTTAGCCGCAGGAATTATTTTTTACTTTAACAATTTTAGAACATGATGTACATACATTACGATTTAGCCACGCAAGTTCATTAGGTCATTCACCTCAAAACAATTTCATTTACCTACATACGTAATACAACTAAATACAATGTGCTACTCGCTACTCAGAAATAATATTACAATATTTTATTGTATTGCTGGTTGTATTTAGACCTAATCACCATAAAGATGACATTATTGTTATTAGCAAGGAAAGATTGCCGAGGCGCACCACTTGTTTTGTAAACTGGTAAGATCTAAACATGTAGGTAAGTGTTTAGCGGCGTAAAGGTAGACGCCACTGTAGAGGAACAGATGGTTGCGTTCCTCTATAGAAGGGGAAGATTTCCAGTCAGGCAGATGTTGCGCCTGACCGGCCGCGGCCCCTCCGACAGTTCCTATTCGGAGGGGGTGTATATTCTACACGTCGCTCAAATTGTGCAAGCGTAATTCAGGATCGACGTCGCCATCTATCGTGATTGCTGTGTGATATCACTGTAGTTGCGTCACTGCATCGATCCTCTTGCAGTTCCGGCGATGTTGACAAGATGGCGGTATATGCACTAACTGTACCGCCACATCACTCCCCCCCGGAGACCGGAGGTCGAAAGTCTTCAGGTCTTCAGTCGAGTCTTCGATGCTAAGCGTATAGCATGTCGGTGCCAGAGAGTAGATGCCCCAGTGCGTTGGGGTGTAGATGTCCCAGTGAGTCGGGATGAAGATGCCCCAGTGAGTCGGGGTGAAATGCCCCCAGTGAGTCGGGGGTGTGGTCCCAGTGAGTCGGAACGGTGCGCAATTGGCCCTAGTGAGTCAGGGCTGTGCGCGGTAGTCAGCTCCTTTGAAGCGAAGCTGAGAGTACGATTCCAGTGAGTCGGAATCGATGTTGCGTCCACCGCGATGAGTTCGGTGCGTCACGTGGCTATACCGCGACAACCGGCGAATGCTGTCCGAAGATGGTCCGGCTGTAGCGCAGTTGTGCCGTGACGTTGGAGCTGAAGTCCGTGCAGGAGTGGCGAAGGTACCAGGCTTGCATTGGCAGCATGCAGCATGTGGTAACCTTAATGGCTGGACAGTGCTGGCTGGCTGTGCAAAGTGTTGACTGGCTGGGGAAGGAAGTGGCAGATGGCGATGCGGTGCGAAGCGACGGTGATGCAGATGCGGCTGGTCTCGTTGATGACGGTGCGATGCTGTTCAGCGTCAGGGTCACCACTGTAGCGGCGTAAAGGTAGACGCCACTGTAGAGGAACAGATGGTTACGTTCCTCTATGGAAGGGGAAGATTCCCAGTCAGGCAGATGTTGCGCCTGACCGGCCGCGGCTCCTCTGACGGCTCCTATTCGGAGATGGTATATATGCAACGCATCGCTCAAATTGTGCAAGCGTGATTCAGGATCGACGTCGCCATCTATCGTTATTGCTGTGTGATATCACTGTAGTTGCGTTACTGCATCGATCCTCTTGCAGTTCCGGCGATGTTGACAAGATGGCGGTGTATGCATCGATTGTACCGCCACATCACTCCCCCCTGGAGACCGGAGGTCGAAAGTCTTCTTCGATGCTAATTGTAGCTTGCTAGTGCCACTGGGGGCATCTTCACCCCGACTCACTGGGGGCATCTTCACCCCGACTCACTGGGGGCATCTCACCCCGACTGATGTGGTGGTAAAGAAAGAAGGTAGAAAAATCAGAGGTGTGTGCCCTTGGGATTTGAACCTGTGGACATTCGTCTCGGCAGACCGTTCCACAACCAACTAGGCTATCGCCGCTTTTTTTACAAACAGGTAAAATGGTCTAATTAATCACCTTACGATTTACCGAATAGGCAAATCATATATTTTTAAATCCAGAGTAAGGGAAAATCATATAATGACACCTAATCATTTTAATAAATCGAATAAAACTACCTACACGTAAATTAATGGTCTACGTGATTATGGAAAAATATAAATTTACGACCATTCACTTTAGATTTCCTTGTTCCAAACAGTGATGTATAAAATGAGAGGCAAATTTTTATGATTATGAACATTTTGATTAAGAAATCAAGAAAATTATTTGAAATATATTGTTCTAGTTACATAACAACCTTCTTTTATTCAAATGTTAAGTTGGCTAAACGTTTCTTTGCATTTTATATGAAAACTCAAGAATTATTCTTCTTTCTTTATTTACATTTAATTATAGTATATTTGTACCAT
This sequence comes from Manduca sexta, assembly GCF_014839805.1. Taxonomy (NCBI): domain Eukaryota; kingdom Metazoa; phylum Arthropoda; class Insecta; order Lepidoptera; family Sphingidae; genus Manduca; species Manduca sexta. The sequence continues at coordinate 3,551,785 of NC_051137.1, read as the reverse complement.
TTTGTTCGATGATTTTCTACCATATTTTAAAAAGTGCCACGATCTAGTTCCTGTATAAAATTTTATACTTCTAACCAACTTTAACTATTAACTTAACTCGCAATAAGGTGATGGTGTGTTTTTGGTGGGATTGAAAGGACAATGTTCATCATGAGCTTTCACCACGCACTGCCGAGCAACACCATCGACTCGCATCTCTACTGTCAACAACTAATGAGATCAAAGCACGAAGTTGAGAGAAAGCGGCCGGAATTGATCAATACAAAGGGTGTGGTATTATATCAAGATAACGCTAGATCAAACACATATTTAGTCACTCAGAAAAAATAAAGAGAGTTGGGCTGGGAAGTTTTAATACTTACATCCATCATATAGCCCTGACCTTGCACATCTAGATTTCAGTCTCGTCAGGCATTTTTTTTATCAGAAGTCCCAATATTTTTACAGCAATAAGATCATGACACTTCCTAAAAGATGGCAGTAACTCATCGAACATATAAATTGTAATTAAATGTAAATAAACTGTGAAGTAAGTCTTGAGTTTCATCTGAAATGCGAAAAGACTTTTTCCCGACCTATTAGTTATAATTTTAGTCACATAACACATACGTAGATCGGCTATAGAAGATATTTTAGAGTACCTTTTCACAATAAGCGTAATGGCACAGAAATGTTGTCGTAAAATTATAATAATAGACGTATTTAATAAAAATATTCACTATAACAGAAAATTCGATGCAAAAATATAGAAACACCAGACCAATATCATCTCTAAGCGACACTGTATACCTGACTGGCCTCCTACCAGTGTCGTGAACGACTACGCGCATATCCAAGCGACACTTTTAAACCATTAGGTATTTCGTAAGCGGCGATATTACCTTTGTTATTAACTGGTAATATCGTAGTGACCAATATAACCATTAAATAAATCAAGTATAATTATTTATGCCACATCATCAAAATTAAATGTAATCAGGTAAAAATATCTAAGGACAAAATAATATAATATTTATTATACAGGTAAAAATACTTAAGCGCCCGGTAATTTAAGAAAATATGTTGATTGAATATTTATACAATTTTACCTAAAACAAAATGTGCAATTTAGCAAAATTATCAAGTATCTAACCAGAAAACACTGGCGATTTCAAATTTGTATAATATAACTCATTTTAGGTATATTTGTCGCTTAGATTATTGTCTTTTAAGCGTCGATATGTATTTTGTATCCGAAAAAAGTATACAGCAACCCTCATTTCCCGGGAAAAGTGATTAACGGAAGCTGCTACCAACATTATATTACTATACATTGTAAAATATAGGATGATAATTTTGTCAGCTCATGCATATGATGTTTCGTCTTTTTTTACTATACCAGGTACCACCCACTTAGTATTAAAATGTCACACATAACGAACAACCACAGACTCGAAAATCGCTTTTGAAATAAAATAAATCGATCAAATGAAAGATGAACATTTAGGTTAAAATAAATTATATATTTTTATTTGTTTTATAAAAATATATATTTAATATATCTAATGTTTTCACCTTATAAAATTGTTAACACAATGATAATGAATCCGTTTAAACAGACCTTTCGCCACTGACGTATTTTTTATAATAACACTAGCTGACCCGACAGACGTCCTTTCTTAACTTTGTATGCATGCGCACATTCTGTCGATCGCTGACAGTTATTTCAGACCACTGACAGTTATGTAAAATTAATATTGTCGTTTAGTTTTCTTAAATTTTCTATTTTTCCGCGCATTTTTTTGATTTTTTTCTTTCACAAGAATCTTTTCCTGACAATAACAAATACAACAAAAAAAAATAGTGAGATCGGTCCAACCGTTCACGCATGATGGCGTGACCAATGGAAATAGGTATTATTTTTATATATATAGGTATAGGATATAGATTCAACGTCATTACCAAAACTGCTCATATTGTTCGTATACAAAAATTCTATACATCATTCATTTTTACTCGCAATTCGCCCCTAAATGGTTAAACCAATACCCGGAAACCCATACAAATTGGATATAAAGAGCATCCTTTCAAATTAAATACATTTTTTGGTTATCCTGAACCGCGATGACTAGCGGAAAGCATCAAATCAACTAATGGCTCGCCCTAATTTCCCTTTTGTTCGCGGTTACTCGAAATTAATCGGGAAAAGGGTATCATTTGTAACTGACAAATTTATTGTTATTTATTAATATTTTAATGGTTAGGATGTAATCTCTAATACTAATAAACTTTATGCTTTATTTTTCACATGACCCTACGTTTGTTAGCCTGGCAAGGGTCGACTTATACAACACACCGGATTTTTGGATGAGCGCTTTAGGCATTCGCAACCTTTGAAAATTAAGCGACCATGCTGAGGGCTACCACTAACGGGTTACGAACCTTGGCTTTGGATGGTCGCCGGGAGGTAATGAGACATCAACGATTATGGAAATGTTATAACTACATTATGAAGATTATGAAATAATAGTTTCCTCGGGGCGAAGTTATTTACGGTACTACTGCAATGCTAAGGTCCCGGGTTCGATCTCCGGGTCAGGCAAAGTGAAATCTAGAATTTGTGCCTGATATAGCGATTGGCTCGCCCCATCATTGGACAGAATGACAGAATAACAGACAGATGCACCAGTTGCGATCCTGCCTATTCCTTCGGGGATAAAAGACGTGAGACGTGAGTGCGTGTGTGTGTGTGTGTGTGTGTGTGTGTGTGAAATAAAATATTGAACATGTTAATCTTATAAAATATTATGTGATATTCAGATAGTTTTAATTATTACTTATCTAATATTATCTAAACTTACATAATATGTCATAAGTTCATGCTTTCTATGCTGGGTAGGTATAAGTGTAACTAAGGTAGTGTGACCGAACATATCCCGGTATCTAACATGGTCCACAATCCATTTTTTATTTTGGTGCTATAATGTGTTCATTTATTATTAAATTTTATAACTTGTAGTGATTTGTTGCGCTTTATATTTTACTAAGATTTTAAAATTAATTAAGTCATCAATTGTTCCTTTACCTCAGTGCATCAATGTCCCTGCGGCTTATTCTATCGATTTTGTTACAATGGTGACCTATCTCCATTTAGAATTAAATCCAAGGAATCCATTCGTTTTTTAGTATTCTCTCCTGTACGAGACTCGATCTAGGTAGGTACAAAATCTTTTATATTTCAACTGAGAAATAGTACAATATGTACTGTTGACTTCCTGTTTAGGCATTGTAGCTAGGGTAATTACGGATCCAGGACACTTACATTTGATGTCCCAGAATGACGACCGTAGTGCAGAACCATACAATATTTTACAATTTAAAATTATGGTTAAACTATTATTATAAAGCTGAACAGTTTTTTTGAACGCGTTAATTTCAAGAAATACTGTACTGATTTATAAAAAAAAGACACTTATAAGAAGCTACATTATTTCTGAATGCTTTAGGTTATTTATCTCGGAAAATCTTCTCACACGGGCAAAGCCGCAGGCCAAAGTTAGTTAGCTATAACACTTATTACAAAGCTATTAATTGTTTCTTGCCTTAGTTAAACAAACTTATGATATTAAAATTATCTCATAAATAATATTGCAAATTGAATAATATAATAAAAATTCTTACTTTAGATAATAACAGAAATATGAATTATAAAATAAATGTGTTTGACGATTACATTTAATCGTTTTTGTAGATCAAATTATTCACTTCGAACAATTTTTTTTATCATTTTTATTCGTATTCATCTGTTAATTGCCTATTATCGGCGCCTTTCATCGATTCCGAGGGCTTTCGTGGCGTCCAATAATTACTTTTCAGAATAATTACCGTTGAAAACCACTCCACGTATCGATATTCAAATTACTTTACTGACTATAACGATATCATTGTATATGCTGTTTACGGAAAATGTTTTCTAGTAAGACAGCAATTTTTTTGCAACGAGGGATGCTTATCCATCGCCAGTCGACACAATTATGCCGGCATGATTGAAACTGGATACACAGACTGATCCCTGAATGTGACACACTTACGTGGGTAATTAAATACCACTAAAAATATTAAGACTTCCATAATGATAATATAGGAGACCGTATAACCCCACCACAATTATTCGTTTTAATGCCTAGCGAACCACGATTTATTAGCACGCATTATTCTTGATTACACCTCATAGATAGATGGTAGTGAGTGATGAAGTTATGCATCATGTGTTTGTCATCTGGATGATTATTACGTGTGATTATATTTTAAGATTGCCTCGGTGGCGTAGTTGTACTGCATGCGCGGTACGACAGCGCTCTGAGGTCCTGGGTTCGAACCCCGGGTCGGGCAAAGTGATATTTGGATTTTTCTATTCAGTATCAGCTCCGGTCTGGAATTTGTGCCTGATTTGGCGATAGGCTCGCCCCCTATCACATCATGGGACCGCCCTGGTTGTGCCTCTGCATACCCCTTCAGGGATAAATGCGTGATGTTGTGTGTGTATTATAATTTAATTCGTTGGGACACGTGTGACACATATAAATGGATGAAGGTAAATGCATAATGAAAAAGGCCTGTCTGAAAAAATCTTAAAAATATCCAATTAAAGTAAAAACGATCATCATAAATCAAATTTTAATTTGACTGTAATCTAGTTTGCGCATGATTTGTAGCACCTTCAGGATAATGGAAACTTATAACGTATTTCAATAAAAATGATGGATTATACAATTAAAATTTATTTCATATAGTCTTAACAAATGATTTCGTATCTAAAGAATGTAAAGTAGTATTAATTAAGTAGCAGTGGCGAAGCGTATATAACTCGATTCCTGTTGGCTTCCTTTGCATAATTTATATAAAATCTTATTATCATAACAACGATCTACATATTGCATTATACATATTAGTACTTTTATGTTGTGTCGGGCTCCCTTTCAGAACATTCCACCCTTCACCATTATAAATAAATGGAATAAAATACTTTATTTATCACGTAGGCGAACAACGGTTTGGTTTCAAAACAATTTATAACAATAATTATTATTATTTCTGAATACCACTTAAGATCACTTATATAACTACGGACATTTTAAATTAGGTATAAAGTCCTTAAGGAATACAAGGCATAAGGTAAAAAATAGCCAGCACGGGTTGGCAGGTAGGGGGAAATAAAAGGCTAATATGTCGCGATCCTCACCAGTGTTCATAGTCATTGTTGAGTAGATCGTGTTCCGGTTTGAAGGACATTGTAGCCAGGGTAACTACTGGACATAATGAGACTTAGCATCTCATGTCTCAGGATGGCGAGCGCAGTGGAATACCCAAAAATAACTTGTAATTCAAGGTGTTAGATGTTGTTTCTACTGTTTATGGGCGGTCGTATCGCTTACCATCAGGCGAACGGCAAGCTCGTCTCGACATTCAAAGCAATACAAAAAAGATAATAATACTATAATTAATCAGCTTATAATACACTTCTAAACTTATCCTCAAAGGAACATTGACTCAAGTTAAACCTAGTTTGGGAGCCAGGGGACCTATAGTGCACATCTTGTATTGAGTTGAATCTTATCTATCATTGTATGTAGTATAAAGACTATTGTAAACATTAAACTTTCCCATTCTTCGAGGTTGCGTTGAAAGTTAAGAGGATACTAGAAGTCTGTAAGAAGATTAATGTGGAACGAATAATGTAGAGTCGGAATAAAAATATCACGGAGAAGGGATATTATGCTGAGCAAATACATAAAAAAAATATTTATAAAATTTCTAATAAAGATGAAAGCACTGAAGGCGGCTTGAAAGAGTTTAATTTAAATTCAACATTCGATTATCAAACGATAGAGAAAACTGGAAAACCATCAAAAATTTCAAATTTCAGCGATAAAAGCGTAGTACCTAAAAATAACGAATGTCTTACCAATTGATTGTGAAACACCGTCACACTGATAAGTCTTGCGACTGTTCTTTACTGATTTCAGTCTCTTTTATTGCATGACCAGTAAAATAAAACATCTGCTTCGATGGCCCCGGTTTTATTTTGTTTAAACTTATCGTTGTTTAGATTAGTTCCACCTCATACTATAACTTGCAGAGGTTTTTACTTTACTGATCGTATTAATTGCCTGAGATTTTAATGACTACTTATCATTTTCCAGAAGCCGCGGCCTTTCGAATGTCGAAACTTAAAAATATTTCATATCTCGAGTAAAAATTTATGTTATACAGCAATTCAATTGTAGATAAAGTATTGAACCCGATTCAGACCATTTGTTCTTGTTAGAGGTAAGCTCTCACCTGCCTCGGCGACGTAATAGCCATCTGAGGATAACAGATAACATTTATTGTGATAATCTTGGCGTAAAATATCTTTAGAAAACACTTTATACTTTATATGGACTGTGTTTGTTACGAGAGATAAACTGAATAAAATAATTCGTACACTGGTTACAGTAATATAAATATAATGATTTAGTATGTCTGCACGAATGTGCATTGAAATAAAACGAGTTTTCGGATTTTATCACGGTTTTTTATGTTATAATTTTCTCCCCCTGTTTTAGTAATATAAGTACACATTTTTTGCGAGTTATACCTTGTTGTATCTGTGCTTAACAATATATAACTCTAACTGGTGGCTCCAGTGACTGGTGCTGCATTGTAAATTGGTATATCAGACCTACTCAAAGCAGTATACTAGACAATGACTTTATGAACTATAATACTAAAACTAACAGCTAAAGTGAAAGTCATAAGAGATGCTACAGCACAAACGTTGGTGGTAAAAAACTTTTATCCGTGGGTATCAACTACATATAATATGTAAACCTCGAGTGACCCACGTAAGTGTGTCGTCCTCCGGGATCAGCCTGTGTATATCCGGTTCAAACAGGCCAGCATTAACGCACTGATTGGCGAGAGATAAACATCTCTCATCAGTCAACACTATCTGGTCTACACATCACTTATTACCACTTGCAGTAGGGTCACTTTGCCTTGGCCGTATGCAAAGTTATAATTTGAACAAAATTCATAGTAAATTTGACCTTTACAGACAATGAAAAAATACTTATTACTAAATGAAGATTACTAATCTACAAATATTCACGTAATACTCAGTTGCAATTCAAGATCTCGGAAATACATCTTTTGTATACATTATAGATTTGTTTACCGCTCTAATACGTTATAGGTGTTTTTGCACTGGTCTGGGAAAATGTATTTTTTATTAGAACGCTTTATATGATGTGCAGTTGTTTTCCAATTGGAAAAATATCTTTGAATATGATGGGATGCAACGTGAGTTTGTATTCTATTTCAACCTTTCTAGAGGTTGTTTTTAACACCATTGTTATTGGACAGTTAATCCTCTCTCATATAACTCAATAAAATATCAAACTCATTTTTAATATCGAAATTAGAATTTACTAAAAAATTTACTTATTTTTTCCATAATTTATTTCTTTTGTTAACGCGATAATAATTTTTATTTCCTGTGAGTTTTTGAGATTAAATTAAAAATATATAAAAAGTTAGAAGCCTCCTTCTACACGCTTGACGTCTCGTAATATTAACTGACCGTAGAGAAGTAACCTGCCCCATTAAAACTATTTTCAAGCCGACGTTTTACGTTTGCGGCTTCTGAGAATTTTTCCAATTTAAAAGTACTTCGTATCTGTACATTTTCAGATAGAAAAAGATAGCTAGTTATTATTCCGAAGGATTTTATAAAAGATCTTAACTAAGCTTGTTCCGAAAAAACTAGCAAAGAAAAAAGTAGATTGTTCAGACAAGGGTTTAAAATAGTTTTAGAAAAAAGACATCTTAAAAGTTTATGTTACATAATAATATTATTTAGCCTTCTTGGTTATAGCATAGATAGAACCAGTAGGTCAGCTGATGATAATGATTTACAACATAATATTATAAATAAAAATCTGATATAGAAACGATTATACTGGAAATCTCAATCACTGTAGTAAAGTCAACAGCACTTCACCCTAATTAACTATTACATAGAACTATCATTTATAAAATTTGACTATCTTTTTATAGTTCATTTACTAAATTGATACATTAATATTTTGAACCTGACACGCCCGGTCCCATCACTGCTCGGAGTTAGACTTCGAAAAACGAAAGCCGTAGTTTCAGATGACGAATCGCACGTTTTGTTACTACAAAGTGTTTGGATCCGATGACAGTTTCAACGACGGATCCGATCCGTTCATTGCAATATTTCAGACATGGAATTTGTAAGAATTTATAGGGCGTCATCCCTTTTTAAAACTATCTATAAGAATAAAGTTCCATTGCTTACTCCAAAAAAAAAAAAAAAATACTGGAAATTGATCCTACCATTAAAGTAAGCTACAGAACGGTGACGGATCCGAAGTAAGTTGGTAGTAAAGTTAAATCCGAAGTTCGTCGTTTCTTCGTTTCGGACTGACGTAAGATATTCGTTTTTCAAATTAGACCCTCTTGATCTGCTGTGTGAACAGACCTTTATGTCCACTATCTATACGTAAATGTGAAATAGGACGGGACATTTACATCGGACCAAATGTTTCCAACGTGCATCCGTCAAGTACGAATGTTAGAACCTCTGCAGTTACTGATGTCAAAAGCGTTTGCGGTCGCCATTATTTCTAGCTGTGCCCAACCGTGTAGGCACTCACTATTAAAATAGCTTTTGAACTGTAGGATATATTTTTAGGGCTATAATTAAATGAACATTAAAAAAAGGAAAGAAATATTTCTATGTCGTTAATCTTCAATCGTAAGTAACATAATATTTTGTTCGTTGCAGGTCGTGGTTCAGACATTTTCTCAAAATCTAATTTTCTAAGGAATGTAACACAATTCTATCGCAAAAAGTAGTACATCAAGTCTCTCACTGATTTATAAAAATAAACTAAAATAAATTCGTTTCGTGACCTCGCTGATATTCGAACCAAATTTTCAAGGAACGAAGATTTTCAAAGATCTAACGGTTGAACAAAATGAAAACAATATTCTCATAACAGAAATGTTGTTAATAATGACAAATTCACCATAGACATTTGTAAACGTATTTTTAGAAGAGGCAAATAATTCAAGCTTTTGTTGCTTACAAATAACCACAATTCAGAGGAATGTTTGTTGCGTTTCTGGCCCTTAAATTCAAATGCATCTGGAAATACCGCAAGCGAAACCTACAACGCAATTGAAGAATATTGCTTGCACATCGTAGAAATGTCTATTCAGATAATGGAAATGGAACTTCAACTTGCAGCATTATACAATGGTGGAATTCGCCGGTTGGTATCCGAACAATTTATCGGAACATTCGCTAGTACGTTAAATGCAAAGACATTAAACAGTATAGATATAGATCGTGCATCAGGACCAAATTTGTGCTCCAAAAGTAATTAGATTTGGTAATAAGCCGTTGTCAAATTTGGAACGTTCGTGTGATAAGATGTCACAGCGTCCTTAGGTATTACTACAAAACAAAATATTTACTAGAAATATGCTAATATGCGCATGAAAAACGCACGAATCGCGATATGGATAGAATATGAAGTATTTTACATTGGTGTTGTTATTTCGTGATAGATTGAGTAACCGTCGCATTAGCCCAAAATATTGTATGATAATCTTCTCAAAGTCCACTGTATATAATATAAGAATTCTGGTTAACTGCTAATTTTATGTATTGTACTTACATTTTTAGAGGAGCATGGTAAAGTGGCATCATTCCACCTGATGGTAAATAGAGTGGGGTTCAATAAAATATCGACTGACGAGAGATGATTAACCCTCAGCAATCGACACAATTATGCCGGCTTGTTGGAATCAGACAATTTTAGTTTATGAGTTTAGCTGATCAAAAATTTCACTCCATAATAGTCATGTTCCATCGCCTATTTTATAAAGTACATACTATAACGAACATGCAATTTTAAGTACAGCACGACATGTTCCAGGAAAAATGTTCCTTTCCAACCCATGGACTCTTGTATATTTCTACACAACCTTATTACCTCCTTTATAAACGCGATATGCAAATGGCGGGCCACTGGAAACGCCTAATCTGATGTGGATTCGTAGGAGCGATACATTGCTTTCTACTTCACTTAATTTAATACTTTGCAATCGGGTAATGTAGCTGTATTATTATCGGAGGTAAGGTTTCCTTAAAATTACTGTTTTCCCGATATGATGATTTACCGCCATTTCCAATAAACGACCTCATCGTTTTTTCGATCTATCTTAAAAATGGACCAATCAGAACAATGTTTCTTTAGACATGCTCGCAAATGATTCATTTTGATTGGTTCATTCGGAATCGGATTGAAGATTAAGATCTGGATCGTTTATTGAAAACGGCTGTTAGTCAGTTATGTATTAGAGTCACCTACGTCTTTGCCTGCGATACTGCGTCAGAAATGATGTACAGACTTCACATACCCTCAAAATTCCTATACCGAATTTCTCAGCTTCGGCAGCAGATTTCCTTACTATGTTTTCTTTCACCGTTAAAGCAAGCGTTAATTCACAAATAATTGACACATAACTTTATAAAATGAGAGGTGTGTGCCCTTAGGTTTTGAACCTGCGTATATCCGTTTTCCGCATTTCGTTCTACTCTGAACTAGCATGTCGCCGCTAAGTTTCGAAATAAAAAAAAAAAAAAAAAAAAAATATATTTGTCTGTGGTATTAATTTATTACACTTTATATACAGAGTATAAAAGTGGACTTAATTCCAAAGGCATTTTTTACCAGGCAACATTTAGATGGTGCAAAGTCTAAAAGGTGTGTACATTTAGTATAATTCCATGGTATGATTCTGTTGTAACTGTAATTAGATATAATATACCAAATATCAATTAATTTATCTTCGTCAATAATGTAGTTAATATATTGGTACTAATGGTAACCATTATAAGTTAAATTATAAGTAGAACTTCCGGTTATTTGCTAAAAAAATTCCAGAAGGAATTTAACACAACACAAACACTAGAACAACATAGAAACGTCAACATACAAACATCACGTACGTACGTACGTAAGTCAGACATTACTCGAATTTATTTGGTTTTGAGTAAAATAACTTTCTAAATTTCAACCTACCGCGTTTAGGTTTGCGAGTATTTACTGTTGTTCGTGACGTTGATTGTATTTACGAGCGACCACTATGGTGTTAAAAATAAACTTATTTATATACGTTTGCGTTTCATTAATGAAATTGCAACAGACTTTGTTCTTTAGTTCTAGAGTAACTAACAAATATATCTAAATGCGTTGGAGGTACGGTTTATGTATGAATTGCCAGTCTATTTAGAATTTAAAATTATAATTAATTTGCTGTAAGATTTATGGCTTGTATATTGTAATCATGGGATATATAATATGCTATAGATACAAATACTTAACGCTTAATTTTGCGTACCATCTTTATAAATTCATACGCATTAAAGGACCAAAATGATACTTGACGTACTATTTTAGTGTATAGATCATTTCATCCATGAAGACGCGCCCCATCACCGTTAGAGCGTTGCGCGGAAAGTTGACATTTTTTATAGCGTATAGGCTTGTGTTTGACCACTATCTCGCCTGGTGATAAGTGATGATGTGGTCTACGGTGGAGCACGCTTGCTTAGAAAATACTTATCGATAATCGTGATCGTAAATTTCCGCAACGCTATACATCGTAGTATGTGTGTACTTATGTTGCTCATGCACATTAAAAGATTAGGGAAAGAAATAGGGCGCGTCTTTGTGAATGAAAATATGATCTAAAGCCAATCCATGACCCAATAGTTAAAGTTGAAGATCTATGCTATAAACAAAATTATTTCATAACTATTCATGTATTCTCATAACTGACTGGATGTCTCTCTTGCATGCAGAATACGCACAAATATTACACCATAAAAACAAACTAACTAGAAACAGTGTAATTAACAGACTAGTAACAATAGTTAGTAGACAATGCCTACAGCAGTTGAAACTTCCAATGCAATATAAAGTTATTATGAAGTTGAGACTGAACACGATTAAATGGATTAAGGCGAAGTGTTTGTTGTTTGTGAAAATATTCTGTTGCAATTATTATAGTCTAAAGATATGAAATAAGTATTTATAGTGTAATCGTAGTTTAATAGTACTTTTTTCTTGAGGGTTATTTTAACTCCCCATTTGTGATTTCTGGATCAGTTAACACAGATGAATCTTATCTTACCTTATCTAATTTTGTGCCAATGGAGTCAACGCAAGACATTTCTCCAAACAAGTTGCTGAAAGGATTTTTCTTAGTTTTTACGACTCACCGCCTGTCTCTCAAACCATTAACCCCTCTGACTTAGTTCCAAATACTGCTATAAATACCCACAAAATGTTACATGAGATGGTATAGGAAGTAGGACCTCTAGCTAACACGAGAGAATAGCAATTAAAATTTACATAACGAAATATTATCTTTGAGATCACAATGATATTTCATGTAATCAAGACGCAGATATGACATTACCAAACGCAATCTCAAGACTCGAAATTGTTCCTATTAAGATAGTTTTATTAACTATAAAATGATAATTACTGGCTGTATTTTCTATATGTATTGGTTTACTAGTGGCGAAACTTCCATACAAGCCGATTCCTATCAGCTTCCCTTTTAGGTTCATTTACTTTTGCGTTAGTTTTTGTTTTCTGTTAAATTGACCGCAATATGTTAACTAAGGCAATTTTCTTCTGCTTCAGATTACCTTTTGAAAAAATTCACCCTTCGCCACTGTGGTTACATTAACTTTTTCACACATGCATACTAAATACTTTGTTTTGTTTTTTTGTAGAAGCACGGCAACGCCACCCCACTGTACCTGATGGTACGAGGAATGGGGTCCAATAGAATGTTGACTGACGAAAGATGATTATCCCTCTGGAATCGCCACAAGTATCCCGGCCTGTTGGAACAGGATATACACAGGCAGATCCCGAAATGCGACACACTTACGTGAGCTGTTATGGAGGGTTTCAACACCATATGTACAGTGGTCGCTATTCGGGCGGATATAAAATATATCCTAAAACTAAGCATTTTAGCATCAGTTTGATTTGTCAGAACATTACGTGTTTATACTTTTTGGAAATCAATACGAGACCCATCCTTTAAATTATCTGCATACGAATATGCACCCCTTAATAATAAGGATTGCGTGTTCGCTGCTATTTGGCTATCAGCAGCTTGTAAACTCTGTACGCGGTGTTTCCTTTGCCCATTATTTGTGTTTCATGCAGCCTTCATGCATTCCCTATTCATGCTTCAGTCACGAATCACGATAACGTTCTTCGAGAATTCAAAGGAGTTTTGGCGTATGAAATAAGTGAATACAGTGAATTGAGATTTGTGAGAATTTTTAAAATTTGGAACAAAGCGGTAATTTCAATGAAAAATTTATGAAGAGAAGGAATTCTTGTAGTTTTTTAGGTTTTTTATTGAAATGAAACTATTTTTCGGATTTTATCGCGGTTCTTTATATTATAATTTTCTCCTGATGTTTTAATTTTTATTTCAATGTCTAAAATTCGCGTAAACATAAGAAATTATTATGTATTCTATTGATATATTAAAGGGATTTAGTGCTATCTCTTTTAAGAACTCCATAATAATTAAATAGATTTCTTTATATTTCGTGACGAGACAATCCTTTACAATCTTAATATTATGAATCTAAGTATCTGGTCTTAACGAAAGTACCTTGACTGTTTATTTAAATATTTTATTTAAAAAACAGAAAATAGTTACACATTAAATAAGTAAAGGGTAAAATTACACATGTACACATTAATTAAATTAAATATAGTAATAAATTCAATTTAAGATAAATCTGTACGGTTTGAACTGCAATCGTCATTATAAGACACTAAGTGTTGCTTGCTGCGTCTCCCACGTGGTAATAATTCCACACTACAAAAGTTCCTAAAACATTGTACTTTAATTTATTAGTACAATATCAAAATGACCCATAAACGATAAAATACTGCCGCTGTTGGAGTTCTGTTGTTGCTCCTAGTATTACTTTCGAATGCTTCGGTAACGTAGTTCTACTGCATGCGTGGTATAGCAGCACTATGAGGTCCTGGGTTCGAATATTTGGGTTTTTCTGCTCAGTATCAGTCCGGAGTCTGGAATTTGTGCCCGATATGGCGATAGGCTGGCCCCCTATCACATCATGGGACGGAACACACTTGGCGAAATTTGGGTGCCCTGGGTGCGCCTTTGCGTACCCTTTCAGGGTAAGTATGTGATGTGTGTTTTGTTTGTTTTGTTTTGTAGAATTTAAACTTTTCAAAACTAACTGATAGAAATCCCTAGCCCACACATACCTTTCGTAAGTTGTCTTTTCTGTTTTTCTTTCATTTAATTTTATTTAATTCGTGAAGTAGGTCGGCAAGGTAAAGGATTTTATTACGGCCGGCTTACGGTTGAAATGTATATCTTCACGGATACCTGGTAGATAAATAGCGAGCAGTAAATTAAGTCTCTGGGTGCGTTAATTTATATGTTCATTAACTACTTGGGTTAGTGCTTGTAAAATTAAGTTTATGCGAGAGTCTTTTGTGAATACTTAATACTATGTCTATGTTATATATTGTACATAATAAGTAAATATAAGTACGCGTAATATTATAAAGATTGCTTTTATACCTGTTTCTGTTCTTTGACTAGGTTTACTTAGACTTGTTAAGACAGTTGTAATTAATTTAAGGTTTAAAAGGAGAACAATCCTTTTAACGTTTTTTTTTATACGAAAAATTGACTCCACTATACCTGATGGTGCGTAAAGTGGGATCTAATAGTATGTCGATTGATGATAGATGATTACTCCTCGATAGAGGACACAATTATACCGGCCTGTTGGAGCTGGATATACACAGGCTGATTCCGGAACACGACACACTTACGCGGGCCACTATGGCGTGTTTTAACATATAGTGTACTGTGGTCGCTATACATGCGGAAATTAGTAGCAAAGTTAAAAAAAATTATGGATGTATTAAATTTCCCAAAGATTTGTCAGAAAGGGATTTAATTGAAAAACATCTGCAGCCGGTATTATGATTTTTTTGCTCAGTGTAATAACCACTGTAAACTCACCTTTAATTAGTTGGGTGTTTTTTTTTTTTAATTTAAATAACCCAAAAAATCATTCACAAATCCTCTTAAGGAGTTTTTCAGTCGAACTTGAACTACTGCAGTATGCACTGTCGCGAGGTTCGGATAGCACCGAGACGACAGATTATAAAGCAATTTATTTTTGCCGGCACGATTCACGAATGAATATATTAAGGTATATAAATTATCCACTTTAACGGCAATACAGCTGTCACCGACAGGTTTTACTAAATTAAGAGTAAAAATTAGAACGGAAATTGTTTTTGAACCAATGATTTTCATAAATAATCATTTTAAAAATGCGATGAAAGATGACTGAACATTAACTAATTTATTATACTTAGAAGTATTGAAAAATTCGATAAGAAATGATAATAATTTATTCATTGACTTATCTATAGAGACGAACGTCCATATAAACTATTTGTTCTAAATCTGAAATAAAATGGCAACCAAAACGGCCCTGTTATAACCTATTTATTCACTTGAACACTAAATAATTTTACTTATTTGAATAATATTTTTTATTCAAATCCAGGTTTACACTTAGACTCGAGTTATTATATCATGAGCGTTATCTGTACACAACCACAAGCTATCAATATTGACCATACTAAATTCAGTTTGAATGGATTGCAGTTCAATACAGTTTAACACAGTGAATGTTCGGAATGCCAAATCTAGTACGTAGTATATATATCGATGAATTTTTTAGAAAACCAAAAATCTTTAACCGTTTCATACGAATACTTGAAAATACACAGAGTTCACAAAAGACTAAATTCGCTCTTAATCTTAAAAATAAAACAAGAATCACTTAAACATTTACAAAGACAATATTTCTCAATGAGAGTCGCTCAACGATGTTCTTAAACCAACATTTTAGTCCAAAAACCTAAACGATATCTTTCTTAAAGTTTCCCACTGAGACCTTACTTCAGAAGGTTCTTTCTATTTCACGGATCCATTTATTATTTCATTAGTAACGTTTACTCTACTTATTCAATTGTCTTACTTGGGCCGTATTTTTTTATTTTCTATGTTATTTCTTTATATAGTATTTAGGAGGGAACAGGTTTATTCTTTTATTAGGATAAAATAGGTAACTATTATATTATGTATCTTGTAAGTCTAACTGATAATGATGCGCTGTACACTGTACCGATGGAAAATGAAATGATTTATTTTTATCCGTAAAATGTATACATTAGTTAGATTCCGTCAATATTAACTCTACCACCAGTTCGGAAAGCAGCTCTCACCAGAGAAGAACGGACAAGAAACTCTGGTGTTGCTCTTTTCAAAATCAGTTTAAGATAAAAACTACAATACATTATAAGGAGAGGAAAAAACAAAAATACAATTGTTTTTTTTTTATTGTTGTTTAGTTTAATGATTTCTTATGTTTACGCGAATAGTATATAGGTAGGTAAGTGTTGTAATGTTGACTTTTCGCACACCTACCTCAGCCCGCATTGTGACCATAAAGAATATAAAATCTTCGAATTGTTGGGAGGGAATTATAATATAAAAAAAACCTCTATAAAATCTCAAAATAAGTTTTATTTCAATAATAAGCTATATCAAGATATTAATATATGTCACATAAACATTTCAAATAACGTGAATAAAAAAACACTTCTCATCCTTCAAATAATACATGTATTATTAATCGTTAATAAATCTCACTTCTGCACTAACTACGTAATATTATTCAATGGCGTATTACTTTAACGCGAAAATAAATCTTATGCAAACAGGCACCAGTACTACATTCGTAAATTAATCTTATTCAGAAATAATTTCGTCGTCGACTCAACTCAATTTTCCCAGCAAAGTTTAAATATAAACATTTACTTGAGCCATACCACATCACAAATGTAATTTCATTTGAAAACACACATGTAGAAAAATAAAATGAAATTTTCAAGTTTAATGTAATTCTTGCATATGTTGTAAATGTAAATTCAGCTTTCAAACAATTTGCAGTAAAATTGAGACAAAAGTTGGAATATCTAGACAGAGCGGACCTAGCTTTGTTTAAAACGGGCATTCACACGAATCGTCGTAGAAGCTGAATGGCGTCCAGATGAAGAATCGAAAGGAAACAGATGGCTATTTCATGCCATTTGACATAATCATGCCGGCTTATTGAGCTGCTTCTTCGCACTAAGGCGGAACTACAATATCACCTCCACATTTCAATGTTTGTCTGTTCTTTGTGAAGTTCGTAATAAATCCACTCGTAACAATGAATAAATCACGGCATATATAGTTTGTTGCTCGTGCTCGGGCAAATTTTCGTCGAACTGTTACGCTGTCTGGACGTTGCATAATATTGTGCTGGATTTTTCATGTTCTGGATGGTGTTACACTATTTATGAACGGGTTTATTTAGCTCGTCTCAGTCATTTAGTTGTATAAGATATTGTTTAAACAGATAAAATTTAGGTGAAATTAACTAGACATAATATATTGATTCCCATTTTTTTTCGAGATAATCACGCTACTTCCAGGCAATCCTGAAACTATATGAAAATAAATAAACGATTAGCTCTTATGTATTTTGTAAAGAAAATATACCTCATATAATACGTTTCGCTTAAATATTTGGAGATTGAAATAAAATTGCAAATGAGAGAAAAGCATCCGCGTGTGACGCATTGAAATGTACTCATAATTATGTAAATGTCGATAAATATATTAATATCAGCACTGTATTATAATATACTGTTCCACTGCTAGGAACTGGCTTCCTCTACTAATGAGAGGGATAAGGCCTTAGTTTCACCACGCTGGCCTAGTGCTAAATGATAGATTTCACACACCCTAAATATTCCTATAGTGTACTTTTTAAGTATCCTCTCGATGTATTCATTTAGTTTTAAAGCAAGCGATAATTCACAAAGAATACACACATAATTTAAGAAAAGTCAGAGGTGTATGTCCTTGGGTTTCAGCATTAAAGCAAGCGATAATTCATAAAGCATACATACACAAATAACTTTAGAAAAGTCAGAGGTGTGTGCCCTTGAGTTTTGAATCAGCGGACATTCGTCTCAATAGTTCGTTCCGCACCCAACTAGGAACAACGTTGTCATGAATGATGTAAACTGATAGTAATTTGTTAAATTTCTTACATTTGAGATGCTGGCCACTAACATCTGTATCATCGTATAAACATCCATGAAACGTGCCCCAAATATCGTCATCAGTCACTGGAAGCCACTGCTCAACATAGTCCTCACTTAAATATTAGTATCATTCCAGATTTTCTTAGGTAAAGCAGTTTCTTTTCTGTCCTTTAATACGATGTCTGACTTAATGAATCTACCAATCAGATTATAATATGATTATTATAAGTCTGACTTTATAAATTGTTTTATTAAAGGTGCAAGCATAGTATATTTGCCCAACGAATGGTAAGTCGTTGATAATATGATTATTATAATCGCCTTTTATATAGTTTTATTAAAAGTGAAAATAAATGATGATGGTATATGCTAATGTCTTCGTTCTTATTTTCCTTTGTAGTAATAAAAGCAATAGAAATAAATGACATTAATTTTTTTAGTTTTTCAAATAAATTTCAAGTCTATTCAATACATGATTTATAGACAGCCTTTGTCCTAAGAAAGGCTGAAAATTTATGCTTTAGCATTAAGTGAATTTCAATTGAGTTATTCGGGCGTCCATAATTGATTAAGCGTAAAAAATGAATTTATGCTTGTAATTCTAAGTCGGGAGATTGAAAACTTATAAAATTAAAATAAAAAAATCTCCAGTCACATTCTTATAGAGTCTTTTTGATTAAATTTGAAATATTGGGATTCCAATAAGCAGCGAAAAGATATGAAGGTATGCCAGTTGCGGCTCCGTCGATTAAAGTGTGCATTCTTGCG
This sequence comes from Manduca sexta, assembly GCF_014839805.1. Lineage (NCBI taxonomy): Eukaryota > Metazoa > Arthropoda > Insecta > Lepidoptera > Sphingidae > Manduca > Manduca sexta. Next base: position 3,532,694 of record NC_051137.1, on the reverse strand, counting down.
TCGAGTGTACCAACTGAATACGGAGATCAATCTAGTGGTCTCGAATTTTTAGCATTCGAGCCCTGAACGAGGATCGATAGATGCTTTCCTAAAGTGTTCAGTCCTGAAGCTAGAAATTTTACTGGTGATAGGATATATTTTATATTCTCTCGGATAGCGACCACCGTGCACAAGCTGTTAAAACCCGCCATAGTGGCCCACGTAAGTGTCGTGTTCCGGGATCAGCCTGTGTTTATCCGGTCCTAACAGGCCGGCATAATTTTGTCAACTGTCGAGTGATAATCATCCCTCATCAGTCGACATTCTATTAGAACCCACTCCATATACTATCAGGTACTGTGGGGATACTTTGCCGTGTACGCATGAAAAATGATGTTGTATTGACGTAATAACTTAGAGATAAAAATGTTTAAATATGTCCGTAGATAAATGCTACCATTTTCGTCTTTTTACTTACTGTTATCACATTTTAGTTTTGGGTAAAAAAACATACTTTATATTATTGAAATAATTTAACATTATTTTCATTATCGCTTGTTTGTCGTCAAACACCTTTGGGGAATCCGATTCTGAATAATTCCTGATATAAAAACTTACAAAAATGTTTGCCCAAGATTGACACAATTGGCTCGGGACAGAATGTTTCAAGAAGGGTTGACGTCAAGCATATACAAGTTGTAAAAAACTAAATCAAGCATTTCTCGCAAAACTGGGATACAGGCAGAAATATGCAGTGATTACTCCAAAAAGTGTGAAAAGACCTTTATGTTACACGCTCTGCTGTTTGCTAATTTCTTTTTGAATTTAAACTTAATGTAAAAGAACAAAGAACTTATTTTTTTGTATCTAGATGAAGACAAGTAAACCGTAGAAAGTTCTTAAATCAAGTTTAATGCGTAACTTTATAATAACTTTATACAGTTTGCCTGAGACTTAAATCTTTATAAACAAAGTCTTGTCTATTGTATGTTACATCAGTTTTTTAGGGTTCCATAGGTACGTTAAAAATACTTATAGGATCATATTCTTGTCCCTCTTTGCGTCCTTCAGTTCGATTGTCTGTCTATCTGTTAACACACTTTTTTACTTACAACACGTAGAAGTATTAAATTGAATTTATATCAAATACTCGAGCTACGGTTTCTTACAGCTGTGAAAAAATAAAACTTGTAAGATGATGCGATCAAAATATACGACCGGTTTTGTCGAATATTTTACGAATTGACAAGGGAATGAAATCTATTGGACAATCTCCAATAGCTTAGTATAATGAAATTTGATAAGAAGAAATGTCTTATAGAAAAAAAAAAACATCCGAAAACCATAAATATGTACTTATAATTAACTTACAAGTTTGTATAGAATCATCGGTGCATGAGTTCAACTCACACTTCTACGAGTTATTAATTTTGAAATGTATAAACTGTGTATTTCATATTTTAGTCTAAATATACAACCTATAAACTTCATTTTATGTAATGTGTCAAATTAACACAGTTTAGTACTGTACAGCTTTATAATTCAAAGTTTTATGCATCGTTGTTACTCTTTATGGAGACAGTTGTGGTAAACTTGTATCATCATTAAAAAGTGTTTTAAACTTGTCTCTCATCAGACTTTGATGATATTTAAATTACAAAAATGTCCTTCAACTGATTAGGTAATCATGTTTAAATTCTTCATAAAAATTTACTTGCACTAAAATTAAAAATACATAAATTAAAACTCAATGAAACGTTTGTTATATAAAATCGTTACATATCTTTAATTAAAATCTCTAGTTACTCATTATGAACCCAAAAACAAGATATTGTAATGGAACCATTTCGAAATCATACTTTAGTAAAACAAGAAATCACAAAAATTAATCTAAAATTCACAGGATAATCAATGTAAATACATCAACAATATAAACACACGAATTGAGAACCTTATACTTTTTTGGAAATAAATTAAACATTTAACATTCTATGGAAATCCATAAGAATTCTTTTCTCAAAATAATCCAATATGAATTCGAGTGGCCACAGGAAAATGAAAATAAAGAAAGACCAGCTAAAGTAGAATTCTGTTTACTTGGAACTTATTCATTGAGCCATTTCATACGATGTGTACGCGACCGCAATATTTCGCGCTTCAATAGGATCAAACAAATTATTGGATGCGTATGTTTATTTGTTTAATCCTTTTAACATCTGCAACCGTTGTGGCTGTGTTTATCAAATATATTATTTACAAAAGTCTCTATGTTGAAGATGTTTTTGCCAAAGTAATTATACCTTGCCCAAAAAAAGAAACTGACAAATATAGTACATTTTTGAAAGATTTTGTCAGTTTCTTTTGTGGTTTGCAAAACATTAATAAGCCGCGGTAGCTTAGTTTGTAGTGGAACGGACTGCGGAAACGTTACGAATGTTCGTAGGTTCAAAATCCAAGGCACGCACCTCTGACATATCTAAAGTTATGAGTGTTATTTTTATGAATTATAGTATCCTTTAACGGTGAAGGAAAACATCTTGGGTACACCTACTAACTTGAGAGTTCTTTATATGAATTTTGAAGGTATATAAGGTTTACCAATCCGCACTAGGCCAGCCTAGTGAACTACGGCCTAATCACTCTCAGTAGTAGTAGATGCCCGTGCCCAGGAACGGGACAGTATATAATACAGGGCTGATATTATTATATGTGCAAGAAGCCTAAGAACAAGAATTTATTTAAAGTAAGGAAAATAATGTCAATGCTGATTACATAGTTAAAACTATAATAATTCATCATCATCGGCAAGATTTCAACTACTAAACATGGGTCTTCCCTAAAGATTTCCAGATTGACCTATTGGAAGCGGCCCGCATCCAGCGACCTCGTAAAAAATAATAATTAAAACAATAATAATTTTAGAGGTGTATTTCCAAAAACGTTTAATACAACCAAACACAACTATCTCATAGCTTTAATTATGTTTCTCCTACACAAAATTATTTGGTTAAATTAAATCTTGTATCGGCACAACGTTACTGACGTGGATGTTTTCCAGACGTGTCGAATGTTAATGTCTTTACCACGTCATCGGGTACACAACGTGGCTTCTTTTCACATGTTTTGTGATACAAATGGGTGTATACAATATTTTAGTACACAAAGTAAGGACTTTACGGTGAATACTTTAAAAATACAAACATTAGTGAATTATAGCCTAAGTGGGTAAGATAATAATATTTATTTTCGTAATCTATATGTGAGCGTTATGAAATCTTTGAAATTAGTGAACTTTGAATTAGAAAACATTGCCTCGAATTACCTGTATAATGATTTTTTAAGTTTACGCGAATGGTAATATATTGTAATACACGGATTTTATTTAATTTAATTTTTCCCGACATTTTAAAGACTTTGAAGCCTTTGTGGTCACGAGGGTGGGGGGAGGGGGGGGGGGGTCTGAGTTGGTGTTTGATTCATTGCTTGCATTGACCTTAAATCTCCCCCAATAATTCAAAATCTAATACGAGATAACAATCGAACAAACCTAGCAAGATTATTAAATGAATCCATTTCACAAATTCATTTTCATCACAGACCATTTCAAAGTGATTGAAAGCCCAAAACGTGATAAGTGGCCGTATTTTCTCGCAACAAAAAATCTATTTACGGTGGTATGTGAAAAAACCGTTTACCTACACCCCGCTTTAATGACCGCCCGTTATTGGAAGCGAGATAAATCTCAAACTCCAGTTTTCCAATTTTCCGCCACCAATCTAATTTACTCTTTTGTATCTGATAACTATCTACGGCGTTTTGTTTTTTTTTTTGGGCCAATTTGTGAGTGCCAGTTATTATTAAGATTCAATTTTGTAACATGTTTTTTTTTTAATTTAAGAACAATGTTTATGCCAGTATTTATACTTCTTTAACTATAATAGCTTTCAATACTATTGTTCGAAACCAATATTGCTATCAGTGTTGCCATCTCCTTTAAAAAAATAACTTTTTTTTATACACGCGCGGCAAGGTGATCCCACTGCACCTGATGGAATGTCGACTGACGAGAGATGATTACCCCTCGGCAGTCGACACAATTATGCCGGCCTGTTGGAACCGTGGACCAAGTGGGCCAATATGGCGGGTTTTAATACATTGCGTACGGTGGTCGATATCCTGGCGGATATAAAATATATACCTGCCGTCTTTTGAGATATTAGATGTTTATAATTAATTTTAACGCCCCTATACTTTAAAGGCCTACAAATTAAAACACATTGCATTTACGTACTGCTTAGTGGCCGAGATAAACCATAACGTACCCAGATTCGCATAAATAGAACTTATTTTCAACATTTACATCCAACCTAGGGAACGTTTTAGCCTAAATACGATGCAAAACAAATACGCGAAACAGCAATTTACCGGTAGATTATGAGTACTCAGGCAGTCTAAACAAAGCCTATTCAAATAAGATTGGCGAAAATAGACTTCGTAAATAAATAATAAAGAGCGTTTAATTTTGTGAAACAGTCTACACTAACACTAAATAGAATGGCATGCTAAAATATTTGGAGATATATATTCTTTTGATAATTTAGAAATACTTTTAATGAGTATAAAATTTTCATTTGAGTTAGTCTAATGACTGTATTTTAATCAAAAATAATATAATTTTATTTTATTGACTATTTATTGTAAATATATTTATTAATATTTTTAATTTTTCTTTTCAAACTCAATCCTCCCTAATCCTTTGAAATCAAAATCACGGTAAATCAACCGTTACTTCATAAACTACAATTTATAACTTATTCGGGAGCAGATAAATAATCGGGAAGGTTAAATAATTCAAGATGGTGAACAATGAGATAACTCAGCGGCTGCTGATTGGGGGTTCACCTATTTTTCAATATATTTTTTATGCCAGTATTGGTAGACGAGCTAGCGGCCCACCTGATGGTCAGCGGCCACCGCTGTTCATCGACTCGGGGATGTCAGGGATATAGACAAGCCGCTGCCTTCCTTAAGAACAATACTCTTTTTAAGCCTTGTTTGAAGAAGGACAAGTCATAGCAGGTCAGATCAGGTTCAGGGTAAACCGACATAGGTAGTTCGTTAGATATGTCAGTAACGTTAGTTAATAATTTCTGGGATTTCTATGTTGTGGTACGATTTAGTTTCATGAGTGTAAAACACGGTCTGAAAACGTAAAAGGACTGACCGGGGTAATGCCACTGTTTCACAGAAAACAGACGTAACAAAAAACATTATATTACGATTGCAGTGCTAAAGTCTCCGGCTTGATCTTTGGATTGGGCAAAGTGCTATTGCGTTTTTCTATTCAGTATCAGCCTGGAGTCTAGAATTTGTACTCGATAAGGCGATAGGCTGGCCCCCTCACATCATGGAAAGTGGTAGCACCAGTTGCGCCTCTGCGTACACCTTGGATAAAAGCAGTCCCGGATCATGATGTTTTGTAGACGGGGCAAAATCTGGATAATGCTTCCCACGGCCATCAATTTTTTTACTTTTGTCATCATCATCATCATCGTCATTTCGCGCCCCGCTGGAAATAATTTTTGTGTGTAATGTTGTAGATGTCTCAGTAGTCAAAGGACCGTTAATTATGAGTAGTGTATTCTGCTAAGTTTGGATTTGCCGCCCTCTAGATTGGCCGCCGGGAGCATGGGCCCCGGCTTGCACCCCCCTTGATCCGGGGCTGGATAAAAGGTGTAAATGTGAGTATGTATGTAATAAATGTATATTTACTTATATTTTTTTCTATTACTCCGCCATATGAGTATGATTGATATTTCACAAAGTTAATAACCAACATACCGGCGAGTTCCAAAACTTTCTGATTTATAATATTGGAATAGATTTTACGTAAGAAATGTGGGTTAGTCACGTGAAGTTCGCGTGTTTGGGCTAGGGTTGCTACCTGACGTTACACAACTTGCAATCATTTACAAAGTGACAGCCCTGCATAATGATACGGTTTGCCGGGTCAAACACTCTATAGTTACTTACTATTAGATAATGTATGACATATTTGACCCAAATTCAATGTATGATAGTTTTGAAAATCGCGTCACGTAGTGCCATTCATTAATTTAAATTAATTAATAAATCAATTTAAAAAACATAATTCTAAATATTCATTAATTTAAATTAATGAATATTTAGAATTATGTTATAATCTATTTTCTCGTAGAAGAGTTCTAGAGCTGTATTGTAATATTAATATCATTTTCCAGCACAATCTTAAATAATCACTTGAGAAAGAACTATTTTATAAACAAAACTTGAGCTGTTACTTGAACGCTTGTTGTGAGCTGAGTCGGCGCTGTTTAGTAAATTAAACTCTCTCTCTATTTTACAAAATTGACGTACCTACTAGGATTAAGCTTTCAAATTGTTTATATTGTGTGTTTATTTATTAAATAGCGACAATCTTGAGATGCTGATTCTGATAGCGTATCAGTTGATATCGCGAGAGTGAAACTGAGTTGGATCTATAATACGGCCCTTAATATTGATGGAAGGATATCCAATATATAGAAATTTATTCGTCTATCGTGTTGTTGAGCGATGCTTATGAACAAGGTAAACTAACCCTTATAGGCGCTTATTCCATTGAACAACGGTTTATAATGAGACGGTATAAATCCATAAAGACTGGATGTAACTAGCGTCTGATTATATTTTGAATTACTATGAAATGCAGAATAATGGTACGGAATTCGATAAATAACTACGATTCTGTCCAAATCTCACAATAAATGAATAATGGTATGCGATTCGAAAAATCGTTACGATTTCAAATGTCCAAATATCACAATAAATCGTACTGTAGTTTACAACTGTACGATTCTTTACAGTATTTTATATTTTATAGCCATATCCATCAAATCCAAAACGACGCAGTGCGTTGTAGAAACAATTTTTGTAGGACATTGTATCCAGAGTAAATATTGAACATAGGACTTATTAATAAATAAATTTCCTCTTTGAGTGATCTTAAGTAAACAGGCTAAACTAGTAGTGACGATCTCAATGCTATGTCGTTGGGTCCTATGTAAAGTCAGCCACAAGACAACTGAACAAATTCAAAACTTCTTCAGAATATTCTTAATTTAAAATAAAGTAAACCCTTTAAAAACGAAAAACGATTGTTGCTAAGGAAACGAATATTTAAAGTCGATATGAAGTTTTAAATTAGTTCAGCAACTTTTGTGGTTGACTGTATTTAATTAATTCAATTTGAACTGTTATTCAAAGGAATGTAGTCAGCTGAGTCGAGGATATTGAATTAATTAAACTTAGCTCAAAAATATAAAAAAAAAAAATTAACTGCTATCAAAATCAGGCACTTAAGAAACGTTTTTATTTGTTTAAATAATGACGATCTTCTTTCTTCTGTGGCTGACTGTACGTTATTAAAAGTAAAGGTAGTGTTACTATTGGTCGGCTATGTCGCTTACTATGTGAATAGCTTGCTCGTCTAATTAATTTGTACAAAAACATAGTATTATTTATTCATACGTATGTAAGGAGACAGAACAAATTCCGAAATAAACACGAATGAAAGCCCTAGGTTTGAAAGGGACTACGCTGTTAATATAGAATGAGGTGAACACACAACGCTCCCTCCATGCATAAAATTTACGCCAATAATGAGAAAACTTGGAGTGCCTTCGAATCTGTCAAGAGATAATTACGTACGTGTTTTTGTTACTACGCGTCAAGAAGTTTCTAGAAAAAGCAACTTATTGTCTTTGTTTATGTCCTTACATCGATACATATTATAAGATTTTCCCAAAAGTCTGTCTGTATGTGATCGATTTTTCCAAAATCTACTGAATGGATTTTTGTACAGTTTTTACTGAAAGATAGTGCAATTCTTGTAGAAGATTTAGGTTAATAGTACATTACGGTTTTATGTAAATTGACTGATTTATAACGATTACTGTTGAAGAGGTCACGTGGTTGTGTTGTGGTGAAAAAAAACGTGAACAGATTTCAATAAAATTTGATATGGAGATAGTTTAAGAGTCTGGAAAGGACATAAGCTATTTATCCTGAAAATAAAAATATTCTTTCACACGAGGGTAGCCGCAAGCAAAAGCTAGTATGTAATAGATATTCATTTTTAAGATTCAATTTGTTAATTTGAATGACAACATCTGGTCGTTCCTCTATTGCAGTAGTATCCATAATACAATTCAGAAATAAACATATCCATCTACCTCCATCTACCTAATATTAGCTATAGATTAGAGCAGTAGCTCTTACCAAAAGCAAGAAGTCCTTTTTTAGAAGTAGCTCACCACGGCATCTTAATCTAGGACGTAACTCTGAACGAAGTTCTAAAGCACTTAGTATTTGCGTTTGTTACAAACATCTCGTAGATATTCTATATTAACTCGTGTACCCAAACTTCAAAATTAACCAGAGCTTGTTCAATTGATATCCAACTGTGACAACTTTTGATAGTTTCTAACTGGTTTATTCAGTATTATGGTAACAAATTATGGAATTTAACTGATTCTCGTGGCGTAGTTGTTTTACGGCATGATTGCAGTGCTGAGACCTCGGATTCGAGCGCTGGGTCGTGCAGTAATATTCGATTTTTCTACTCAGTATCATCCTGAAGTCTTGAATTTATGCCCTATAGGACGATGGGCTCGCTCCCTATCACATCAAGGGACGGAGTACACACGGCGGAAAGTAGGTGCAGCGGTTACGCCTCTGCCTACCCTTTCAGTGGTAAAAGGCGTGTGTGTGTATTAGAAGTTATAAATTACCAATTGAAAACTATACATATTATAAAACAAAGTCCCTTTTTCTATCTGCCTGTATGTTATCATTTTTCTCAAAATCTACTGAACGTATTTATATGAAATTTAGTATGGAGATAGTTTAAGACCCTGGGTAGGTTATAGGCTACTTTTTGTCCCGGGTAAATATAAAGCGGGACTTTTATCCCGGAAAAATTCATCACGCGGGCGAAGCCGGGGACAAAAGCTAGTATTAAATAAAAATAAAATTTGGTTTGACCCTAAGTCAGTTCGTACGAATTCCGAATCCCAACACGAGTGCAAAATCTCAGTTCATAATCAAACAAGTGGGACATAGATGAAATCTCATCACAGTAACATACCGTGACATATGGACCTCGGTTTTCATTCGCCCCGCACCCGTTGACCCTACCCAATTCCACACAACATTCATCATTTTGATAACCCCGGTCTTTGCCTCATAACACCAAATCGGCTGACATTTGTGACCAATGTGTTTTTCTCTAGGGAAATATGTAATATTGACGTAATAAATCGACTGTTGTTGACTTCTTCAGTCGCGTAGTTGTGAGGTATTGCTGTTATTTCTCAGGTTCGATTTCCGTCGGTAAATTGGTTTTTTGGTTTAGTCAGAAATTTTGAATTATCTACGACAAATTTTAATGGTCTCGCTCCCTAACTTCCGTCGGTAAATTAGTTTTTCTGTTCAGTCAGAAATTTTGTCTAGCCCTCTATTATATAGGGTTTAAAATATAGAAATACCAAAAAAATTGGGTCAAAACATTTCTGCCTACCTCTGAGAAACAGGAAGTATATGTGTTTATAATTGAGACTAACCGCCATTTTCAATAAACGATCCCACTTTTTCGATCTATCTCAAAAATGGACCAATCAGAACAAAGTATTATTGACACACTTACAAATGGGTTAATTTGATTGGTTCAATCGGAATCGGATCGAAAAATGAAATTAAGATCGTTATTGAAAACGGCTGGAAAAGCCAACGGTTTACCATTTAGCATCTCTTGAGATACAAATGTAATCTTCTTGGACTAAACCTACTAAATTACTTTAACAAGAGGGATTTATTCCTTGTAACCGATACTGCAGTTACGGTTTTACTAAGTAGTAGATTTGAACCTGCGCCACTTCGGTATACTGGTCGTAAACTTGTAATTGGCTAGCCGTTCGAAAAATAAACTAGCAACAATGTAGATAAAGTTTTATGTCGCTTAACATAATTAAAAGAACGTTAAAATAACAAAATACAATGTTCAAGGTAGATAGTCATTATAACTGTTGCGCATGCGCTAGGATTTAGAAAATATGGTTTAAAATAATTCTCAGTTCAGTATTTAAAATTAAATAATTCTCAAGATTGAGACTTATTTAATTATAAATAAAACATCATTTTTAAAACCATAGTCTGGAACAGGAGTCTGGAATCTATGCGCAATATGGCGATAGGCTCGCCCCCTATCACATCATGGGACAGAACACACTTGGCGAAAAGTAGGTGCCTTGGATGCGCCTCTGCATACCCGTTCGGGGATAAATGCGTGATGTGTGTGTTTAAAAATCACGAGCTCTGGTTTTAGTGTAGCTTCTGTCATAATTGTTTGTTTATTTCAGAGCATTAATCAAATCCAATCCTTTTTATACAGAGAATAAGGTTTACAGATGGAGCTGCAAGCAAGAGCTACTCAATTTATAAATGTGCCAGCAGCGTGTCTTATCGGATTTTGTATCGGCAACATCTCAGAATCCTCTTGAGAGATGGGTTTAAAGAATCCTTTCTTATTGCTCGCATACGTTATATAAAAAGATAGTGTATACCATCTCAAGTTGTTAAATTTTGTTTGTGGTATTTAGGAACCCTAACTTCTTACCAACTTCGAAAAGAGGAGGTAACCTGTTGGCAAGTTAGAATATTTTAGATTCATACGCCGATTTTGATTATTCATAATGATTTTTTATGTTTACGCGAATGTTAGACATTGAAATAAAAATATATATTTCGCGGTTTTTGTTATATTTTATTTTTCTAACGACGTTTCTAACACTATAGCCTTTATGGTCAAGGGGACACTAAGACAATGATTTCTTATGTTTACGCGAATGTTAGACAGTGAAATATAACTATAATTCGGATTTTTTCGCGGTTTTTTATATCATAATTTTCTCCCGACGTTTCGAAGACTGTAGCCTTCATGGTCACGGGGGAGACTAAAATGTTGGTCGTCCGAAAAATCAAAGTTACAATATCTACCTACATATATACATTTTTTTCTTTTTTTCCCCGTGATCAGAAAGTCTATAAAGTCTTCAAAACGTTGGATGAATATTATAATCATATTCGGTTATCCATCATCGACATTGAAATCAAATTTAAAAAATTACATCGCACACTTAGATCTAAAGTGACCTAACTTAGTTAACAACTTAGTTCTGAGCGACATCTCCAGACACCACTACATCTTTACTGATATAATTTTACTTTTCATAACCGTCATGTAATATTCTCAAACTAACATCTAAAAATGCATCACCGCCACTCTATTTACAAAACGTCCACCCTAGTTACAAATTTAGCCTACGTCCTACAACAGCTACGCATTATGCAATGGTCTGGCGGTCTTGTTTGTGTACAAGAGCATCGGTTTGTTCCGAAAGCCAAAACAGCTGGCGCAGCTGTGTTTAGACTACGTTTCGATGTCCTTTCTGGTTTGCATGTACTGGAAATGTGCTGAGGAGTCATAGTTTGAGGGTATGCTTTGATATATTTCAATATAAGTTAAGATTCACTGTTTGAAGAATGTTTTAAATGGTTCTATTACTTCTTACGGTAATATGACTGTGGAAATACAACGCAGATTAATGGATTTTTGGTAATCTACTTATCATGACATATCGGATGGTCTTTTGATCTCCATAAAATCATATTCTGAAAAATGAGATTAATATTCTGAATCCAGTTTATTAATCTTATTTGACAAAATACTCTACTTGAAAAATACATTTTAAGTCCTCGCGATTTTTCTCCTTTTAGCACGTCAGCCAATATTTTAAATAATTTGGCACCAACCGAGTGCCTTTATTAACTAAAATGCCAACCCTATTTTACAAGGTTGGCCGAACTGCATGCGCAAAATTTCCCACAAAGAAGCTGGTATATTTAAACCGATTAGTGTCTTAAAAGGCTTAACCTAAAACAGCGTTCATTTTAGAACTGGCTCGTGTCCAAAGAAAATATCGCTAGCGCACACCTGAACGCAGAATTCAATTATGAAAGGCGCGGTAAGGGCCAAATAGGGCTGCCCTGAGAGAAGTAATGAGATGGAGACGGGAGGCATCTAAAAATATATTATATGTTTCGGACATAGAAAATATACTCTTTAGTGGATTTGATTTGCACCAATTTATAATTATCAAAAGCTATCAAAATCATGAAGTATTTCATTCCATTTATAGCATAAGTACATACGAATCCTTTTGCACTAGTATTCTAAAATCTTCAGATTATTTTGCGAAGATACAATTTTATTATTCCCAGGCCTATGATGTAAGTCGAATACCGTAAAAAAATCTTCTTCTAAAAGCTTTATTCTTGTGGCTGGTGTGTAAAACTGCCTCCATTCAACCCTATCTGGAACAGTCTTTTGTCTCCAAACGACACGCTAGCTACTGTTTCTTATATTTGCAATATACTCTTAAAAATTACAGTGTTTCGTATTCGGAAAGCGTGTTCAAGAAATAAACTAAGTTATGGCTGTATTGACTGGCAACCCTAGCCAAGGCCAAATAAAGTGTTTGCAAATAAATGAAGTTGTGAGAAAAGTGCGCGCAAAGGTGTGAAGGATTTATATTGAATGGCACAATTTGACCCAAGTAATAGATTTCAGTCACTTCTTATTCTGGGCTTCGGTTCGATTTTAGATGAAATGTTTTGATGTAACCATTTATTCCAAATGGTTTTTAGACAGCAAACGATGACTAGTAAAGTGGTATAAGAAGAATTTTTGTTTTAAGCACTAAAATGTACAAAATGTATTCCGTTCTTTTTCTAGCGCATGTTCGATCAACTCGAAGTGTCCTAGTCTACCACCTACCAGCTCCTTAACTTTTGTAAAGTTATTCCGAATTCCAGTCAAGTGTTTGTTTTCCCACGAAGTGTCGAACTCTTAGTTACTTCAGCCCGCTTTCACACTGGAGTTCTACTCAAATGGACAGCGAAAATTCATTAAGATGAACTTTAATTTGCAAGGTCCTTGAGACCAAGTAAATTAAGACCGTCAATTTGAAATGCTTCGATAGTTAAGACTGCGTAGTATTAATTTCGACTTTTGTATTGATCTAGGCTTATTCCTTGTTTGATTTATTTGTGCTGTTACGAAAATTCATTCAGTCGAACATACAAGCCCAGTTTATTGAAGTCGGTTGAAAAGCAGAAAGTAAACGCCGCCATATTTTATTTGACGTACATTCAGCGTAATTATTAAGCTGAGAATTAAGAGTAGCCTCAGGTGGATTACGTACGAAAAAGTTAAATCCCATCTGTTAACAAATTTTAAATGAATAGTCTGAATTCTTCCAAATTCCAAAAACCTTATTAGGTTATTAGTAAAAACTCAAAATAAAAAGTCAGACTTTAAAACTGTTGTGAAGAACAATAGACGTCTCCACCACGTCAATATAACTAACGAACCTCGCACGTCCAGATATGCCCATTGTGTAACCTACAATAGAATTTCTATAGAACGTGCGCTCTGTGCATGCCCCGATATTACATTGATATCGGGTTCGGAATGTAATTTTAAAATATTGTATTGATGAAGTGAATTCGACTGATAATTCAAAAATTTGATTTTTGAAGTGTATCGTGCGAGCTTCTTTGTAAATACTAAATAAGTTTGTGGTTAGGATTTAATTTAGTTAGGATTCGCTAAGGACTCTTGCGGAACAATAAGGACTAAATTTCTCTTATTTTAATCATTATTCATTTTTTTATGTAAATGAAAATTCCGTTAAGGAAAACCATTCGCGGAAAGGTCATTGAACTTGGTCGATATTCAGTTCTGTTGATGAATAGAAAGACCGTATAAGTTAACAATATATCTATACTACAATATCCACATAAAATTACAACTATACCAGTAGCTTATCTATCTCTTAATTTTTTTCTTCTGTGTTAAAGCATGTTGCTTGCATGATGGTATATGTGAGGACTATTCATAACAAAATAGCACTACTACAAAGATTTTAAGAATCATTATCGCGATGTCTATATTGGAATAAAATAAGGGCAAGGGCAGCGCAATGCAATGTCATCCATTGTCCAAATTTCTGTTGATTGTACTGTGTATGATCATTTACCGTCAGGCGAATGGCTTGTATGTCTCATTATTATTTCTTAAAAATTAAAAATAATATAATCTTTTTTAATTCAAAATTACTGTCGCAATTTGGAGTCAGGAACTTGGCGAAGTATACCCCTGTGTCTCAGAAAGTACGTAAAACTATGGGTGTTGCGCCTGACCTTTCTCTGATCAGTCGGATTGCCTTCTCGCTATACTATGAGAGTGAAGGACTATATAGTGAAATTGTGTATAATAATATATCTCCTTTGAGATTAGCCGCTGTAATGTGTCGATAATTATAAGTAACTTTCAAGATGTAATAAATAGAAGCCGCATCTATCATCTCATAGGTTTCACCTCACCACTAAACCTTAAGGCTACATCAACAGCAGAATTCAAATAAGCCGCTGAAACTTTCTCAAACTTTTCTAAATATCTTTTCACAGCCATTTCCTTAGAAATCACGAACAGAAGGTAATCCAATATATCAAGACTAATACTTCTTTCTAAATCTTCACGAAACTTTATTACAGAATTAACTTTGTAATTTCAATAACTTCCAAAATTCTGTAGAAGTTATTAACTTTAATTAATCTAGATTATTAGAAACACTTCTGTTTTTATTGGAATACAGTATTTATTTTCCACTGGAATACAGTATAAAGAATAAGCGATGTTTAAATTTAGATATAGAATTTAATTTATAAGTAAATAATTTTTTTTTTAAAAACTGGACAAGTCTGAGATGGATTCGCGTACCAAGGACTTTATACAAACTTGTTGGTAATATATCTCTATGTAGGTATTTAAGTTCAAACTTGACCATCTTAATTTTGCTGTTCGATCCTTAGAAAGGTTTGTTGTACTTACCGCATATAGTTTATAATAGTTAATTCGCTTTTTTATTATTAAAGTACATGTTTTACTTTTTCCCATTTTACATGTGCTGTAGGACGTTGCGTTTTGCTAAATTTCATGATTCTAGGTCAATGAGAAGGACCTTATAGGTCCTTAGTGATATTGCAAAATATGTGTCATAAACGATCATAGCTTTTGATCGCGTTGAGTTCCAAGTTTAATTTTTTCACTGCCGAAAGAGACCGTAGATCGACTATTTGATATAAATTTAAACTTGATACGTCTACGTGTGCCTAAAAAAATGACAGATAGATAGATGGATGGGCAACAAAGTGATCGTTTTAATGTTTCTCGTGAGGTAAAGAACCCAAAAATAACTTACCTCTTTGATTTATGATTTGCTAGTCTATACGAGAAACAAGTTTGTCAGGAATTGAATTATCTTACAATAAGTCAATAGGTCCTTACTTCCAAACTATGTTATGGATATACGATATGTAAAGAAAGAAAAAAAGAAAGAAATATTTGTGCAGAATGCGTCTAAAACTTCTTCCGAGGATATTATCCTCAGTGCATCGTATTGAAAAACAAGCTAAAAAATCTTAAAAAGTAAATTAAAACAATGATTTTTAGGTATCTATCATTTCACCTTTAGCAAATCCTAATTAAATATGTCCTAAATAATCGAACACGATAACAAGGTAACATATCACATACGACATTGTCATTATATTCCAACAAATAAAAAGCGATTAACTGCCACAGAACGAACAGCATGACGTGTGAAGCTTTAACAAGTTCTAAACTGAAACAGGCAAAATAGCTCAAGTCGATTTGGCAAACAGTTCGTAATATTGCCAATACGTAACAATGTGGCATTCGAAGCTAGTTACAGACGAATGTTACTAAGGAGTCGGAATTTTCAATTTAGCCACGGTCAACGCTGCGTTGGAAATTTAAACTCGTGACAAATTAGGGCCGGCTTATTTGAAATGCGGGAGAGTTTTTACAAGATGTTTTTGCAACTGGATGAGACTTATTGGACGAATCAATGACGAGAGCGAGAGGAGCTGGTAATTCACCCGATAATCAAAGTTGGTACAATAGATACAAACATTATAAACTTAAGTGTAAATTGCTGAATGCTTTGGAAGTATTATTTGTATCAAGAGTATTAGGATAATAAAAAATGAAATGAGTATTATATGTCGATTATCTAATCCATACCTGTTAAAACAAATTATATAAATAAAGATAATTTGTCTTGACTGCCTCGGTGGCGAAGTTTTACAGCATGCGCGGTACAGCAGCGCTTTTGGGTTCGAATCCCGGGTCGGGCAAAGTGATATTTGGGTTTTTCTGCTCAGTATCAGCCCGATGCTTGGAATATATGCCCGATATGGTGATAGGCCCGCCACCTATCATGGGACGGAACTTGGCGAAAAGTGGGTGGCTTGGTTGCGTCTCTGCATGCATGACGTGTAGTGATCGTACGACCAGAAATCATCTATAGATAATTTTGCGTAGGCAGACGGAGGGGTTCGCTATTATATATAATACTCAACTCAAATGCCAAATAAATGGATATCAAAATACCAACGTAATCTTGACTATTAATCTGACAGCACTGAACTGGCAATGCCCCGGGGCATTCATTGTCTTAGCCCGTATTCGCTGTAATTCAAGGATTGGCGTATATCAAAAGCAGCTACGGTAGATCAAGTTTTGTTAGTTAATTATTGTTCAATGTACGTGGTAATTTAAAAGATACTAAAGAATGCCAAGTCTCTGAAATCTTGCTTTTACTATAGATAATAAAACGATTAAACTGCAAGCGTTGGAGTAAGTTATGGGATTATAATACATAATTATTAGTATACTAGTAGTAGATTTAATTAAATATAGAACAGGATCCCAAGTTTGTGCAAGCTTCCAACCATATTCTCTATGGAAATTCGGATGTTTTTTAAATTCAATAGCCTCGCGAATCATTCTAGGTAGGAATCGGTGTTTTGGCAAGGATTTGTTTATTCCGAATGATCAGTAAGTGCAGACTACGTAGAACGTCGGTGTTTCACGTCCAGGCAATATCTAATAGCAACAGCACTATACCCGCCATTTTGCGACAAAAATTAATGTAATCCAATATGATCGTCTTCCAACCATCTGATAATATTGTTTGCACACACCTTGACAACAATACCTCTGAACCAATTGCATTACGAAACGGTCCTACATTATTCACTTTTCTTAAATCTCTCGACTTCGAAGAATGCTCGAGCGGCCCTCACAACTTTTCCTGCTTGACCTTTGCAACTTTCAAGGAACTATTGGTAGATGAGATAAAATCAGCCTCTTGTGAATCTGAAAGTCTATATAATGATAGCCTTAGCGTAATGCTTTTTATTGGATCGTCCTACTATTATTATGCGGAAGTTAATTAGATGTTTGGATGTTTGATAGAAGATAAAGCAGAAATTGCTGAATGGATTCAAATCTTTAGCACACAGATAGACGTCTAAAATTACAATTCTTTTTTTAATTGTTTTTTTATTTGCCGCTATAGGCAGAAAAGCTAGCGGCCCGCCTGATAGTAAGCGGCCACTGCAGCTCATGGACTCGGCGATGACAGGGACACAGACAAGCCGCTGCCTATCGTAGGGTCAATATAGATGACTTTTGTATAATACTTTGCAAGATAAGTAGAACATAAGTTGCTGTCTTGACTCAAATCTTCACGTGTAGCATTAGATTTTAGAATTGCTATTTTAAAACAAATAGATGCAACTTTTGTTTTAGAACTAGTAAACAGAGGCAAGGGCATCAGTTTTCGCCGAGCGTGTTTCGGTGCATGGTGTAATAGGGGGTGAGCATATCGGGCACAAATTCCAAAATCCGCCCTAATACCGACAAGAAACACCCAACACCACTTTACCTGAGCCGGGATTTGAACCCAATATCTCAAATGTGTCGCACAGCGTACGCAACACAACTGTGCCACCGAGGCAGACCTATTTTAAAGTACTGTTTATTTATTGAATCCTCTCGCAAATTATAATTTTTGATCAGAGCATTACGTTGAATTTCGCTGAGTTGTCTGAAGATACTTCATAATGTAAACAATGTTAACATCTTTAATTTGTTTGATCGTGCTCAAACTTTGTATTTTAGTTTGTGTTTCAATTTTATAGGCTTGACTTATCTATTTATGTATATTCTATCACATCTTTTCCCATTTTCTGGGGTAAGCAGAGTTAAAAACCTAAATTTCGACATTTATTTTACCTCCCTTGTAATAGTGGTGAACTTTTATTTATAAAGTGCATTTTTAAATTCAGGACTTATACATACGCATACACACATCCCGCATTTATTCCCGAAGGGATATGTAGAGGCGCAACCAGGACACCCACTTTTCAGCAAGTGTGTCTCGTCCCATGATGTGATAGCGGGTGAGCCTATCGTCATATCGGGCACAAATTCCAGACTCCGAGCTGATACTGAGCAGAAAAACCAAAATATCACCTTGACCGACCCGGCATTCGAACCTATGACTTTAGAATGCTGCCGTACCGCTCATGCAACACAACTACGCCAACGAAGCAGTCAGGACTGATGCTGAGCAAAAAAAAAAACAATTTCAATTTAACCAACTTGTGATTCAAAAATATAGGGTCATAGTATTTACTAACAGTTAACCAAAAATGCTTCCGTTGTACCTGTACAGAATGTTTATTATAATTGGTGATGCGGAAGGGAATAAATCTAATGACCCGTAAAATCTTTTTAATCGGATTAGTGTTTAATGGATTTAGGTTTATCGGTGTTGTATACCTGATTTCTGTGGAAGGTGCAATGATATCCATTATTGTTATTAGCATTGTTTGATAGCATCATTTTAATCTAGGTAGCCTCACAGCTAGATGGATTGCCGCGGTGGCGTAGTTGTATTGCGTTTTTGGTAATACACCGCTCTAAGGTCGCAGGTTCGAATCCTGGGTTGGATAAGTGATATTTTGTTTTTCTACTCAATAGCACCAGAAGTCTGAAATTAAGGCCCGATGTGGTGATAAGCTCGCCCCCTATCACATCATGGGACGGAACACAATTAGCGAAAAATGGGCGCACTGATTGCTCTGCCTGCACCTTCGAGAATCAGGCGTCATGTGTGTTTCTTTGTTTAATCTAGATTTTTTTTTATAGTTTTTGAATGTATGATGGTGCTAATTTCTGAAGTTATTGGTCTCAGAATAAACTTAAATAGACAGAAAAATATATTATTGTTGACTTTATGTCATCTCAACAACAAAAGCGTGCGGAACTACGCCAAGAATGTTATTAAATAAAATATAGTGGCATCCAAAAATTTCGGATAATGCTGTGTCATTTAAAAATCAAAATCGACTTATAATGAGTCCGCCTATAATGCTTAAGTTTTTTCCATTATGAGACACTGTTTCGAGCCTAGAATTGAAGATTTTTAGATGGTGTGTCCATTAAAAATACAAGTAACTTCTTCATATTTTAAATTCCTCTAATGATTATCGAAATTTTGAATAACAAAATTTTAATAAAATCACAAATCCCTTTGCGAAATTACATAATAATTAGCAATACGATCGCCCATAAACAGTACAAACATCATCCAACACTTTGAATTACAAAATATTGTTTGGTATTCCACTGCGCTCGCTATCCTGAGACATGAGATATTTAGTCTCATTATTTCCAGTAGTTACCCTGGCACAATGTCCTTCAAATCCTAATACAACAGCGACTTTACACTGCTGCTCAGTAGCAGTATTAGATATTGCGGTGGTACCTACTCAGGCGGACTCTCACATATGAAAGACCTACCACCAGTAAACATGCCAGCTACCACCAGTATGGTAGCTAGTAACAGTTTTATACTCCCATGGTTTAGAATTTTCAATTAAAAAAAAATAGTGAGTAAAATTTGCGTAAACATAAGAAATCATTAAAACAATACAAATTCAGTGAAATTAATTTCCATTAACTTCAATATCCTAATTAATGAAACGTACCACGTCTTCGTCCATCGAAATTATGTTTTGCGTTATAATTGCTTTTCTAGAGAGACTGTTATGGCTGAAAACATAATTGAATCCGACGGAAATACATGAAATAAGTTTGTACGTAATCAGCCGTTCATTATGCAAGGAATATCTTTCTCTGAATATAAAAGTTTTTAATTCAATTTGTTGGAGCATTCGCTATGTTTTAATTGAAAACATTTTGTTTTATCTTTGTGGAATGATGTGACGAGATTATAATGAAGAATTATTTGAAAAAAAATTATACAGTTAAACTGCCTCGGTGGCTTAGTTATATACAGTAAAAGTGCTACGTTGAGGTGTTGGGTTCGATCACCGGGTGAGGCAAAGTAATAATAGGTTTATCTACTCAAGCCAGAGTCTGGAATTTGTACCCGATGTGAAGAGAGGCTCTCTATCACATCATGGGACGGAATAAGCTCTGCGGAAATAGGTTCACCAGTTGCGCCTCTGCCTACTCCTTCAGGGATTAAAGTAGTGTTGATGTGATAAAAATAAATGCAAGAATATTTGGCAAAAGTAGTAAGGAACATTTCTTTTAGTCAAGAATTGGTGAATTTTATAGTATAGGAAATGCAAAAATCAACACCAGATTATCATTTCATTCTAATACAATCCATAATTAGGACATTCAAAAATAGGCCTAAACAAAGACAGAATAACTATCACCATTTGCAAGGATATGCCAAAATAAACAAGCATACTCCTCCATCTTACACCAATTAACATCAAACGTCGCAAATTGAACACAAAACCTTTTAATCGAAGCCACTTCGATAAAACACTCGCATGCTATAAATACACGCTCGGTACAGAGACATCATTAGACTGTCTACAGTACAATGCCTCTGCCACCCTTTGTTCGACAAAACAAAGCGAAAGATAACGATCAAGTAGATCAAACGGTTAATAGTTATCATTTATATTCAGAAAATACATTTCGGAACTCGAGTGTTTTGAATCGTAGTAATGAAGTTAGTAGATGTTTGCATGTATGTATATTCCAAAACTCGACATAATCGTATATTTGACACACATTTTATCTCGAATAACTAAACAGAAGATTTTTATTCCAGAAATATCTTTCACGAATGTTTGACAAAATCAAGGGATTCAAAAGTTTTGATAATAAATTGTATTTAATTCAATATATAATATTATCAGCTCTGTTTTATTTACTGTATCACTGCTGGACACGGGCCTCCCAGATTAGGCCTTAGTCTACTGTGGGGATCTAGTGCGGATTGGTAGACTTCCCACGCCCTCAAAATTCCTATAGAGAACTTCTCAGGTATGCAAGTTTCCCTACGATGTTTTTCTTCACCTTTACAGCAAGCGATAATTCACAAAGAATACACATATTATTTAAGAAAAGTCAAAGGTGTGTGCTCTTGGGTTTTGAGCTTGCATTAGTCTGTTCCACAAGTAACTTTGCTATCGCCGCTTTTCACTTGAATGTTCGAATTTAAATACATTTTCAGTTTGGTAAAATTGTGTCGTCTATTTTTATTCAGATAAGGCACTGAGACATGTCTTTGATTATTTATGCTACTTATATTACCTTTTCAAATAGACCGACATAATTATGTCAACTGGAAAAGGGTAAACACGCCACTATATCTGAACACTATACACCATCAGCATGTATCAGCTGCAGAATCAGTTTTTCCAATCTCGAATAAAAAAATCTTTGAGCTTCCAAGTTCTTAAAGCCTTATCAAAATTAATATAGTGATGCATGATTTGAACTAACAGATGACCGTAAAACGATGCCGATATTATCACAAGACGCAAATATTCTTTTAAATCTTCAACAAAAATGTTAGTCAGATACAGCAACGCAAGAAGCCGAAGAGAACGTTTATTAAAAACGTAAAGTCTCGTTCTTCCCTCAATTAGCTTACCAACTGGCGTTATTTGATATTCAACAAAGGTACCTATATCCACAATTAGACTATTGTTCTAGTAATGCACTTAGCTAATTACAACAGGCTCGAAATAGCCGGCAATTTCCGTGTTCAGTGTCACGTAATTAAGGTGAAAAGAATAAATAGTTTCGGCTCATTGGTTTAGTGATGATACAGGCTTTGGTGAGGGACTGAGTTTGATTCTCTGGCAAGGAAACCTACGAAAGTTTTTTAGCTCGAACAAATCTATTGTTTAGAGTTGTTATGGCCCATATGGTGATGACACATGATCCCAGTAAGTTACTTGATACAGGACGTTTCCAATTGAAAGAAAGAAAAATAGAAGAAAGAAAGTAAAATTGATGGGATTAGGAGTATATTCGAAAGAACTGACTTCATCAGAGGCTAGTGATCAAGATTATTAATAGACTTGGTTTAATACATTAGAAAATAATTTTAGTAGAAGTTACTATATTCATGAATAGGTTTTATATCTTCAAGAATAAAGGGTGTCGACGTGAATAAATTCGAACCTTTTAAATGGTTTTATCAATGAAGTTTAGCTGCAATTAGTTCTACTCCTTACAGAAAATCGATGTCTGTCTATTTTAGTACAGTGGAAAGGGCTCCTAGTATCGCACCTATAATTCTTATGGCAGGGTGGGTGGTGCCAATTAATTAAGTACCATTATCTTGCACGTCTGAAGCCTGAGTAATTGTAATAATTAATTAGTCTCACATGTTTGCTAACTCTACTTAATACTATCATATCGACGGTTGGTAGACTAATTGACTTAAGAGTTTTTTTTTTCGAATAATTGAGGCTAGATTCGAAAAACAGAGATAATATTTTCTGATTTTAAGTAAGTAAGTTTTAAGTAAGTGTCGCAAATAAAGGTTGCTTAAGTAAATTATTTTTTGTTCGTGAGGAAAAATTAATTATTCAGCCAACGTGAATATTATGTTTTTAAATTTTTTATGTATATATGCCATGGTACTTTCTATGGCGAAGTTTAATATGGAAAAATATGAATTATTATATATTTTGCTGGTATTAGGATATATTTTATATCCGCTCAGACAGCAACCACCGTACACAAGGTGATAAATCCCGCCATAGTGGCTCACGCAAGTATGTCGCGTTCCGGGATTAGAATGCATAATATATCCGGTTCCAACAGGCCGGCATAATTGTGTCGACTGTCGAGCGGTAATCATCTCCCATCAGTCAATATTTTATTGATCCTACTCCACTTACGACCAGGTGCAGTGTGGTCACTTTGTATTGCACATATAAAAAAGAATATTTAATAATTATACATGGATTTTAAGATGCGGCAGCAAGGGCAGCTACTTTAACTGCTGTGGATAGAAGAAAACTTTCTTATGAGAATGTCAATCATTTTTGAAGACATTAAGATCTAGATACACAAATTTTGATCTACTGTCACTAAGAAAGTGGGTAATTTACAGAATAACTTTTATTTTTAATGCCAATTGATCCTTTTGTTTTTAGGATAAAAAGAATCTGTGGAATCATTAGAGGTTTGAGTGCTTTAAAATCAGATATGTTACAAAAAAAAAACAAAAATTCTAACATTTTGTTCATACATGTCGTAGGAAATGCGACTCACCAGTAAAGGTGCTAAAGCTACCTTTATTACCATAATTAACAAATCCACCCTATATATTATCTATTTGTACGAGAAAATTGTTAAAACAATCACTGAAAACTTAAATTAATTAGATATACGTAGAAAAAGTCAAATTAATCCATAATTACCTGCCAGAAATTTCCAATTTCGATTTGATGATTCACGCGCCCTTTTCAAAGCAATTTGACCTTTAAGAAAAACACAACAAAAAACAAAATTTCTCCGAACTTCGAAAGCTATTTTCAAGTTAAAGAAAAAATGTAATTTCAGCAGTAATAGTGTTATGAAAGATGCCCGGACCGTGGGAATCGCCATGTGATCAAACTGTAGGATTCGGTCTGGTGGGTTTCTCGGATTATATGTTAAACTTGACTGCCTCGGTGGCGTAGTTGTACTGCATGCGCGGTACGGCAGCGCTCTGAGGTCTTGGGTTCGAATCCCGGGTCGAGCAAAAGTGATATTTGGGTTTTTCTGCTCAGTATCAGCCCGGAGTCTGGAATTTGTGCCCGATATGGCGATAGGCTCGCCCCCTATCACATCATGGGACGGAAGACACTTGGCGAAAAGTGGGTGCCATGGTTGCGCCTCTGCATACCCCTTCGGGGATAAAATGCGTGATGTTGTTGTTGTGTGTGTTAAACTTGTTATATTTGCATAACTCATTTTTGGAACCAAATATTTTTGTATAGCGGCGCTTTTATGCTCGTCTCCAAGGCCTAAAAACTTTAAAAAGTCCTAAAAAAGCTGGGTTGTTGCGTTGCTACGTCATATATATATATATTTTTTGTATAGCGGTACTTTTTATGTTCTTTTCCAAGGCCGTGTTAGGGGAACTTTAAAAAGCTACAAAAAAGTAAGATTGATACCTCTCCACGTCACGTAAAAATGAAGAAAAATACTTACGTTTGTTATTCTTTTTTTTTTTTGCATTTAGGTAGTAATTTTATATTGAGTTTTGTGAACTGTCACCTCTAAAATCCCTATTCTGATTATAATATTTATTTTATTTACAGAAAAGTAAGCTATACTTAAAAAAGCGGCGATAGCCTAGTTGGTTATAGAACGGACTGCCAAGACGAATATCCGCGGGTTCAAATCCCAAAGGCTTTATACATACCTTGCTACATACCTCTGACTTTTCTAAAAAATTATGTGTGTATTCTTTGTGAATTATCGCTTGCTTTAACGGCGAAGGAAAACATCGTGAGGAAATCTGCATACCTGAGAAGTTCTATATAGTTTCGAGGGTGTGTGAAGTCTACCAATCCACACTAGGCCAGCATAGTGGACTAATCCCTAATCCCTCTCAGTAGAGAAGGCCCGTGCCCAACAGTGGGACAGTATATAACACAGGGCTGATATTATTATAACCTATACTTGAAAAATTAAGACTATTAATATATTAATATACCACTGGAAAAGAAATATTTCAACATAATAATTTATGTTTAAATATTTCTTTTCCAGTGGTGTATTTGCAAGAACAATTAACAAAGCATTTAATATAAAAATGTATAGATTACAAAACAAGTAACGTGACCCAAACCATTTATTTTATTAATTAAGCCGCTCATACAAACATTGAAATACCCAATTAAAATAATAATTTAGTAGAATTATAAATATGTTAATTCGAGGTCATCGGTCCATTAACATATTAATATTTATTTTATAGTTAAAAGTATAATTACGGTGAGTACTGCAGGTTTTTTTTATTAATTACTTACTTCTCCTGGTTTCACTCGCATAATACTCTGAGAAATATACTCTAGATTATATAATAATATCAGCCCTGTATTATATACTTGCCCACTGCTGAGCACGGGCCTCCTCTACTACTGAGAGGGATTAGGCCTTAGTCCGCCACGCTGGCCTAGTGCGGATTGGTAGACTTTACACACCTTTGAAATTCCTATAGAGAACTTCTCGGATGTACAGGTTTCCTCACGATGTTTTCCTTCACCGTTAAAGCGAACGATAAATTCACAAAGAATACACACATGATTTTTTAGAAAATTCAGAGGTGTGTGCCCTTGGGATTTGAACCTCTAAATACTCTAGATTACTCTTTAAAAACACCTCTATCTGTTTTGAAAGTTTTCTCAAAATTAGTTCAGTTTTAAAAGAACTGGGACACGTGCATAAGTTATAAAAATATTGTTACACCCATTGGAAGCTATAAACGCCTACCCGAAGGTTCGGTGATGGAACATTCTCGAAAGATCTCGATATTCCCGGAATATAGTGAAAACTCGATAACGAACCTTAATTCTAAGTACAATCGGTATTGTATTGTCTATCTAGAATCTTAGCACGTAACAATATTAAACTTTATATAAAACGTTCCTTTGACGTATGAACAATAATAATTTTGGTCTTGAAGAGTCATGATTTCACTTATATTATTGTAGAGCTGGTACTGCTGGTAGGTCTCTCATATGTAAGAGTCCACCTGGGTAAGTACCACCGTAATGTCTACTTCTGCCGCCAAGCATCAGTGTGAAGTCACTGTTCTGTTCCGGTTTGAAAGACATTGTAGACAGTGTAATTACTGGACTCAATAAGACTTAACATCTCATGTCTCAGAATGACCAGCGCAGTGGAATACCTAACAAATACAATACTTTGCAATTTAAGGTATTGTATGGTGTTTCTACTGTTTATGGGCGGTCGTATCGCTTACCATCAGACGAACGGCAAGCTCGTCTCGTCATTCAAAGCAATAAAAAAAAGAACTGTAGAGTCCAATTTGATTAGAATTTGCAGTACGTTTTAATCCTAATAAAAATGACTATAAAACTCTTGGATCACTCGTTCAGCTTTCACCAAATCAAATATTAACGACAGTAAACCTTATAGTGGCGTGTGCTGTATACGATTTTACGGTATTGCTGTAGGCAATCTCTATATTTTCATATAAAACGTTTCTTTAACGTTGGTTTATAAGAATACTCGTATAACTATTTAATTTCTTTTTAATAGGTAAAATGTTTAATTTTTTTTAGAGTACTGTATGCTTAATTCGAAAATTTACTCAGAAAATTTGGCAGTTAATGTAGAGCATTGGTTCTCAAAGTAGTCCAGGCGGACCCCCAGGGGTCCAAAGGAGACGTGACAGGATCTACGTTGACGTGACCAAAAATAAGTGTTCACTATCGTAAGCGGGGTCTATGAAAATGTATCTGATTTGATAGTAAAGTACTAAAATATTGGCTTGATTTCATATATCAATATAGGCAGATAATATTGATAAGGGTAGTAGAAGGCACAATAATAATATCAGCCTTGTATTATATACTTGCCCACTGCTGAGCACGGGCCTCCTCTACTACTGAGAGGGATTAGGCCTTAGTCCACCACGCTGGCCTAGTGCGGATTGGTAGACTTCACACACCTTCGAAATTCCTACAGAGAACTTCTCAGATGTGCAGGTTTCCTCACGATGTTTTTCTTCACCGTTCAAGCGAACGATAAATTCACAAAGAATACACACATGATTTTAGAAAAGTCAGAGGTGTGTGCCCTTGGGATTTGAAACTGCGGACATTCGTCTCGGCAGTCCGTTCCACACCCAACTAGGCTATCAGGCCAGAAGGCACAATGACCCGAATATAACTGTCCAGACCCCCCTTCGATGGCTAAGCGATAAAGTAAAATAAGTGATAATGCATTTCCTTCGCAAAACCAAAAAAGGTCCAAGGGAAACAGCAAAATTTTGAAAGTGGTCTATGAGAAAAAAAAGTTTGAGAACCTCTGACGTAGAGTGTCAATGTCAGATAAGTCATTAAAGTATATCTGACTTTGTAACGACTGACGGACTTTTCATGACTCCAGCATTTTATCTTAAGTAAAGTTTGTGAATGTTTGTTAAGAATCGGACAAGTGCGAAGAAACTCGCGCACCAAGGGTTTTGTACAAACGTACGTAAGATACCTACGTATATAAGCTCAAACTTAACTTTGTCGTTCCTTCTGTCCCATCCCTTGACACTTATTATTGCATCAAGCGCAAGTAATAAATTTGTAAAAGTAAATTTGTTGTTTTTTTTTAAATAACATATACGGTTTTCATGTTCTTTTTACATGTGCTATAAGATATTGCTTCTTGCCAAACTTCATGATTCCAGGTCACGGAAAAAACTCTATAGGTTTTGATTACCTTATGAAATCTAAAAGTATGCGACACGAACGGTTATATCTTTTGATTGCATTGACTTGATGTTATTATAGCTGAAAGAAACCCGACAATACAAACCATATACACCCGACAGAAACCCGAATATTTGATATAGATTTCAACTTGATACCTCTATGCGTTCCTGAGGAAAAGGGTCTTTACAGACAAACGGACAACAAAGTGATCCTATAAATTATGACTTTTTGGTTATTCCGAATTATCAGAAGTGGTATAGAATATAATATGCATAGCTATCTTCTAAATTTACTTGAACTTGCACGAAAGTAACTCCTGTCTCCATATTTTTAACTCCATTTCTAATAAAAAATTACGCGTTTTTGTCACTTTAAATATTACTGCATAAAATATTTGCCAATAAAAATTCATAACGCATGAGTCCTATAAATCAATATATCTAATATCTATACAGTAAATCAAACATTGAAATACGCCAACACATAAAATAGCCATTTAAATCCAACCATATGCAAATACAAGATTAGAATCATCCACAACTCATAAAATGTATGTTTAATCCTATTGCGTCACATCCGCATGAAAAGCTTTCTGGAAAAAAAAAACTCTAAAAATACCGTGAGAGAAGCTCGGAAATCTCTTATAATCCGTAAACATACGGCTTAAGCCTTTTCCGATGAGATAATTTCTTAAGCCGGTGCCGAAGCGGGTGTAAGTTAGTACAGACTAATATCAACATAAGGGGGTCCACACACGATGAAGTTAAACTGAGAGTTTTGGCTTGTGTTTGAAGCGTTTACTTAGTTTTGGCTGTGGAGATTGGATGAGTTAACTTGTTGGATACCTTAGTTTGTTTGGAATTAGTGTGTATTAGGATATTAATAATAATACACAATGTCACCTTTATGGCTAACTGGTAACTTATATGGGTATAAATAAATTTCTGTAAAATATGGACAATATTCATAGTTTAAAAGTTATCAGAAGACCAGTTTTATTCATGTCCACCCCTTCAAATACTATTTGCCAATTACGTTTCAAAAACTAAACTATAATTTAAATTAGTAAAATATTTTGTAAAATAGTTAGATTAACTATTTTCCGGGTTTTATCGCGGTTTTATTATTATTATTTTCTGCCGACGTTTCGAGGACTTTGTAGCTGTCACGGTCACGGGGTGGACTGAGGTAATGGTCGTCCAAAAAGGCAAAGTTATATGTACCTACATTTTAAAATTATACAAAACCACGTGAGAGAATAATAATATAAAAAACCGGAAAATAGTTTTATTTTAATGTCTAATATTCGCGTAAACATAATAAATCATTATAATTTAAACTGACAGTTTAAACTGATCGTGTGAAACACCAACAGTTTACATAGTGAAAATTAGCACTTAGTGAAAGCAAGCGTGGCAAGTGTGTTTATCTTCTGTAACAATAAATTCAAATTGTTATGACAATGTATTTAGGTTTCCTAATAGAAAATTTTACGACTGAAATTAGTGGAGGCATTTATAGTCGGTTTTAGGAGTAGTAAAAGATAATTTGTTTGAACATAGGTAATTCCTGAAAGCTGGAAGCATTTAGTGCATGTTTACACGGTAAAAATGTTCTTAAAACGGTGTTAATAGTGTTTATTTCCAATTGCACTCAACTTTGTAAATGTTGTTACGGTTTACGTTCTTTAGCTTTGAACTGAGCTGTTAGGAACTGTAATTATTATATTTTGAACGCAAAATTTAAAAGTAAAATAAAATGTTTCAGTTACAAATTTGAACACATTTATACTAGTTTAAATTGAACGATTTAAAAACTGTTTTGGAATTTAAAGTTACGTCGTTTTTTACTCTGTTTCGGATAAGGATTTGGTTAAGAATACAAAAGAAGGCATGTAAGTATTAGATGTATATTATAATTAGTTTTGGTCGTAACATAAATAGACTATAATTATCTGGTATAATAATATAGATCAATGTGTGAATTATTTAGAAAACTTACTTTACTGCTGGTTAGTTGATATCAATTTTGGAATTATTCTTGTAATATATAATTTTCTACATTTCTAGTCCCCACCCTCCCCTTATAGAATCATAATCATAATAATATAGCTTAAAAACCTAAAGAACAACACAATTCTAAACAAATACAGCTAATAAAAACAAAACAACTGTAAAAGGAAACGTAATTATCAAAATTTTTATGTTTATAGTTCCCCAACATTTATTCAAACAAGATTCCTAATAACCAAGAAGGTTGAATTTCATTGTGCCGGAGGTTATTTCTTTCTTTTTCCGAAGCCAAACCCGTCACCGCAAGAAATGCCTTTGAGCGAGTAAGTTCCACTTAAATCTACTGAAGCCCGGAGCGCTCTCCAATCTGCCCGTTTACACATCGAGCACCGTAGTCAAGTACGCTGTTAAAACCAAAATATATGTAGTTTTAAGGAAATTAACAAAAGTTTTTGTGATTCATATATCTCACAGTCCACCACGCTGTGCTAATGCGGTTTGGCACACTTCATATACCTTCTACAGAAATTCTTACGCAGAATTGTTAGGTTTACGGGATATTTTCTTTCACAGTTAAAGTAAGCGATAATTCATACATAATACCCACATAACTTTAGAAAAGTCAGAAGTGTGTATGTGTCCTTGGGTCTTGAAACTTCGGACATACCTTTTGGCAGTCCGTTCCACATTCAAATAGACTATGGATATAGTTTTAATACGTTTATCTTAGAGGGTAGTTCAAGAGCGGTTATGTCAGATAGCTTTTGATAAAAGTTGGTAATGAAGGATGATTTTACTCTGAAACTAATCATTATGGTGTTACATAATATATCATAATTATTAGGCGTTCTTTTACGGTATCTTAATATATTTATAACTGATGCTTACAAGCTACAAGTGGTAAGTAGAGATAATAAAAACCAAAACTTTCATAATATTTCTACTCTAAATAAATTAGAAGTAAATAATACAAATAAGCTAGAAATTATTTGTTTTGTAAATTTTGCTCTTGTTGATTGATATTTTTTAAATGGTACTCAGATAAATCTTACGAACCGTTTTTAGTGTAAGCATAGAGTATAACCATAGATATGGCGCAGGCAACAAACTAAAAAAAATATTTTCCTAGGAAAATACCTTGTTTATGATTTTTCTAAGGATTTTTATTATAATATTTGTTTTATAATATGATATGCGACTAATCCTGAACTAAATAAACATTGGGTTCATTGCTATCGACAAATTAATGAAGAAAACAAAAGACAAATTGAAACGTAAACACATGGACATTTTATAATATGAGTAAATATTTGATGTTTGGACAATCCATCATGAAAAATAAATAGAACGAAAAACAAATAATTAAAAGACCTCTCAAAAAACATTTGTAATAAACAAAGAAAATTTAAATCCGACGTCGGAGCATTATTTTTATCTGTCTCGAAATGTACACGTATGAATTAAACATGATGTTTTAAGGTTTTTTTGGCAAGTTCTGCGCATTTGTTTTGTTTACATTTTGTGAAAAGGAGTTAATTTCTTATTGCTTTAAGTAAACAGATTTAATCTGTGTTATGAGTAGAAACATTGCCTAGGTGGCGTAGTTGTACTGCTGCGCGGTACGACAGCGCTCTGAGGTCCTGGGTTCCACCCGGGTCGGGCAGTAATTTTGGGTTTTTCTGCTCAGTACTAGCCTGGAGTCTGAAATTTGTGCCCGATATAACGATAGGCTCGCCCCCTATCACATCATGGAACACACTTGGCGAAAAGTGGGTGCCCTAGTTGCGCCTCAGCATATCCCTTCGGGGATAAATGCGTGATAATTTGTGGGTGTGTGTATGAGTAAAAATTATATGGCTATTATAGAAACTAATTATAATTTTCAGTACACACGATAAAAACTAATAAAAAATGATATTCATAATAATATATATCCACCTATAATAGAAAATGTATTTTTTATGTTAAAAAACCTCTCCACAATTCCACATGTCACTAACTTTACTACGAGGTACCTTAGAAAAATCTAAATTTCTCACATCTTCATCTGGTAAAACCGATACCTTAATAACGTATCCAATAGCAAAATATGGAATATTAAGGTAATAAAGTTTGCAACTCAAATCAAAGCTTACGGTACACAGACCAAGTTCTTGGCGAACTTGTGGACGCCTTACTACGTATTTACATAAAATAATTTAAGTCAATCCTCTACCGTGTAAAGCTATTTAGGACTTCCGAGATATGCGATAAATAAGAAAATTTCGCGAGATCTTATTTCGACTTTAATTCATACAAATAGGATGAAATTGCTGTAACAGACAGTGAAAGTGATGACTTGATAAAGTACAAAACAAATTTTATATGAGGTATCTTAAAATCATTATGATTGCAAAAAAATAAATAGTCATGATACATAGTTAAATTGATGATACTAAGAAGTATGCTATCAAAAACAAGAAGGACAAAGAGCGGTCGCTGGTAAAGTGTTGAAAATCCATTTTAAAAGATTTGAAACGGGTTCAGCTGAGCATGGAAGCAATAGAAAGTGGTGCTGGTAAATCACAAATTTTGACGCTAAGTAACTGAACAAGATAAAATTGAAATAGTATACACATACACACGCACGTCTTTTATCCTCGAAGGAATAGACAGGCGTAACTGGTGCATCCACTTTCCTCCGTGTCTATGCCGTCTCATAATGTGATAGGGAACAAGTCTATTGCCAAATTGGGGCCAAATTTCAAGCAACCGAGACTTCAGTAATGCAGTCATATCCTAATACCACCACGTTACCGAAATAGTCAGATGATATAACTTTTAGATGCATCCATTAGATGATACCAATATAGACCTTGTAACAAGTAAACAAAAATAAACAGTCAAATAATTCCGAATTGAACACGAAGTTGAAAAAAAAAAAATTTTTGATGCGTCTTCATAATTTTTTTTATTTGAATTTTGAATGTTTTTATCATAGAGGAGTTCGATGTTTAGTAAAACATACATCAAGTTCGAGTATTACATCTTACATAAATTATTTGAATCGAAGTATCAGATAAGCCACTTATCGAACTAAGCTTCTAATTTATCTGTGAACGGAGACCAATTAATCAGTAAATTGCATTTCAATGACCAATGGTAAACCAAGTCAAAATCTCCAAAATTAAGACTCTAGAGAGCTCTAAGCATTCCATAGTAGTGAGGAATATAATTTAAGTTTAGATAAATACAATATTAGTGGCATTAGCACTATATTGTAGCTATAGGGTTTTAATTTTAAAATCAATCAAAATCAAAGTGTTTTATAGCATAAATAGGACATATCAAATATCAAAGACACTAAAATCTCCTTTTTAACGACATGATCATAAATAAAACAGTTTGGTTTAATTTAAAATATTTCAAAAAATGTATTGTTTTTTAACCGTTTATTGAGCACAGCGTTTGTCTCTTACTTTTTTTTTAATATTGAGTATTATGTCACACAGTATGTTTGTATTTGATATCCAACTATCACAGTAGTTATTGCATTTCCATTGTGTTTAATTTAGAAAATCTTTCACCCAAATCGCATTCATTCTTTGAAATCATCAACACAATTCTTCTTTAGGTTTATATGTTTACAGTCGGTGTTTACAATCAAATGATCCACTTACTTATAAAACATTCCATAAAACCATCATACAAGATAGCCTATCTCCAAACAGCCATAAAGATAGTCCCCCTTTCAATTTAATTACTAATGTTAACCAACGAGTAATCGATGCGTCCTCACACGCCTGTCCATTAGACCGTAGCTTTCACGCAATTGTTTACTACTCATTGGACTCTGTTCCACTCCCTTGATTAAGTATATAGCTTTGTCTACAGGTATTAAATCTTCGCATTCTTTATAATTGCGAGCATTCTATTACGCTTTAACTTTTAAAAAAAGAATACGAAGGTATGTTACTATTTCGTTTGTTTTCTGTGAGAGAAACATAAATTCGAGTAAGAAGTTTGTTCAAAATGCTAGTTATATGTTATTTAATTCAAGTGAGTAACTTCGTATTGTAGTTTATTTAGAAGTTCTATTTTATTTTGTGTCTTTTGCTATCCATTTTATCATTACTAATTATATAAAGCATGAGACGGTTATACGTTTCACAGTAACTGTTACATAGTACGTTTCTCATGTTACTCATTACATTGATGTGCCAATTAATCTATGTTTAGAACTAAGCTCGTTGTAATCGTGTACGCACGAACGCACATTGTCGAAGCTGTAATACCATATAACCATAACATTTACCTTTAGACTTTTAATTATTTGTATTGTAGCCAGTGAGATTCTGTGTTTGTCTAGGTTCGACAAATATAATACTTTCTGTCTTGTTATTTGCGGGTTGTTTTCACAAATATCTTCATTTTTGCTGCAATAAAAGGTTTTCTATACCTGCTTATAACGCAAGGAAATTGCAAATATGAAGAATTCAAAATGAACAAGCATAATTAATGAACTTTTATCAATAGAAATAGATACAATGCAAATAAAGATATGAAAGGGCATACAGAAATTCACGTGAGTATCGTCTTCCATACAAACGATGCATAAACATTTAGAGTTTCAAAGAACTCGCATAGAACGAAACGGATATTCAAAGCGAATAATGGATTTATTATGAAAGGGTAGTCGATAGTTGAAATTGTTTAACGTTCCAAAGAGTTATTAGAAATTGCATGTAGAATTTCATTCATCGTACACCGAAATGGTTTGGAGAATAGAATTTAAAATTATGTTTAATAAATCGTTTCTGTTTGTCTTGTTTTATAATTTACTGATGTTTGTATAGCGTCCTAACATATTCTGGATCTTAAGAAGTTTAACTTGGTTTCAAATAATTACTTCAAGAACTAAATCCCACTTGCTGGTTGTACATTAACCGGTTAATAGACGAGGTTCTGATGATCAATTTACATTGGACTATAATAGGGTGTTTGGATAATCCTAGGTCTCCTGATGTTTATTCTTCAACGGATTGAGACTGAATGAACCAGAAGGTTATTTCGCATCATCATACCATCAAAGCCGTTCCGGTAGGCGACGGCCTAGCTGTACCACTGGCTTACCATCAGGCGGACCGATTGATAGTTTGCCTAATAAGGCGATAAAAAAGTAGTACATAAAGCCCTGAGAAGATAAATGTGATTTCATTGTGAAGTATACTCTGCCCAAAACACAAGGATAACTTTAATTTTTAAAACCAGATTATCTATCTTGTCAACTGCCTTATAAATAACGAACCCAAGTTCATGATGACCTACATACTTAGCGTAGGCTGCGAACCAGATCAACTTGTTGGCTCAATTCCACGGCTTTGTAGTGCCAAATTATATGGTCGAATTGTGTTTGGTAAAACTCGGAACAATGGACAGTATTTGACGCAATGGCTACTAATTCATTATTTTGGATCGCGGTAAGGAACTTTGAGATGTCATGATTTAGGGAAAGATGGAGTAATTTATCGTATATAAGGTTTAATTTGTCATTTAAATTCTTATCAGCCAGTAAAGCATTAGTATCAGCCCTGTATTATATAGTGTCACACTGCTGGACACGAACCTCTTGTATAACTAAGAAGAATTAGGCCTTAGTCCACCTCGCTAGCCTAATGCGGATTGTAAGACATCACACACCTTGAAAATTCCTATATTAAAATACTTAATTAATGTTATCTATAGGGGAGGATACTTTTAAAAAGGAATGGAAATGGTAGAGGCCACGCTTTTATATAACAGACATGTCAAACAAGTTTGTGATATATTTTTTCCAAAAATAAAAATAATTTTTAATTTTCGTATAGCTGAATTCAGCAAGATATTCCTTAGGGATCTATTTCACGTTTTACCTCTCATGTTACCTAAAAAACGATTCCCAAGTCCCACATCATAACGCTCCGAGCACAAAGCTGATAGGCAATATCTTTCCTTAAGGTGGCGTAATGAGGACGATAACAAATCTGCGCGAGAAATTCTGCGATATCTACAATGTGGGAAGGGAGTTATATTCAGTCGTTAACGGTAAGAAACGTGCTTTTTATCTGGTTACCTTATTTATATACAACTCACGGCCAGCTTTTTGAAAATAGCTGTCAATTTAAACAACTTTACTGTCGGTCTCTCATATGTGAGAGTTCGCCTGGGTAAATTACCGCAATATCTATTTCTGCCGCCAAGCAGCAGTGTGTAGTCACTGTTGTGTTCCGCTTTACTAATGAACATAATGAGAAATAACATCTCATGTCTCAGGATGGCGAGCGCAGTGGAATAACAAACAATACTTTGTAACGCAAGGTGTTTGATGGTGTTTCTACTGTTTATGGGCGGTTGTAGCAACACCATACAGAACTTTGAATTACAAACTGCGTGGCACTCCGTTAAGTCTCATAAAGCCCAGTTACAATGTTACAATCCTTAATACCTATTATATATATTTTACCTCAATAATAGGTTTTGTTTTCATTATAGTCCATTCCCTCTTCCTTCTCCTGATAAACAGATTAAAAACGTATTGTCAATTTAAAAACTTAATTCAGATCTTTCGAAATTTAAAATATGTCCGTTAATCGCATGGACGTGCGTTCCATTAAAATTCTGTTAACATAAAATTAAAACGACGGTTAATAACTCTTCCATGCTGTAAAATTTATTGTGTTCGTGTATATTGCAACATTTTTTCCAGTACACTGTAAATACTTTATAACACCTGGTAGAAAGATCTCACTGCGCCTATACGTTTATATCAAAGCGCGTTTAACGAGAGATATTATCTCTCGTTGCTATAGTTATGTCATCTATCTAATTGATTTTACATATTGATATTTGAAACCTAGTCGAGGTCATTTTTTATGGTTTGAAAAAAATTCGAAGTTTTGTCCTACTTCAAAAAACATTTTCATTAAGAATAAAACTTCCTATGAGATTATCCCTGAGTGATATAAGAAAAAACACTTGTTAATCATAGTTTTAAACACATCAAAAATAATTACCATAAAATAACAAAAAATAAAACTGAAAATTAGGTAACTTTCACCCCGAAAACATACTAACGTGGAGTCACTACGACTAGCTAGTTCTATTAAAGATTAAATGCACTAAAATCAGTTCTTCATTCTACCATAACTCTTCCAAAAATATCTAACATAAAACCAAAGATAAAACCATTAAACAATTCCATTCAATTCTTTAAACCCCAAAACAAACCAATCTCGATTAATGGAGTAGATGATCGCCATATTCTGTTAGCATTAGGTTTTTCGAAGGACGAATGTGAGCGTGCCATAAAGAAATTTACGATGTCGTTTTATGACCGAAGAATTAATCAAAACGGCATTCGGTTGAGCTAGACTAAGTGTATTTAATGACCTGCGTCACACAATTAGCCGTAGGGGATTTGTTTGGGATCTTCTTTAAATTATTTTTCTTGAAGATTGTAAGGGTCGATGAGGAAGGCCGTAGTCACAGTGAAATTTAAAATTAAATTGTATCGCATTCGTGTCTATACAAATGTTTTCAATTGATTTATTCGAATAATGAGTAATTTATGAATAAAAATAGCTTTAGTGAATATATTTAAGCACAAGTCAAGCGTGATATCGATAATACGTATCAAATAAATCATTTTTTATTTTACTTCAATAATGATTTGTGTTTGGGTTACTATATATTTTGATTATTTGGTCAGTATTAATAAAAATCCGTTAATAAGACTATTCTTCACTATCTCATCTCATTGTATGTCTATACTGTAATGTCTAGAAGGAAGCACAGTCGACGAGACAAGATTGTGAAGGAAATTGAAAATGTGTCTACAAGCGAAAACGAGTTGTCCGATGTCGAATGTATTTATCAATTCTTGCATATTGAGTGATTTGAAACGAACTGAACAGTAGGATTCGAACAAAAAAAGATTTTATTTACAACGATAAACGATTGAATTTCGAAAACAAAACAATTTATCATATAGTCTACATTAGCGATAAAGATTTCTATTGCATTTTAAATTATTGTCGACATTCGAAATTATGCATTCAATTTCTTCAATAATTTCAACTATCACCCACTCTTACTATAAATCCATTATACGTTCTAAATTCAAAATATCTAAACGTTTCCGAACGACACACTAAACGTGGATTCACACAAGATTCCAACAGATCTAGACTCGGTAAACACGATCCAAACGGTACACCAGTATTTACGTTATCCAGATATAAAATTAGAAACTTATAAATAAGGAAATTTGTTTAATAAACAGACAATCAAAACAGAAACGTTAATTTGATGTAACGGGTGTTGGATTTTATGTATGGTTAGATGTGTTTATATCAGTTGGTCTGGATTGGATTTCGAAATCGTGACCCAGTTTTACGCAGGTGCTAAATCTTTCGCAGCTTCTGGATTAAAGGTGGTTTATAATTCAATGAAGATTCGACCAGTTCGTTCACTATTGGTGAGCGCTACTTACGGAAACTTACGTTCGTGGTCGTCCTTTTAACTACAAGGTGGACAAACGACATAAGGTTGCAGAAACTCGTTATATTCAAGCCGCGTCTAACAGGTTGGCTTGGATAACTTTATGAGAAGCCTATGTC
The DNA here is from genome assembly GCF_014839805.1 of Manduca sexta. Lineage (NCBI taxonomy): Eukaryota > Metazoa > Arthropoda > Insecta > Lepidoptera > Sphingidae > Manduca > Manduca sexta. Next base: position 3,494,260 of record NC_051137.1, on the reverse strand, counting down.
CAGCAGTAGACTTCCTGTGCCTGATATTATAAATAGTTGTAAAATATATGACGTTAAACATAATTTTTATTTAGAAAGGATTGCTCTTATATCTTGAGGATTTAGTTTTTAAGTATCATAATTCCCAATAATATAGACTATAACATGAATACATATGGGAAAATACGAAAACAGTAATCTTGGAAATTCCAAACAGATTTAATAGACGCTAGAAATATGCAAGATGACAACAAATCAGACTAATTGCATATAGAGATTTAGGATTCCAGTTCTTCTCTAAGTATAGTTAATGCTAAATTAAGTTAATTAAGATATATCAAAACAATTAAAACCGTTCGAAATTTTAAATAATATAATGTTTATATAAAATAATGTTTGTCGTCAAAATATTACCAGATTTCAATTGAAAGAATTAATTCAGATAGTCGGTAACAAAAGTTATATTCATGTTAATTATAGTGTAATACTAAAAACGCTACCATGGCAGAGTACATGAGTACCATAATTCTGTCGATAATAAAGTCAATTTAAAAGATATCAAGAAACAAGATCAGTCATTTGATTCTCTTAAATTATTTCATATTCCTTAAAATATTTTCCGAAGTTGCTCATAAATAAGCTATAAGCATTTGGATACAACATTTAACATAAAATTGCACAGATACATTTCAGGGACTCTTGCCAAATGGTCCAGAAAAATACTTAAATCGATGTATAATATTTGTTCTTACCATTTCCAAAACATTTGACCAGACCCTTAGACTTAAATGGAAGGAACATTAGGAAAGCGAGACTGCAAACTAAATTACAGCGATTCGTTGATACTATGTTTGTCTAATGACTTAGCAAACCAACGAATCTATACAAAGTTGAATTTGCGCAGTTCCTTCGACCGATAACTAAAATATTTCGTAGCAGAATAGTAAATAGAATTTTCTGTTATAACGTGAATAGCAAATCTGTGGGCAACATCTTCATTATCAGGGTCTTAGGGTTCTGACCCGTACTCTGGTAAGGTCAGGGCAACATCATTCAGGGTTACCTGATGGTAAATAAAGTGACGTTCAAATCGAATGTCGACTGTTAACAGAAGAAAGATGATGATCTCTTACCATTCGACATAATAACGTCAATCTGTTCGGAGGCGGCGACTGCCTCGGTGGCGTAGTTGTATTGCATGCCCGGTACAATAGCGCTCTGAGGTCCTGGGTTCGAATCCCGGGTCGGGCAAAGTGATATTTGGATTTTTCTGCTCATTATCAGCCCGGAGTCTGGAATTTGTGCCCGATATGGCGATAGGCTCGCCCCCTATCACATCATGGGACGGAACATACTTGGCGAAAAGTGTGTGCCCTAGTTGCGCCTCTGCATACCCCTTCGGGGATAAATGCGTGATGTCATGTATGTATTTTCGGATATAAACAGTTTTTTATATAAGTATGGCAAGTGACATCACTGATTCTGATGTTAAGGTTCAGAAAGCATATCGACTGATGTGAGATATCGCCTGCCAATCGACATAACCATGCCGCATGTTCCGAACAGGGCCCTTATTCTGTATGATAGTGTAAACGCGTAACGCGGCCGTGTCATGTTATCTTCGAGAAATGTGCGTGGAATGGTATTCTGTAAGCCAAATTTCTATAGTCCTAAACATGATGCGTTGTGTTACGTGCTTGTTACACACTGTCAAAATAACGTGCGGGATAGAGAATAAGGCCCTAGGATGTTATACACAGACCGATACCAAAACTCGGCACTTGCGTGGGCTATTACGGCAGATTTTACCATACGTAAGATAATCGCTATCTAGCTAGATACAAAACCAACTATAATTATTTTTTTAGCGTTCTTTTTCAGTCAGAAGTCAGTGTTCCACGCATAATTATATTCGTATTCCAGAGAAATGCATTCGTTAATGAAGAAATTGAGCGATTCCATTTCAAATAAATTTTCATTGCGCGATAAAAAGCGAGGAAGAATGGAAACATTTCTTCCTCTCCAATGAACAGCAGCTATGCATATATTGATGGCTCCGATTTACTTTGTATGTTATCTGGCAGCGGACTTCGAGCGACCGTAGCATTTTATTGAATTGGTTGGACCTTCCCTCAAATTATTTATCACTGGGTTGTCATGTACCTAACATGAATTTTGACAACAACAATTTAAGTGAGGCTGAAGTGTATTATTATTGTTAATCCTTAATATAAATAAACGATTGAATTCACTGTAGCTTAATCACGTTAGTTCGTATTTTTTTCAAAATAAATGTCATCAAAAAAGTACCTGTTAATTATTGAGCGTTGGAAACAGACTTGGTTTCTTTATATCAGCTGAAACTCGTAGGCCTACGAAATCATTTATTCCTTTATATTCAAAAGTCGTAGGTCCACATATCAGTTTATTCTTTACTCAATCAAAATAAACGCAAAATACCATACTCCAATAGTTCAGCCTAAGCTTCTGTGAAAATAAAACATAACATCTTCATCCGTTTATGACCCATGCATCCAAGTGTAAATATAAATAGATTCAAATCAGTCATGTAGAAATGCGTAGATACACAAAATACAACATAAACACCGTGAAGGAAATGACCCCTAAAGGTTAGGTTGAACGTGGTGCGAATAACATTTCGCATCCAAAATGACCTTTACAACATTAAATCTGATGAGACCAACGAAATTGAAATTTCAATGTGTTTTTCTTCAATCCATTGCTTTTAGATCTGGTGTTTCGCTATTTAAATCTCTGCGATGCGCTATAAATATTGATCTAATTTAGTATCGCTCGGTGGCAAAAACATCTCATTCAGAAAATAAACGGCGTAAATTCGTTTTTAAATTCCAAAGTCGAATAGCGAAACTCCTCACTTGCATTCAAATCATTTTGCATAGATCATCGCTCGGCTAGTATCGAGAATTTCAAACTGTTATTATTCAGATATCTGAACTCCGAAATTCGTTAGATGTTAAAGTTTTATTGTTTAAATCAGGGTTGTCGACATTAGACGACAACAAATTCCAGAATTTATCGTAGTTGCAAAACAATGTAAGATTTGATCATGGTACTAAGAAACAAAACAAGAAACTATTTTGACATAAAAGTAAACAAACAGATTAGCCCAAATTAAAAGAACTCCATCAAACCAATGTGAATGACCGACGGAGGCAATAGGAATCTCTTTGAGATGATGAAAACGACCACACTGACACGAAATCTTTGATCTCCGTCCCCAGTGGCCGAAAAACTAGGGCACCGTTTGTACATGTGATAAGCGTGGAACTAAGAGCCCATTGTTATTGTGTAGTGTAGGAAATGATTAGTACGGCAGTTACGATTTCATAGAAAAATCTTAAAATAAAATGTATTATGGTCGAGTAAATATTAAGTTATTTGGTAGAAGTAAACGCCAATTACTAGACATTTTATTCACAAGTAACACATACATGACCCAAAAAAAACATTGCTTTTCTCGAAAAGGAAATTTTTTACCTTTGTTCTTAGACAGGCTAACATTAACTAAAGCGGGCACGTTCTCAGTAGTCACATAAAAAAATAGAGTATGTAAAATATATCATCATCATCAGCTGCAGGTCCACTAGTGAACTTGGGCCTCCCCCAAAGATTGCCAGATCGACTTATTGGAAGCAGCCCGCATCCAGCGCCCTCCTGCGATTGTATAATATATATTTAATATTATTGCAAGAGAAAGGACTGATACACAGATAATATTTTTATATTTATTGATTTTTGACGCGTGAAAATTGCGTGGTCATGATACAGCTATCTATAAATATATGTATATTTATTCACAGATACTTCACACACGGACCATGTGAATGGTTGTACGCGCCAACTTCAAATAATCGTCTTATATAAGACAAACATATTTTTCTTTTATTCATACACTGTCAACAATTCAATAAGTGAAAAAGAAACGAAACATTTCATAAAAATAGTGTACCTATGTTTTTGTATGACTAAGTAAATTTTTTCTGAGACAATATCTACTATCTTAATACAATTTAAAATTTACGGCTAGACTGAAGAAATTATATTTAGGCAGAACTAATTACAAGTCTAGATTAAAGGTCCCAAAAAATTTAGAAAAACGGTATATTTCGCACGCATGCCTGCGTCTTAATTTTTTATCCTCTTACTAATACAATGTATTTAAGACGACCTTTTGAAGGCCCTTGAGAAACGCTTTTCGCTGAATTTTTATACGAGACATCAAGCAATTTGATTAAGTAGACTTTGTAGTATATTAGATGTTGGTTTCAATCTTTTAAGTGAAATAAAGTCCCTTGGATTGCTTTTTCAGTAAATTACTTGTTTTTTTTTTTGTTATTTTATCGTATAATATTAATTAGTTTCAATATATTGGTATGTCTTCATAACCATTTCAATTTCGCTTAACCGCAAAACAGATTTAATTGGAATCAAAATAAACCTGTCGTACTGTGACTGCTTTATCGTGTGTTTTTGCGAATGGGCCGAGCTCTGACCTTTACGATATGGCAGATTTGCGTCGTTGCTGGTCCCAACTCTAATCCCGGGATTATGCGGGACGGACCCAATCTTCCCGGGAACGTTTTGTCACCGAAATATTTTGGTAATTTCGGAAACTTGGTAAATACTCATTATGATTGTAACTTTGTCTGTTAATATTGACGTATGTAAACATTTTGTGGGTTTTGGAAAATGTCTGACTGAAACTTAAAGGTTATGCCTGTTTTGTGACAACGGTTTGATGTTAATAAATGGTTTTAGAATTTTTATAATCCAAATAACGAAAAGATTGGCAACTTAGTACTTCTAATAATAGCTGAATTATAAGTTACCCAGACCGAACACCTAATGAAGGAGACAGATAAGTTAAAACATTTATGTTACTCTAACCGCATCTCTAATGCGGCACACCTACCGCTAGCAAAAATCACACTGAAACTTCCTATATTATATTTTTCCATATATATCAGATACCTAATGCATAGAAAAAAATATATTGAAATCAAATAAGCCGCGTAAATTTGGTCTAAATACTCCACTGATTTACATACAATTATGTTTTTCGGTAGCTTGTTTTTGTTTGAAACGTGAACTGTTTGCATTATGCGAATTATTTGTACGTTCTATATAAAGTACTAGCTTTTTGCCTCAAAATCCGCGCAGTCCTTCTGCGTAGAATTCTAACCAAAGCTTTATGGTAAATTGCGAATATCTTAACACTAGCTTTTGCGCGCGGCTCCGCCCGCGTTGTAAAGTTTTTCAGGCTAAAGTTTTCCATTATAAAAGTAGTAGTTTCCCGGGAGCCTATGTTCTTCCCAGGGTTTCAAACTGTCTCCATACAAAATTTCATCTTAATACGTTGGGTAGTTTTTGAGTTTAAGACGTTCAGGCAGACGGATGCAGCGGGGGACTTTGTTTTATAATATATTTTTATAGAACTTTTTAAGAGGAACAATCCCGTCATACATCATTGTTGCATAACTTTAACCGTTTACGCAGCGCACGCAACGGAAGCTCTCAAAACTAATAAATTGTCCCCGTATTTGCAACATATTTCATTACTGCTCCGCTCCTATTGGTCATAGCGTGATGATATACAGCCTATAGCACCCCACAAATAAAGGGCTATCCAACACAAAACGAATTTTTCAGTTCAAACTGGTAGTTCCTGAGATCAGCCATTACTGCTCCGCTCCTATTGGGTATAGCGTGATGATATATAGCCTATAGCACTCCACGAACAAAAGGCTATCCAACGCAAAAAGAATTTTTCAGTTTGGACCGGTAGTTCCTGAGATCAGCCATTACTGTTCCGCTCCTATTGGGTATAGCGTGATGATATATAGCCTATAGCAATCCACGAACAAAGGGCTATCCAACGCAAAAGAATTTTTCAGTTTGGACTGGTAGTTCCTGAGATTAGCCATTCCTGCTCCGCTCCTATTGGGTATAGCGTGACGATATATAGCCTATAGCACTCCACGAACAAAGGGCTATCCAATGCAAAAAGAATTTTTCCGTTTGGACTGGTAGTTCCTGAGATTAGCGCGTTCAAACAAACAAACAAACAAACTCTTCAGCTTTATATAATAGTATAGATTACGATTATCCCCGCATCTAATTTATTGAAATAAAGCCTATATTCTGTTACAATTATTAATCAGACCACATATGATAACTTTATGAAAATCTATTCAGTATTTTCGGAGATTTAAGCTAACAAACAAAAAGATTGACAGAAATTCTAAAATATTATTTGTATTTAATTATTCTTGTTTAATCATCATGTTTCTTATTATTTTATTTCTATATATAAACACCGAAAATAACAGAATTGATTCTATTATTTTATTGTTAGCTTTGGCCTACGAATCCGCCTGCGTGAAAGTTTTCCCGAGATAGTTATTATCCCGTGATAAAATGTAGTCTATAGGACTTAGAGATAATATAGCTTCTTATTCGTGAAAATAAATCAAAATCGGTTACGTAATTCCTGAGACAATTTAAAACAAACACACATTTCAGCTTTATTTTTATATAGATGGATATAGATAAAGCAGAGTATAATTAAAATGATCCTTGTACTTCCTACATCGTTACCTCGCAGTGAGAATTTCGATTACTTCATTTATCTTGACGATGAAATTGTTTATCATTATGTTACGGAGTAAGTGGTAGAAGAGATATTATTAGTGAATAAATCATTTTATCATCGTGTATGAATATTTTTCCAGATAAAAAGTAGCCTATGTCCTTCCTTCCCAGGGTCTTAAAATATCTCCATACCAAATTTCATCAAAATCCATTGGATAGTTTTTGAGTTTATCGTATTCAGATAGGCAGACAGATGTGGCGGTGTACTTTGTTTTAAAATATATTTTTTACAACTTTTTAAGTGGAACAATTTCGTTCTCCATGATTGTTGCGTGAGCGCCCTGTAAGCGTATTTGGAACTAAAATGCGGCCTAACATTACTTTCGTGTAAACTTCGAATTGCCATCGAACGTGTGTCAAATGCGTGGGAATCGTTTTTTTTTTACGTATTAATTAGCTGACCCGACAGACATTGTCCTGTCTTAACTATGAATGCCCGCGCGCATTTTGTCAACCTCTGACAGTTATTTCAAACAAATGACAGTTATGTAAAATTAATATTGTCGTTAAGTTCAACTTCCTTAATATTTCCTTTTATAAGAACCATCTCCTGACAATAATTTACACAACAGAAAAAAGATTTAACGAAATTGTTCCATCCGTGCATTCGTGATGCGTTGACCAAAGGAAATAGATATTCATGTATATTTATATATACAGAAATTCGTAAGCGTTAACTTAATCGATACGAATACCCGACGCAATTCTTATTATTCGTGCTAGAAGTATATATCTACCTAGTAAAACTACAGTTCCTAAAGATATATTTCCCAGTTCATCCCATACAATCCGCATAGAACGACAAATGGCCTGTATCCACAAAAGCTTTGCGTGTTTCCATGAAACTAACCGAGCTGAAATCCCGCCACTTTTTATACATGGTACGTCGACCCGTCGTGTGATACGCTTGCGGAACTATTGTTATACAGTGTCATTTTGTCATCGCGTTACTTAATGAAACCATAAACTTATCTCCTTATAAATAACACTTAAAACTAAGTTACTTCAGCCGTAGACGTAAAATATAAAAGTGCAAGTTTCGAATGAAATAAATATTAATAAAGAGTAATTTTAATTTTACGCACTAAAAACACTACTAATACTCTAAGAAAATTCGTTGCAGTGGCAACATCATACTTTCAGGTCAGGATTAGTCAAGTCAATTATTATTGACGGAATCTAAATTTAAATGTATACAATTTTGCGGGTTCAAAGAAATAATTTCATTTCACCCTACGCTGCGAGATTATATGAGTTGAAAATACATATTATATAGTGTGAAACAAGTTTATTTTTTCATTTATTTTATGTATTATATTGGGCTTCTGTGTAAATATATGTCTATTTGGCCTTCATGGAGAAAAGAGTCGTAAAAAAAATATTTTATTGTAAAAAAACTGAATACAAAATACCTGATCCCAAATACCTATTAAATTACACGAATATAAACAATAATGACAATTGCTCAACTCAAAAACATTATTTAAATCTCATTAAAATTTAAAACATTCTTATGTGAATTTAGGTCATTACGGGCATATCTTTGTTGGAACAGACCCATCTGCCTTTGTATTCCAGCTTTCAGACCTCATATAAAGAAACCGCATCCTTTGAAATTTCTACTTACATTATTTTTGTCACTTCCCTCTTATTTTTAAGTACAAAAGGCGGCAATTCGTTTATGTTGTTTCTTAATAATTAAAATATTTTTCATTCATAAACAATGTACAGAAAAGTGATATTATAATTTTCATAAAATATTCTTTACATTTTTTTTTATATCTATACTATTATATAAAGCTGATGAATTGGTTTGTTTAAATGCACTATTGTCAGGAACTATTAGTTTGAAGTGAAAAATATTTGCCGCGGCCTTAGGTACACAGTCCAGTGTGTATACCTCATGGTTACCAAATACATATTGGGGCCTTTAAGAGCCCCGCAAACATTTCGCCTTCTCCACTTCTCCCATTCTAAAGAGGGTTCCCATTCTACCTCCACTGTTCACCCCCAATTATTCCCTACCAACTCTCCTCTGGGACGGAACTGGAATTCCAGTATCCCATTCGCCGGTGCAGATTACAGGGCCCCAAAAAAAACCTCTTACTATCATGGAATCTGTTCATTCACTCGTCTATAAAAATACGTCGACTTACTTATCTATTTTGTCTTTCATAGATAACTTTAGTAATTTTGCCTATATTATGTTATTCAAGTGGTGAGATTATTATATAAGTAGTTTTTTTGGGTTTAGTCATCGCTAAAACGAAAATATATGGGTTCGATATCCGTAAAGAGAAATACGTGTACATTTTTATTTCATGAAATTTTCTGTTATAATACGGTATAAATATACAATTTTTCATAACGAGAAGTATAAAAATATTCAAAATAACTTCTGATCAAGAGATCTTTTTTATTTATAATATTGTAATAGTATCTATTTTCCATTGCGTACAGTCGAAACTCGAAAAGCATTTAAGAGGATATTCTTCGTGAAACAACAAAGCGGATTGGAGCGGTTTTAGTTAGATCTGTTGTATGCCAGAGGCCTACTGGGTTGATAGTACAATTGCTTGTCTATTTTTAACCGACTTAAAAAAGAGGAGGTGTTCAATTTGCGTGAACAATTTAAAAAGAAATATTTGAAAATCCAATTCACAATATCTTGACTTACAATTACGTTGACATAACATGAGATGATACTTTTTCATTATTAAAAACAGAAAAAGGTTCCGTTAAAATCCATACATTCCTTTGTTGAATTTGAGTTATTCCCGCGGGATAACACAAAATGGGATCGTTATCGGAACCAACTCCGCCACAATACAAAGACATTATCACAAGTTCTCTTTATTTCAAGTTTTGGCTCTTGTCAATTTTATTACAGGAATTCTAAGGGACTAATGATAAGTCATTAGTCCCTTAGAATTCCTGTAATAAAATTATTCAGTTCTTAGATGATGGTCCTATGACCATTTCGCACATAACCGACAAAAATGATTTAAAGTCGAATATATTTTTATAACAGCTTTCATCGTTGTTATTATTTGTTAAAATATCTGTCATATAACACAAATACTCCTTATTATAGCCATTTTTAAATAAATAAAAAAAAACACATTGATGCAATTTTCGTATATCTATGTTGTCATAATACATCGCGAGGTATAGTTTGCTCATTAAATGTGTTTACATGGGAGAGTAAATAGGACTTTCAAAAACCCTCTTGGAAACACCGTCACTTGTGTAAAGCACCACTGTCAAATCTTAATACTTAATAAGAAATGAATGAAGATTATTTATATTTAATATTTGGAAATCATACCACAAACTGTGATTGATTCATCTGTCCTTCCTTTTTAACCTTAGTTATGGTTAGACGAGACAGACTTAAAAGATATATTCATATTAAATATATAATAGTATATAAATATAAGTGTAAATATCAAAATCTTTTAGTTGAACTATAAACCAATCATGACAGTACTACAGATAAGAGTGTTGCCAGTATCGTATTTAAAAAAAAAATGCTATGTAAACACTTTTTAATCCACAGACTATACAGAACCGATCGGTTGGTTGATGATTTATTTGTGATATTATCGTTGTGATATACGTGGTAGAATTATTTTATTTTTGATGAAATTTGGTATAGTACTTAATAATATGACACCGATCTGTTACAATAATAAAATGTAAAAAATATGCCATATAAAAATGTCTGAGTTATGTATTCAATAGTTTGGAATTAACTTGTGCTATTTAATCAATAGATTTCGATTCAAATTTCTTTATAATTTATGTAATATTTTGCATTACATAATACATCCATAAAATCACCAATCTTCCGCGCAAAATGTGAACAAGTCGCACGTTTCGTACAAAGAAAATAAAACCAAACCAATCACTTCCTAAAGCCGTAACTTTCTGAACAGTCTTTCACCGGCAGAGTTGCGTTAAATCAATAAAAAAACTCGTACCAAGCCATTAATCATTGCGATTATTACGACAGGTCGGAGGCGGTGTAAAATACTTTTACGAAATTAAAGTTCCACACGTGACGTGATTTTAAAATGCTTGATTTTAGAAGTTGGCCTGTTCAAGTGTCCTTATATTCAACTGTGTACCCATTTATAAGAAAAATAGGTAAACTTATGTTGCAAAGAGTTTGTAATACGAGTTTGTAGGGTGTAATGAATGAGATTCGCAAACTGCTCGCCTAATGGCTACCCTGATGACTGCCATCAACAATAACAAAATTATTCGGTTCAAATATTGGTACCCATAACACAAGTTAAATCTTATCTTGGGTACCAGTGTTCAATATAACTACTACTACATATTTTTGTTATATGTGCATTTTATAACTGAGCATATAAATGGTAAGTGGTGTCTGTTACATACTATGTTTTTGTTGGAAATTAATAAAATAAAAATAAAAAAAATAAAAAAAATTGACTGCCTCGGTGGCGTAGTTATAATGAGTACGACTATGGCTTGTGGTACTGGGTTCGAATTCCGGGTCGGGACAAAAAAAAATTGGGCGGGTTATTCCATCTTAAAAATTACTTAGTCGCGACTCGGAGTTAGGAAGTTGGTGATGTGAAACCTCTGTGCCTCGGAAAATCCGTAAAAGCCGTTGGTCCTGCGCCTCATCTCTTTCCGGTCATGTCGGATTGCCGTCTCACCCAACTATGAGAGTGAAGGAACAGAGAGTGCAACTGTGTATTGCGCACACACTTTTGCACTATAATATCTCCTGCTAGCTGATCTCCGTTGCGAGTTGCTACTGTGGCTTAAATTCGGCTACGAGGGATTCATTCAAATGTATACAAAAGAATTTCGTTTATAACGACAATTGGATATAACTTTCAGATTAGATGGTTTCTTTAATGACGTATAATCGGTTTTCAATGTAAAAAATTACAGAGTTTACTTTAAAGAAAAGTTTTCATCACCAAAAAAAGAAATGAAATTAAAAACAATTAGCTGGTTTACTATTACAAAGTCCTATGGTAATTATGACTTACGCTGTTAGATTACAAATTCCATTTGGGTAAAAATTTTAAAAGACATTAATTTAATGATCAAGAGTTGCCTCTTTATTTATCTTTCGCGATTAGTAGTCATTTTCATTGAATATTATACATTTAATTATTTTTGCACTTGAATTATAACGTAGAAACTTGTAATACAGAGTTAGCGGATCTTATTAATATAAATCTACTTACTAATATTTGACAAATTATAGTATGTGTTGCATTCTCAAGTACAGACATATATCCGTCTCGGAAAGGAGAAAATTGTGACGAATACAAGCTTAGAATACGAATACCACATCAATCTTCCTATGTAAATATAATAGTCGACAATACCATGACGTAATATTACGTCAGGCATGTTTTGTGACGTCACTGCATTCCTTAATAGCGTTTATGATAGCCTTGTACTGAGGCGCGAAGAGCCGCATAGGAAATAGCTCTTGGCCGAATATACAAGGCCACGAAAATAGGACGGATTTTTAAACCTAAAAGATGTACAAAATAGTAGAGGTAAGGTGTGCTATATTTTTACATTTGTAGCCAGTGTAACTACTGGACATGATAAGACTAAACATCTCATGTATTAGGATGGCGAGCGCAGTGGAATACCGAATAATACTTTGTAATTCAAGGTGTTGGATGGTGTTTTTACTGTTTATGGGCGGTCGTATCGCTTACCATCAGGCGAACGGCAAGCTCGTCTCGTCATTCATAGCAATAAAAAAAAAAACGTAGGAAGTCTTTATGTTATAAAAATAGAATAGGTATCTTTTGACGTAGGTAATCTCCTTTTTTGAGAAGATTTATTTTTCAAAGAAATACTCAAAAGGAAGGCTGCTTTGTGGAGTCAGTTATTAGATATTGGAATAGACTTCATTCATCTCACACCGAAGTTCTTATTATGTCTTTTAATATAAATTGCAGATATTTTTGCTTGCGTGTTTAGTTATTGATGTAAGAAACTGCTGAACTTATTTTGAAGGAATTTAATTCTTAGGTAGGGGAAATTGAGATTGAGAGTTATCTATCTTGTTTATATATTGTATCGCATTTTTTACTCAGGCTAGGTATCGACACAGAGATGTATTTTTTTTCAAAAAATATTTTTTTCTCGAATTCTTTACCTAAGGTATACTTTTAAAACTCACACCTTGAGGTAAACTGTTAGTGTTTTCAATTTTATGAAGAAAATATGTCTCCATCATAAAGTCAGTAACCCAAAAATCTTTGTTTTCCTATACGAAACGTATTGACTTAGATGAAGTCATCAATCATCTCTAATGCTCCCTTGTCGCATTCGATTGACGCTCGCAATATTATGTAACTTGTTTTACTCGCCGAAAAATGAATAAACATCTAAGACTGTTGGCTTCTGATTCTATAGAAAGTAGGAATAAATAAATGTTTCCTTTATCAATATTGGAGATTAATTAAAACAGCTTATTCTTACTTCGTTAACATAGTTAAGTGTCTGGATTATAATAAAAAGCCGCAAAAGGTACACTTAGCATCTCACTATAAAGAAAGACAAATATGAGTATTATTTTTAAAAGTTACTGATCCTGAAATTAGAAAAAAATCGCTTTTCATCCCACCGTATCATGAAACACGAAGAACTTACACACATACGTTTCCCAATACTCACCTTCGCCAAAACAATATTTTTTAATTACTAAATCAAAATTAATCTATTCGATCAAAGAATTCCGACTGCGCAGTAAGAAAACCTTGCAGAAGTTTGTATTAGCCGCATAAACTTACTATTACCACTTCATAGAAACTGGGAATATTACCGTAAATTTTGCAGTGCATGTAAACACGGACCAAAAATAGACATCTATTTTTATATAAACAGATTGCTTGATAGAACGTACGTGTTGATGGAAACTTGAGTGATGGATACGAAACATCGGTTGCGGTTTCCGTGACTACTGTGCCGATTACGAATAATCGATTTCGGAATCCTTTCTGCGGAGTTGGTTTGGTTGGTATCGATTTTGAATTCGATTGACGATGTTTCATTGAATTATTAAAGTTGTGTTGATATTATTATCGATTTAATTGTCATTTTAATTAAAGTTTCTTATAATGCTCGCCATACATTTATCCATATAATATAAGTAAGCTTTAATCGAATAATCGATGTTATTGTAATATTAATCGAAAATCAGAACACAGTTGTAACTTTGATTACATACAAACGAGTTAAGCAAGATAACACACTAAGTGCGTCGTTATCGGGTCGTCGATTAATATATGAAGTACTTATGTTTGTGTTGGGTAAAGCGAAATAAGTTTTGCGTGTTAGATATTATGTTCCAAAGTAGTTTAACATAATATTGTAATCATAATTACTTATTCGATTTTAAAATTTTGAATTAACGAAGTATTTTTTTATAATTAATTTTAATTTCTGCTTTATTTCGCTTTGGCTTTATTATTTGGCTTAACATATGTTAAGCCAAATAATTTAAAAAAATATTAAATCATTGTATACAGAAATAAATCTACCTATTTTTTATATGTCTGTATGTATGTACACGCATCGTGCAAAAACTATTGCGTAGAATTGAATGTAATTTTCACCGATGTATTACTGGTCTAATTTAAAATATAGGCTCAATTTTTTTCCCGAGAAATATGAAGCTATACTTTTATTGCGGAAAAACTTTTACGTAAGCGGAGCCGTGAGCAAAAACTAGTTATTTCATAAGCCTCTACTATCAATAATAAAATTGTGATAACCATTTCTTATTAAATTAGAATGAATGAAATGAAATTTAACAGTATATTTACTAAAAACTGATCAACTGATCAATAAATTGTATTTTCGTCATACATCAGTGGTGAAGCGTCCATACAACTAGATTCCTACCGGCTTCCCTTTTAGGTGTATTTACTTTCGTCTTAGTTTTTGTTTCCTGTTAAATTGCCCGCGATATGTTAACTATGGCTATTTTTTCTCGGATTACCTTTTGAAAAATCTTTCACCTCTGTTATACATTTGTACCGCCATAATAAAGAATACCTATTTGTCATATATGACTGAATACATCACTACGTGACACACGAAATGCGTATTAAAGTAATTACTTTAATGACACGCCAATTCTCCCGAATGCTTGAACTGTATTTGAAAGGCCGCCAATTTTTAAAATTATGTAACAATTTTGAATTCAATTACAATTCTGTTTTCAAGAGTACCTATCTACTTTGAATATCTATATATATAAAAATGAATCCCTATTTCCCTTGATCACGCCATCACGCGTGAACGGCTGGACCGATTTCACTATTTTTATTTGTTGTGTTTGTTATTGTCAGAAGAAGGCTCTTATGAAAGAAAAAAATCAAAAAATTGCGCGGAAAAATAGAAAATGTAAGAAAACTTAACGAAAATATTAATTTTATACAACTGTTAATTGTTTTAATTAACTGTCAGCGATGGATAGAATGCATGCTGCGAATTCATAGTTAAGACGGGACAACGTCTGTCGGGTCAGCTAGTCGGTTTATATTTGTCTATATACAAGTGGCGAAGGGTGCCATTTTCAAAAAGGTAACCCGACGCAACATTAAGGTACTACTAATATGCGTTGCGCAAATCGTTTCAATGAAAATTTTATTTTACATAAATTACAAAAGGGAAGCCGACAGAAATCGGGTTATCTGAACCCTTCACCACTGCTATATACAATACTCGCTTTTGCCCGCAGTTCCGGTCGCGTTAATTTTTTGCAGGATAAATATTTCCCGGCATAAAAAGCCTCTAAAGTAATGTAGCGTCTGTAAGCTATAAGTAAAAAAATAAATAAAAATCAGTTTAGTAGGCGTGATGTGCCATTATTTTCTTATTTAAAAGTGTCTTTTTAAGTAAGTAAGCACCACGATTGCCCATGATAAGTGTCAATATAAATTCAATGTCTGCATAATACTGGAATGCTCTCTTCCAGAGATATTGAATCTCATAATGCCCAATTATTGTGGCTACAATGTCTTCCAAATTAATCAAAAGGTTTGTTCCATCTTCTAATGGCTTGCAGGAAAACATTTGGAGAATGTTCTATAAGTGAGAAATCCATTAAAAATATAATAGCTTCCTCTTAATAATTGTAATAATTATTTCCATATGAAAGACTTTTTAACCTATCTAAAAAAGTGTATTTTAACTTTCAATTCTAATATTCACGTGAAATAATTGTAGCTTATTTTCAAAATATGCATTGTTACAAGTTTGTTTTGACTTAATTGCATGCTTATTATATATTTCATTAATAGTTATGTATATACTTTTGTTCAATTAATCGAATTAACTAAATAATAATTTCCTCTTTGCCCTCACTTGGATGAAAATTTGTGATTGGACCCATTTTACGTTGAAAATTGGCGACGCCCATATATATATTTATTTAGCTTAATTCTCCTACTAGAAGCATTAAATTTTAAGTAATACTTCAACTTTAAACAACTTAAATATAATAATCAATGCATTATAGTTTAATTTTATAAATGCGCACAGTCATAAAATACAAGGAGACAATCATGTTATTGGGATATTACTCGATTTCTAATAAACCATCTTAAAATTTTCATCAATTATAATAATATAAGAGTGCCTTGGTGGCGTAGTTGTATGTTTGTTTGCGGTACAACATCGTTGCAAAGTCCTGGGTTCGAATACCAGGTCGGGAAAGTCGAAATTGGGCTTTTCTCTCCTATATAATCAACTCGGAATCTGGAATTTGTGCCTGATATAGCGATAGGCTCGACTCTTATCCCATTATTGGAGGGAATATAGGGGCGAAAAGTCCTGGTTGCATTTCTGCCTATCCCTTCGGGTATAAAAGCGCGATATCAGTGTAATAATATGAATGTTGATAGAATCAAACTACCTATCTTACTAATAAATGATAATATGTGAACATATTTATAAAAAGTCGACTCAAATACCATTAAACGCCAAGGGTTAAAATATACTATGTCCTGAATTTACTAAAAGTCGCATAGATTTTTTTAATACTTAATACTATGCTTTCTTACAAATATTATGAATGATTTATTTGCTTTATAAGGTAACAACGATTAAACTTTACCGACACGACATGCGGTTAAATTAATGGTTTCAATAAATAACTCAGTATTGTGTCAGTAATATGGAACACGAAGATCTAAAAGCACAACTAATACAACGTTAAATAGCTTGAGATTTATAGTTGGAGTCAAAAAACAAAAAATTTTTAGGCATAGTTTGTGGTCATTTTAGAAGTATTTTTGTATTATGTTTACACAAATGTTCGATATTGAAATAAAACTATTTAAAGGATTGTATAGCGGTCACTATATTATTATTTTCTCCCAACATTTCGAAGACTTTACAGCCTTCTCGGACACAGACTGAAAATAACCACGATAAAATATTTTAAATAGTTTTATTTCAATTATTTTTTTTGCTAAATATTTATGAAATCATTATTATCAAATCAATAATTATAATCGGTCGTTTTTTTTGCTTAGACTTAAGTTATAAGCTAGGTTAAGCATCCTCAAGATGCGATATCAGGTTCTCAATATCAAATAAGCTAGTAAGTGTTTATTGTAATCTTATATTGTTAGATCTGATGGGAACTTAAACCCTTCATATAACTCTTAGAGGGTTGGATTTCTGTAACTCTTTTTCGTATTACAGGCCTATATCATATTACGATGGCTCTTATATTACGAGTTCTTAGGTTGAAGGTAATTATTTTTATCATAAGTGCATGAATATGTGTTTTATTGTTACATAAATATTTTTTTCCAAAAATATTTATTATTGGCAGAATTAAATTATTATTGAAAATTAATATATTCTTAAAATTGTTAAAATATATCAATTGTGTTCCATTGTTTTATATTCCCCGTTAATTTTTTTTATTTTTTATAATTATAAAATAATTATCAGTTATTAAGTCGAGAATTAAAATAATTGATGTACAAAGTATTATTCAATCAATTTAATTTTGCTTAAAACAAAAAATAATGCTATAAATAACAACTGCGTTTTAAACGATTTTAAAAGTAATGAGTCTAATTATTCTTTATCGTTTTCAATATAAAATAACATCATCTTAACAGCAAGAAACTAATAGCATACTAAACTTTTTATAAAGATGCTCTGGACATTTAATATTTATTCGAAACTAAAACAACTTTACAACCTTATGAAAGTTGTTATATTTACTTTAGAAATTTATATAGAACACGTGCCTAATATAAACAAATTTTATTTAATAAACGAATTGTTAACATCGATAAATTTTGTATATACCTGGGATAAAGCCGAATAAATTTCCATAATGTATTAATAACTTAAGGATTTACGAAAGCAGTTTCCTTTATAAATAAAAAAAAAAAACAAACCAATCACAAACCTTCACATTTTCTGTCACATTCACAATTCAAATTTAGAATTCACTACACCGTACACCGAAGGACTTTACGTAACAACGAGCGCGAAGATTCGTGCTCGCGCTCAAACGATAACCGCGCGTCTGGCGTTTTCTCCCGCCGACCCCTTCGTTCCAACTGCATTGCGCCCGAGGCACATCACTAGTGGCATTAGTAAAACATTCAGATAGTGAAGTCGACGACTCGTTTCGACTAATGGTCGAGATTTGAGTGGCGGTATAACAGCAAGTTTTTATTGCCATCATTCGGCTCTCCCGCCTTTTGTGGTAATTTAATCGTTTCCTGGATAGCTTTGTTTAAGGCCGAGTTTTTGCGAAACTTAGCCTTAATGAAGACGTCAGTTTATTGCTGAAATATTTTCGTAGCAGTGGGAGTTTTTTGGCGTCGATTTCAGGTCCAATGAGGTAGCTTTTTAGTTATAAAAACTAGGTTAAGGTTGACATGGGTAAGGACTGTGGTTTTGTCTTTTGTTATTTTGAACTTAATGGAAATAGGCAAGAATTGGGCCTATATGTATTTTAATGATCAAGTCTTCGCAGAATATTTAAATCCTCATCATCAGCCGCAGGATGTCCACTGCTGAAAATGGACCTGCCCTAAAAATTTCCAGGTCGACCAATAGGTCGACCAATCGACTCCAATAGGAGTCAACTGGCATCCAGCGACCTCCACCTCGTGGGTGGACGTCCGACGTTGCGCTTGCCAGTTCGTGACCTCCACTTTAGAACCTTCGTACCTCATCGGCCATTAATTATTAAAATATAAAATGTTATTCCAATATAATTTATTTCCTCGATCTCAATACGTATTTAAACCATAATATTTTATTTTTGTATTTGTTGCAGGTATATTTTCAAAGTGACATTACAATGACACTATAACCAGGCAATCTACCGTTTAATTATAATTTGATTAGTTAATTGTAATATCATGGCTTTATATATCTGCGACATATATAAATTATAATTAACTGCGTATAACGGAACACAACACCATTAGTCATTATAACTCTTATTTACCTATCCGTCAATCTGGATTCAGTCGCGAGTGCACTCTGAAACTTGATACACAGGCAAATACACCCATTATCTGCTCATCTGATTGATCGTAATCTGTCAAATCTGAAATGGCAAAGTTTTAGAAACTTTCCTTTTCCCGGGTAACGTTACAGTTCTGGGAGTTAGCTTGTTCAAGTCTTATTACTCAAGCCCTATATTAACTATGTATAAACAAACTGTGATTTTATAGTCCTTTTGGACCCAACATGTGGTTACTTAGAACAATTGGTAGGACCAAATAAAATAGTGAATTAATTGTACTGTTGATAAATAAATAAATAGTTTTTGATAATATTTATATTAACACACTTGGCAAAAAGTGGGTGCCCTAGCTGCGCCTCTGCATACCCCTTCGGGGATAAATGCGTGATGTGTGTGTAACATCAGTAGGCACATCCATCATTTAACATCTTTATTGTTAAGGCACACGTCGATCGAATGACGTCATGATCGATTATTCTTACAAAGAATTTTATAAAATCATATTAATTATCATATACATAAGCTCTAGATTAGTATTTTGATGGAGAGGGTGTTTGTATCAATTTGACTGAAATGTTCGTGTTATTTTCACTTATATATTCTGATGCGGTATTTCCGGGCATATATCAGTTGATTCTGAAGGAAGAAATTAGTTATGTTTTGATACTTGCACGAAAAAGTGACCCCACAGCACATGAAGGTAAGTGGAGTGGGGTCCAATAGAATATCGACTGACGAGAGATGATTACTCTTCAGCAGTCGACACAATTATGCCGGCCTGTTGGATCCGGATGTACACACCTTGATCCAGAAACGCGACAAACCTACGTGGGCTACTATGTCGGGTTTTAACACCTTGTGTACGGTGGTCGCTATCCGGGCCGTTATAAAATATATCCCACAACCAGACAGTTGATGGGATTTCTAATGTTTTTGCTCAGTATCAGCCCAGTTTTGATTTTGTGTCCATTATGATTACAGACTCGGCTCTATCATATCATGGGACGGAACATACACGGGGAAAAGTCATGGTTGCATCTCTACTTGCCCCATCGGAGATAAAAGGGGCGATGTGTGTGTAACTAAATAATGTTCTATGAAAAGTTATGTACTTATCAGTGCTAGCAAATAATTTAATATGTAAAATAATTAATGTACAAAGGACAATGCCCAAAACCAGGCTATCTTTGCGACACTTATGCGTCTTAACCAAATATGGATGAAAAATCATAATTTTATTTATTATTTTATTTGTATTTATTTCAGTCGAAAGCAAATGGGGGTTTTAAAGATATGAAAAAAAAAGTTGTTTAATTGTTGCAAATGAAACACCGGATAATTGACTGCCAATATAGCGAATTGATACCAATTTATAACTAATTCCCTTTTTAATTGGAATAAAAAAGTAAATATGCACAATAAATGTGCTTTTACTTGAATCTATAATATATAGACTAAATATATTATTCATTAAACAAAAATATTGTTATAAAAATATATATTTTACTTAATAATTATGATCAAACTTCAAATAGCTGGTAAAAAAAGATAAAATATTAATCTTTCCAAAAACAAACAAATGGCGTTTTGTACTTGCATTGACAGGAATACTAAAGTCAGCTAAAACATAGCTGGACTTTATTATTAATTAATGAATATATGGGTACAGATTTTTAATACACTGGCAACTGAAATTAATGACACATTGACACTTCAGATTTGTTTAAATGAAAATATTTCATTATTAAAATATTTTACTCAAGATCGGAGTGTTTTTCTTATGTATTTAAATGTTGAGTCGAGAAATCCTCTGTTAAGAAACAAGGTGTATAGTGTGTGTGTGGAATTTTTGAGACGAAAGGCTTTTAGTTAGCAACACAATGTCGTCCAGAGCCTAGACCCAGGACAGTTAATCGAAACGACATATCCCGGCGGTGTATTAACTGCACCTTTGCGATGCCACAGCAACGACTAGTATATTTCTTGGAGCTGTCCAGTTTGTAAGTTATGTAAATTATTATTAACATACCCACAGTGTGGGAAAAATCTTTCAAAAGCTATAGAAAACAGTTTAATAATAATAATAATCGGAACATGTTTTATGAACCTCTACATTACTTATATTTTTTAGGTTTCAAAGCTCGAATCAGTTTGTGCTGCCTGCTGGAGATAAGCTAATAGAGAGGTTCACTGACAACAACAACATGGCATGACCCGATCAGCGTTGCACGAAGTCATCCATTCACTTCAGCAGTATATGAGCGTGCTGCGGCTACATCAAGTTCTTGTTTGTTTTTTGGGAAGCCAAGAAAAAATACCTCTGTCAAAAATACACATATATATAAAAATATACATTGGATTTCGTATTATAGCTTCTTTTATTTTTCTTTTCCTATGATAAGTAATGATTAGCCCAATGAAGCTGTGAAGTGAGTTCTTGGGTTCGATTTCCAATAGGCCAAGCAACATTTTATCTCGCTGTTTCTAACATGAGTTGCCTGGGATCGGAATCCTCCAAAGAGGTTTGGCGTCAGGCATGCGACCGGTCATAAAAACTAAGCTGAATATATTCTACAATATGTGTTGACACCATATTGGAGAGAGATAATGGTAGATGAAAATGACGATTAAGTAATCCATGTAATAGAATAAGTCGTAAGTCAAAAAATATGTACAGAAAAGGTCAGGTAGCATATGCTCTGGTAGAAAAACTAATATATTGCCATACTATCTTAAAAGTTTTATTGGGGTTTCGCCTTATCAGATATGTTATCAGTTTCTTATAAGGGCGTTTAAAGCTAAGTAAAAATAATGTCTAATAATTGTTTATAGCAATAACAAGTAGGTACTGCAATATTGAACTTAATTAGGCATGTAGGTACTTTCTACCGTACATTATTGCAGTCCATACTTAACCTCAAAATAACCGAGCTATAAAAATTCTGATTTCTCCGAACTCCCATCGAATATCCAAATGTTTTCAATTTGTGTGAGATTTAGCATATATTCCCCATAGTTTAGTGAAGGTTTTGTACAGACGCAAGCGTAGCCCAACTTTCATATAAAAATGGGCATTCTCCTTTAAAGTAAATTGTATCTTATTTTAATGGCCTTCTACTAACTTAACTATCTTTAGTAATTTCTGTAAGATCTTAGTGAAATCTCTACATAATTACTCATTTAAAATTCAGGACGAACTTGCCCCAATTGTATTAGTCTAGAGAAATTCTGACGTTCAAGACTTGCTCTAATATTTCTTATTACAAATGTTTAAATAATTATATTGTTTTAAATTTTATTGTCAAAGAAATTTAAAAAATTAGGTTCGCGATGGTGAGTGCTCTCTAGGACTGTGAATTGTATTTTTTTATGTATAGCGAAGTGACCACTTGAACTGATGAGCAATGGCATCTGATGGTAAGCGATGTGAAAACCTGTTAGTATCAACTGAAAAAATATGATAATCATCAGTCTGCCAATTATGCCGGCCAATTAGAAGCCGAAGATACACAGGCATTTCGGAACGCGACACACATTTGAGCCATTATAACAGATTTTGGTCAGGTAGAGATCACAATGTGTTGTTTTGGCCTCTACAGCCATCTAAGAAAGTGTCTCTGAACAACCTCCAACTATTGACGCTGTTTAAATCATCTACACTAGATATAACAGGCCAATGATGATGATTATCTGGTGGTTACTATCTTGAAGGCTACAAATATCCTACATGTAAGGTCTACACGGTACTGTAATAAGTCATGACGCCAACACAATTGATGACTTCTTTCATAATTGATGATTTCTGATGTATTTCCAAAGTCAAGGGTCCTACAACAGTAAAATGGGACCACACGGGAAGCACCAGCTTTCAAATAAGAAAAAATCATCAAAATCGATTCACACAGTCAAAAGTTCCGAGGTAACAAACATAAAAAAATACATTCGAATTGAGAACCTCCTCCTTTTTTGAAGTAGGTTAAAAAGATCATAAATATTTACAGATATAAACATCTATTAATAATAAAAGAGTTTGTGACGTATAAGTATTTATTTGTGAACTTGAAATGCTATACAAAGCTAAACTTTGTTCATGCTTCATTAACTTTACGTATTACATTATACCTATGATTTATTGTCCATAGTTATTTAAAACTGGCTTTTGCATGCGGCTCCGTCCGCGTAAAAAAGTTTTTCTGGGCTAAATATCTTCACGGGATTATAAATAGCCTATAGTAGGAATAATGTAGCTTCCTATTAGACAATAACAATAATTAAATGGGTTTAGTAGTTCTTGAGATTGGCGCCTTCAAACAAACAAATAACCATTTTTTTTTATATATATGAATGTATGTAGAAAAATAATAATAATCTTATTCCTTTTTAATCATATTGCGCGTAAGGACGAGTATGAGATTTAATTAAAGTCCATAGAGAAGTATAGAAAAATATATTTTATTATTATATGTCTTACAAACATATTAAATTCGATCGACAAATATTGACTATTGGACAACCACTTGTAAAAATTATGCCAAGCTAAATATCCTTCTGTTGGGAACGGGCCGCTACTACTAAGTAAGTTTAGGCCTTAGACAAACTATCTGGCTTTACTGTGGGTTGGCAGACTTCACACACCTTCGTATTTTTCTTATAGATAATATCTTAGGAATTATAAAGTACTAAGATATCGAATATTTTTCATATACTTTTCTTTGGATATTCGCGATGGTAGATATATCACTATTATTATATATATTCTCATACAACGATTTATATTGTACTAGGTACTAGATTTCGCGTTCCGGACATACTGTGTTCAACTGAATAGTACTGCAATCCATTCAAACTGACTTAAGTATGGTCAATATTGACAGTTTGTCATTGTGTACGGAGTCGCGCTCATGATATAACAAATCGAGTCTAAATGCAAACCTGGATTAGAATAAAAAATATTACTCAAGTAAGTAAATTTATTATTGTATGTTGTTCAAGTAAATAAATAGGTTATAACAGTGACGTTTTGGTTACCATTTTTGTTCAGATTTTGAACAAATAGTTTATATAGACGTACGTGTCTATAGAATATACGTCAATGTTCTCACATAATTTTGGAAGCATCACGCGAACCCTTAACATCAAAAACGAGTGTGTTATATTGCGCAATTGTTCCTGATATTTCATACAGTTATTTCTGAGTGTTTATTTTAATACACTATTAATGTGACCGTAGAATGGATATGTGAGATTGAATAGAATTTCCTGGAATGTTATTGTCTTTGATTAGTTATCATACAATTATTATAAACTATTTTATCTCCACGGTTAAATACTATCGAGGTACTTTGAAGTATTTTGCTGCTATAAATAGTTATATTATTCATCTTGCGTAGGTTCAATAAAGCAATGAAAACAATTATTTTGAGAATAAAATACTTCTCGAACCAAACTCAAGACAGTAGTTAATTTTAGTAATGACATGTTTTTGATACCAAAGAACCTTAACTAACATCATCAGAAGCTCTCAATTGACCATTGGGTCGGAAGCCAGATACAGAAGGCAGTATTGCTGGACACAACGCATTGCCAGGAAATTTCTCACTTTAAATCCTTAATCGCCGGTGGCTTGGGAACTTCGTCATCGGAGCGAGTTACTTTTTTTACAATATTTTCATATGCATTGTGGTTTATTAAAGATATATATTGAAAATATATAAAAAAAGCTTTAAGAATAAAGAATATAAATTCCATATAAAAACAAATACAGCGACAAACATAAAAATTATATAATTAAAAATACCACAGCTCTTACGAAAGGTTGATCAAGAATCCGTTAGTAGCATAAATCATTTCTAAGTAGGTCGTGTCCCTACATTTAAAAGGAAAATTACCCGCCCTGTGTAAGGGTAATTAAATAATAATATGAACCTTGCAGTGCTAGTGAGAAAGCATATTTATACCCGCCTGTATAGCGGGCACCGTATTTAAGATATAAACTCGCCATAGTTGCCCATGTAAATGTATATCCGGGATCTGTCTTTGTATATTCGGTTTCAAACAGGCCTAATTGTGTTTACGAAGGATCATTTCATCATTCCACACTCTATATAAAGAGTGGAATGATAAAATGATCCTTTATACCTCACTTGATGGTAGCCGTGAGTGCCGATTGCCGTGGTCACTTTACAGTCCTCATAAAAAAAATCTTATATTTTTTTATTTTTTCAAATGAAATAAGATGACCGACAGCACCGAGCCATGTGGAACTACGTCATTTGCATTCATGAGCTTTGAAGTGTGCTCATCAACACACATTCTACGCCCTTGCAGAAAGGCAGAGACAAGACACACAAGTTATCGAGCAAAATGCCTTCCAATATACATTTATATTAATATAATACTAATAATATATATAATAACATCTGCCCTGTATTATATACTGTCCGATTGCTGGGCACGGACCTCCTCTACTATCGAGACGGATTAGGTCTTAGTCTATCACGCTGGCCAAGTTTTTTTTTATTGCTTTGAATGACGAGACGAGCTTGCCGTTCGCCTGATGGTAAGCGATACGACCGCCCATAAACAGTAGAAACACCATCCGACACCTTGAATTATTGGAAATTGGAACAATACTTGGGTATTGTTTGGTATTTCACTGCACTCACCATCCTGAGACGTGAGATGTTAAATATTAGTATGTCCAGTAGTTACACTGGCTACAATATCCTTTAAACCGAAACTCAAAAGTGACACTGCTGCTTGGCGGCAGAAATAGACATTGCGGTAGTACCTACCCAGGCGAACTCTCACATATGAGAGACCTGCCACCAGTAAGTGCGGATCGGTTGACTGTATGAAGTCCACCGATCCGCACTTACTCCTCATAGAGAACTTCTCAGGATTCCTCGTGATATTTTTCTACTTCTCAAGTATGTCCTCGGAAAAAATTTTCTCATGATTTTTTCCTTCACCGTTAAATCAAGCGATACTTCACAAAGAATACACTCATAATATTAAAAACGTCAGAGGTTCGTCTCAGCAGTCCTTTCCATAACCAACTAGTCTATCTCGGCTATCAAATATATACTTATGTGAGTATAATTTAATATAATGTTTGTAGTTGGTTTAATTTAATACCACACGTACGAACATTTGCGCCGTTAACAATACACGTGAAACACTACAAACGCTTCGGCAGAGTTCGCGATGGGCGAATGGTCATGCGGGACTACTATTAATATAGCAAAAACAATTATTTACTGAAGCCATCGATAACAATTTATTATGGATTTATTAAAGTAATAACTTGTATGTATTTATGTATAATCAGTCGCAAGTAGCTGAAGAAAATGAATATTTCAAATTGCGTTTATAATTTTGATCCTTACCAAAATTATATTATGTTACACTAAATAAATTAGCCGATAGCTTAATTGGTTGTGGAACGGACTGCCGAGACGAATGTCCGCAGTTTAAAATTCAAAGGGCACACACCTCTGACTTTTCTAAAAAATTATGTGTGTATTCTTTGTAAATTATCGCTTACTTTAACGGTGAAGGAAAACATCGCGAGGTAACCCGCATACCTGAGACATTCTCCATACGAATTTTCGAGGGTGTGTGAAGTCTACCAATCCGCACTAGGCCAGCGTGGTGGACTAAGGCCTAATCCCTCTCAGTAGTAGAAGAGGCCCTTGCCCAACAGTGGGACAGTGTATAATACAGGGCTGATATTATTATTTATTATTATTATTAAATAAATTTCGAAGAATTTAGTTTAAATAAAAAATATTATGTTAGAAGTAAATCTGTAGAAGCATGTTGTACTTTTGAATACTTTAAGAATGTGTCGCTGATTGTATACAGCAGTAGTTTTGAATTTGTTAAGCTACTTTTGTCGCTGACTTTAAATTGTAATTTTTAACCAAACCTCGTAATGCATATTTAAGTTTTTAGTGGGGGAATTGAATATTACCCTAATATTACTATTTGATATTATTTTATGTTAATTTATAGTTTTATTTACTTGTTAATACATCATGGTCAAAGCTGTGTACACCCAGAATACACAGCTATAGCTGTTGGTTTACTAAAAATAAATAAATAAATTATAATATGTAAAAATATTATAGCGTGAAATTAGTTAGGTTTCAAATTCACTCCGTTCTTAATTTCACAAAAAACGGTTTAGTGAATTATTTTCATAGACAAATAAAAAAAATAGTATTTTAATGATGTGACCCCTGTTCAAACTGCACTGGACGACGAACTAGAGTGAATCGGACAAATGAACGCTCTACCATGAAAGAGCTTACCTGTACGAGATAAAAGGGCGCTAGTGACGCGTGCATGATTGGATTGCGAGCTGGTACTTAGAAACATATTTCATCGTTGTGCGGACAATGGAAGATATTATTTATGGAAAATGTCGTATATTTTTAAACTTTATGGGTTATAGCGATTCCCCGTACGTGAAAGTAAGTAAAAAATCCGCCTTTTCCGGAATAAGTTTACGGAATCATTTTGACATTGTTACCAAGGAACCACACACTTATCATGTTGAAAATGACACTTTACAATAAGTGACTCGAGCTTAGATGTAAAATAAAAGCGTTTGTGTATCGGCGTATGTTACCCAGTAAGTTACTTGAATAAGGCACTATGGTTTGCTTAGAATAATCATCCGGAATCATTTCATCAACACCTGTCCAACACAAAAATATAATTACACATAATAAACATCCTGATGGCAGATGCATGCTTTGCACCAACTACTGTCCATCTATGAGGTATAATCTAGATTAATGCGTGCTTATAAATTGTGGTATGCTAGGCATTAGAATGAGTAATTGTGGTGAAGTTATACAATCACCGATATTAGTACGGGAGTCTTAATACTTTTTTTGTGGTATTTATTTGTCGACGCAAATGTGTCATGTTCTGGGATCAGCCTGTATATCCAGTTTGAAGTATGCTGGTGTAAAACGCACACACACTGGCCCAGCTATGAGGTATAATAATAATATAATATAATATAATAATAATAATATAATAATCTGCATGCTAATATATCGTGGTATGCTAGGCGTTAGAATGAGTAATTGTGGTAGGGTTATACGATATTTTTACGGGAGTCTGTTAATATCTTTGTGGTATTTATTGGCCCACGTAAATGTTTCACGTTCTGCGATCAGCCTGTGTGGATACACAGGCTGGACCGGCATAATTGTGGCGACTGGTGATCATCTCTCATCAGTGGAAATTTTATCTGTACCCTATTCCATTTATCATTAGGTGCAGTGGGGTAATTTAATCGTGTTCATGTAACAAAAAATATTTTTCCAAGTCCAAAATCTTAATTAAGAAACAAATATAAACTTATTGACCCCGCCATGCACCTATATTTCATATAGTAAATACATGAAAGTAAAATTAATGAGATAATCACGACTTCTAAGAGCCGTATGTAAGCTAGATGTAAATGGTGGAATGCAGCAATGATGGATCTGAGTCTTTCGGTGGCGAAGGGAGAAATTTTTCGAAAGTGAAGCCAACATCTACATGTTTCATAGCACTGTGCTATGAATATGAATTATTTATTAGCTTATAATATATTTTTTTTATTAGTTTGCTTTCATATTGCAAAAGGGAAGCCGGTAGGAATCCGCTTATACGGACCCAACGCCACTAGTCTTTATATAGAAAATGGTCTGTCTATTCCTATAGCATACAGGCTTAATGATATTATGTGTTCTAACTCAACAATATTAATAACAAATATTATTATTTTGCCGCTGTACTGATATATAAATTTGCATGCCGTGATCTCCTATAATTGAAGAGGCACGTCACTTTCCTAATTATACAAATGCTACGACAATGTATTTATTTTATGCCGTGTATCGTTCGTTGGAGGTCCTTAAATAAATAAATAAATAAAACACTGTTAGGGATATTTAGCTACTAAAATCAAGACGAATTTTTACAAAATTCTGTAACAAAACATGAAAGTCAAATTAAAAACGTAATTTTATCACGTTGTTACTAAATACTTCAAAGAAAACAATTCCAAACTTTTCTATTTTTAATCTTTAATGAGAAAAGTTTACATTAATATAAATTAGTAAATTAGATGGCTGGATTAAATGAAATTAAGAATGTAAACCGTCGTTATCAAACTCAACGTGTTTTCATAACAATGCAAATTGTCACTTGTTTCTAATTTCCTTCGAAATAAAGCGTATAATTGCGTGAATTTGATGATAGCGGCATCAAATTGTACAAACAACATTAAAATCATCCTTTCCCTTTCCGTGTAGGCGATGAACTTTTCACCTTATCAGGCGCCACTTCTAGACTCTAGGCTAACACTAGAAAAACCCAATATAATTTTACCTGATCCGGTATTCGAACCCAATACCTCAAAGCGGTTATTGCAACGCGCAATACAACAACACCTAGACAGTCTTGTAAACTTATTGTCTCATAGTGGCGAAGCGCGAAATTTTCCAAAATTTAACCCTACACAACATAATATAGGTACAAATTTACATAAATGAGATCCGCAAATCGTTCTAATAATAATTAGATTTTACACAAATTACGAAGGGGAAGCCGGCAAAAATCGGGTTATGTGAACCCATGGCCACTGTCCTATAAGTGTCTAAAGAAGCTTTGGTTTCTGTCTACTGTCAAATTATGTTAATCAAATCAGTTGACGTGGTAATCAAGAACCACTGGAGGCTGTACAGGACCTCTGATCCCGTCTCTTGTTAATTGAAAACTGTAATCAGACCCTTTGTGCTCGCGTTACCTGCCAACGGCGCGAGACAATCCTTGAATTATCTCGTTAGGTATTTTAGCCACCCTTTGACGTTATTGAGGTGATTAAGGTGGAACTTGATGTGTTTCGAGCTAAGAATAGCTGCTGTAGGGAAAATGTATTTTGTTGGAGGAAATATCGGATTTCCTAAGTAAAATATTAAAGTGGGTAGTATTATATTTATTAAAATGAGATTAATATCACGTCACAATATATTTAAAATCTGATGTTGTTTATTATCTAAATTGCTTTTTATTAACCGACTTCAAAAAAAGGAGGAGGTTCTTAATTTAACTTTTTTTTTCTTTTATATTGGAACGTTACGATACGACTGCAACGCTGAGGTCTCGGTTTCGATCACAGGGTCGGACAAATTGATAATGGGTTGTTCTACTCTTTATTCGCCTCGAGTCTGAAAGTTGTGTCTGATTTGGCAATAGGCTCATCTCCTACGACATCATGATATGGAATGCATACTGCGGTAATTCAGTGCATCAGTTGCCTCTGCCTACCCTTTCGGTGATAAAAAGTGCGTGAGTGTGCAATATTATAAGGAGAGACTAGGTACTTATACAGCATAACCCACAGATTAAACAAAAAAAATATATGGGAATCTACACAATACCAGTCGAATAATATAAAAAAATAAACCCAATTTTATTGGATTACAATGCCTTGACCAATGCACAAACAAAAACGAAATAGAAAAACATTTAGGCTGCGAAAGCGATATGTATGGAACTATCTCATAACAATTTGGCATCCGAATACAAATTGATGAATGGTGTGAAATGTACAAAATATTTTAAAACCAATATTTTAATTCATATCCAAGTTTGAATAGCCTTGCAATGCGTGAAAATAAATTATGCATGAATCACTAGATGGCGTGTATGTTTTACTTAACTGCTTGTGCCAGTTTTTATGTTATTTTTCGTTACAAAATTTGGAATTGATAGCTCATGACCGCTACAGTTTTTATACCTTGATTTATAAATTCTAAATATAAGCAATAATATAAATAAATTTAATAAATATATTAATTAAATAAAACTGAATTATAAAAGTTTGCAGTCGATAATCTTAACATAAACCTCATCTTTCAGGAGTTTTCTGTTCAAACACGCATTTTTCCGGCTCGAAGGACCAAATCTTTGAATCTATAAGCATGTACTTTGCGACTTACCGGCATTTGGTATGTGTACGTTGCGAATATAGGTTTTAATAAAGCAGCTTACGAACAATCTTCTTTCAAAGAACTCCTTTGAGTACTTAAGTATTTGGAATAGTTAATTTAACTTACAATTTCAGGTTTCCAGTCCACTGAAGCGGAGATGAATTATGAACGAATGAAATAGCCGAAACAGATAGGCTACCACGTGCATTTTAAGCAATGGTATTGGATATTTTTTTACGCGCACGGCTATTTAAACCCACTGGACCTGATGGTAAATGGAGTGGGGTCCAAAAGAATGTGGACTGACGAGAGATAACCCCTCGGCAGCCGACACAATTATGCCGGCTTGGAACTGGATATACAGAGATTGATCTGGGAACACGACACACTTATATGTACCACTATGGGTTTTAACACCTTACGTGCGGTGGTCGCTATCCAGGCGGATATAAAATATATCCAACCACCAGCAAAAGGATGTAATATATTAGGTTTCTCTAATCTAATTAAGATAGGTACCATTTCACTCGGTTTGGTGATGTAGAGAAATATTTTGCTATTGTATGTAAATTGTATTTTACAGTATTTAAGTTAGTTGTAACTTTACCTTCCATCGATATACAAGATCTCATCTATCCTGCTTTCCCGTTGCCAAGTTATTCAATAGATACTATGAAAATTTATAATGTTTAAGTCGAGACAATTTTCTAGGAAAGTCTCTGATAAAAGGCATTGACATTGCTTTGCGATTAAAGAAGCTTTGTGAAGTTATGAAAAATGTTATTAAAATATTAACGGTTCTCTTTTAAACAAGGATTTACCTGGGTATAAAAGTATAGAATTGAAAATATTTTTTCCACGTACCTTCGAAGTCATGCAGAACTTAATAATGAAATGTTCTGAGTAATATTAGTACTATTAACATTCTTTTACCTCGCCCATAGAACAGCGTGCGCGGTACACTGCTTTGAGTTCCCGCGTTCGAGTCTCGGGTCCGGAAAATTGGTAAATATTTTTTTTTGCTGAGATCAACTCGGAGTCTGGAATTTATGTCTAGTATAGACTCGCCTATCATATTATGGGAATGGATCACATACAGCAAAAGTAGTGTGCTTTGGTTGCAGCTCTGCTTACCTCTTTGGTTCTATTTTTTTGTTTTATATCGCCGATCAGACGAGAGACTTACTAGTATACAGTTGCATAAAAAACAACTGGTATTAATTGGCCCAAAATCGTTTGCCCATTCTCGGATACAGATAAAGACAAATTCGCAACAAAACTTTCAACAAAGTTGTTGCTGTTCATGCCAACCATCGTTCCTAATAGTTCTCAATTATTAATTCATATCGGGACAGACTGACAGAGATATCAAGTTTAATATAATTTAGATGAATATCGTTATGGCGTGCAAGTTCATGACGCAGAATTTCACTCTGCCCGCATATACACAAGATCCCAACGCGAGCCACTATGACGGGTTTTAACACCTTGTGTACGATGGGCGATATCCGGACGGATATAAAATATATCCTACCACCTAAATTTGACTCCGCCCGCATATACACAGGCTAATCTCGGAACGCGACACACTTACGTGGGCCAATATAGCGGGTTTTGACACCTTGTATACGGTGGGCACTCCTCCTCCTCCTTGCGTCGATTAACCTCAATGCTGAGGGTCGTGACCTTGCTGAAGAACTTTTGTTCGGACTATGTTTCACCACCTTGTCCTATCTTCGGCGGCGCGAAAGGCTTCGCAAACTGTGGTGTCTAACGTGGACCGGAACTGGTCAGACCAACGCATTGGGTTTCTGCCCAATACAAACGGTGGGCACTATCCGGGCGGATGTAAAATATATCCTACCACTAGCAACATTATTATATTCCAGACACTCCCTCATAGGGCCGATGTTTAGCATCCATAAATCGCACGAAACTCGAACTCCGCGCTGTTCCGTAGTATATTTATATAGACAGATTTAGCACAACTCTACAGCAAAATGAATGGCACATGGAAGGATTTAGTGGATTTTCCGCTTTCAAAACGTTATCAAGAACTGCGAGTGTACTACAAATAAAACGTTGAATTTTCCATGTTTTGTATTTTTTATTTTATTACTATGTAGCGTCAGTTTCAATTTATATTATGCCGTAGCCATACCGCGAATGCAGACGACCGCAAATTGACGGTCTTGCAAAACTCGACTGAAATAGAACTTGGGTAATTCAATAGTTAACCGCAATATTTACTGTATCGTATTGCCTATTTGTTCTAAAGGTAAAATACATGTGAACAATGAAAACAAAGTTCGAAAACAACCATTAAATTTCTCGACTCAAAAATACGTAATAAATGTTATAATAAAGGTCCGATATCATAAGATGGCTGGAATTAAATAAAATACTCGACGACCTACGGACTAAACAAGTTACCCTACCTACCCATTCAAATATAAATTCACATAATATACACGATATAAAATTTGATGGCCTCGCAACATTCGCTTACCATTCCGAAACAAATGAAACTGGTACGTCGGGCCACGTTTGAGAATCGTAAGTAAAAGCCAATCAAACCCATCGGATGGAAGCGCGTTCCGCTCGATTGAGCGCGATGAGGCGAAACTAAATTTGCTACCTTATATTTACTGATGTCTTTTGTTACTTTTGTCGGTTGATAATTGGAATTGTCGTCTGTCGTGGTTGTCAATTGTTAGTTATTATTATTTTATTAAATATCAAAGTTATGTCGCAATGTCTATTCTTGCCACCAAGCAGTAATGCGTAGTGACTGTTGTGTTCCGGTTTGAAGGATATTGTAGCCAGTGTAACTACTGGATATGATGAGACTTAACATCTCATGTCTCAGGATGGCGAGCGCCAGTGGAATACCAAACAATACTTCGTAATTCAAGGTGTTTGATGGTGTTGCTACTGTTTATGGGCGTACGTATCGCTTACCATCAGGCGAACGGCAAGCTTGTCTCGTCATCCAAAGCAATAAAAAAACCACTGAGCCCGGTAGACGTTATCCCGCCACAGAACACATTTTATATAAACTTTAAATACTATAAACCTTTCATCTTTTAGGTATCCACATCATCGCCACCTATTGAGTTCAAAAATTTTCCTACAATTCGAGCTAGAACTCACTAAACTCTTACTAAAAAATATTAAATCGGTTTGGTGATTTCGGAGATCGGCGTGTACTAAATAATATTTTCTTGTTAATATTATAACATTATTCTTTGCATTATTATTCCAGCCTCAAACAATTCTTGCAAAGCCATATTTAGTACTTTATTGACAGACAAAGTACGTAATATTTTATATATGTATAATAAATTATTATTGTAGCATTTTCTAATAATTATTGTTTATGTAATTTCAATATTGTGAAATGTAGAACAATATTTTTCTTTTACTAATATTAAATGGAACATCAATCAACGCCATTTACATTCCACGGTTCCGCGTTCAAATTCACAGTTTACTTTGTGTCTACCGATCATCAATCGTGTCCCATTTTTAGACGCCCCACTCTTCACCAGTATACCAATGGAATTTAAATATCTGTTTATTATAGCAATAAAATAATGTATGAATATACAGTTTTCGAATTTAAAAATTACAATTTATATTCTAATTTTGAAATTACAATTTATATTCCAATTTTGAAATTACAATTTATATTGCAATTTTGAAATTAAAATTAATATTCTAATTTTAAAATTAGAATATATCATTTTTATAATTTCAATTTCTTTTTAGTCGGTATCGAAATTGATATTTAGGTCAAATAATGAATGTTTATTTATTTTATTCGACTACGTGTTTCGGATTTCGACCACTATTTCTTTCTATTTCCCAACATATCCAGCGGTTGAACATAAATCTTCCGAAACGGCAGAAACCTCACAATGGGCTAAAATATATTCGAAACAATCTGTGAACTGTAACTTTGTTCATTTCACCGCTTGATTCACCTCACTACAATAAGAGGAGTTTGGGGAGACTAGACTATATATTTATACTACAAATTCATGTTAAGTATTTTAAGGGCAGGAGTGACTTATTAGTTTAGTAATGCTTTTAAATTTATTTAGTTTTGTCTTCTTCTATATATTCCACTTCGCTTTTTATCCGACCCATAGTTATTTCGGGTGGGCCCACTACTATCCACTCATATTGTAGGGTGGTTATACTGTTTTTTATGATCGATTGCTGTCTCATGCCATCCCCAGTAAAAGGATCTAATCCTGGACAAATCATGTAAGAAAAATTCATACAAAATGTTACCCGACCTGAGAATTCAGTACCCCTCCGTAATCAGCAAACCTTATTTAGTAGTATATAAAAAAGTAATCTAACAAAACTTGAGTAGATCGAAAATCTTTACCACGCATACATTTACAATCAAACAAATCGATCACTGAGTAAATAAATTTTTATTTATGCGATTTGGCACTGAAGCCCTGCCACATGCCACTTTTGGGGTGGCACTAAAATATTTTATGTTACTTACGTGACAGGTGGCATTTGGGTTGATAGAAGTCACGGCATGTTTATGGATGAGTATACATGACCTTTGTATTGACGAGATGTTTTGCTCTATTTCGTGAAATCACGCTGTTATTTTTTTTTTATTATTTAACAATCTGTATTATACAGAACACATTAATTATTAATAATACCTAGATTAGATTGTCTTCCTTAAACCTAAATCTTCCTTCCTTAAACCTAAATCTTATTTCCTTATCTCTAAATGTGTAAACAATTAATCTGGGGTCAAAGTTAAGATGCTTGGCTACAATGATTAACGCTAACGTTATGTATGAGAATGATATATAGCGTTGGACTTTATTTTTATGTTTTGAATGACGAGACATGCTTGCCACTTGCCTGATGGTATGCGATACAACCGCAAATTAACAATAGAAACACCAACCAACTCCTTGAATTACAAAGTATTGTGCGATATTTCGCACGCCATCCAGAGACAAAAACAAAAATCATACATCACGCATTTATCCCCGAAGTGTGCTCAGTCCCATGATGTGATAGAGAGCTAGCCTATCGCCATATCGGACACAAATTTCAGACTTCGATTAGTGATACTGAGCAGAAAAACCTAAATATGACATTGCCCGACAACCTTAGACATGAGATTTTAAGTCTTATTGTGTCCAAAAGTTACACTGGCAATGTTCTTCAAACCGGAACAGAACAGTGACTACACACTACTGCTTGGTGGCAGAAATAGACATTGCGGTGATAGCTACTCAGGCGGACTCTTACATATGAAATACCTACTAACAGAATCATATCATGTATTTATAAATTACAAGCAAATTTAAAGTAGATAGATCCTTACTTTTGATTAAGCTTAGTGTCTAGCTAGCTTGGAATCTTAGGTTACTTTTAGACCGTGTGATATTTAGTATTTTACAAAGAGAACATTGAGGATTTAATTACTCCGTAATATAACTTTCGTCCCTAACTATGGAGAATTTAAGCTCAGATTGCCTTGCAACATGAAATACGAAGATAATTCTCTACCTTCGGAGTTGTACAAGCTAATTAAGAATATACGATTAGTTGAATAAAATGCGGACTTAATTCTTGCTGTCAGTTGACTGCTTTCAATTTAATATTACACGGCAGACTATCTTAAAGTAGAAACTACTGTTAGGGATCAGATACATAGAGCGTGAAGCGAGACGATTTAATCACTACTGAATATACATACATACTAATTCCAGATATATAAGAAAACTTGACAT
The DNA here is from genome assembly GCF_014839805.1 of Manduca sexta. Taxonomy (NCBI): domain Eukaryota; kingdom Metazoa; phylum Arthropoda; class Insecta; order Lepidoptera; family Sphingidae; genus Manduca; species Manduca sexta. The sequence goes on along the minus strand of NC_051137.1, from coordinate 3,457,274 downwards.
AGAACTAAAGTAGTAAACTTACAATTGGAAGGTTTAACTGAACTGGCAGAGAAGACAGCGAAGAGTTTTAAGCATAATATATTCGGCGCGCATTCATTACTCTATTTTCCAAGTAAATGTTTTCAAATGAATAAAAAGTGCATTATCATTCAAAATTACGCCTGTATGAGTGTATGATTTCATGACGAATCCTAACACAGTCTTACTGAAATAAAACTATTTTCCGGATTTTATTGCGGTTTTTATATTATTTGCTCCCGACGTTTCAAAGATTGCAGCCTTCATGGTCACGGGGGGGCTGAGGTGTTTGTCGTCCGAAAAATCAAAGTTACAATTTACCTACATTTTACAATAATCCAAATTTTAAATAGTTTTAACTATTGATGATCCAATCTGTCTTATTTGTTTGCTACCAATCTTACTCATAAAAGAATTAATCCACTTAATCGAAAATATACTCAAAAGTAAAGCCGATATAAATTTAAAGTTTTTAATTTTTAATAACACAGCGGTGTTCGGGCATCGCAGAAATTCTGATAAACACGTTTGCAATTTAATTGCTGGTCTGAGCTGCCCCCGGCAGGATATTGCGTGGTTTGTGACAATGCGCTCAGATGCCAAAATGAAAGAGTAAATGAAACAGGTTTAAATGACCTGTACAATTGGTTTTTACCCATACATATGTTAGCCGGTTTGGATCGTATATATTGATTATTTTATTTATTTATTTAGCACTTTATATGCAAAAGTATACAGGCGAACTTAATGCCATAGGCATTCTCTACCAATCAACCTTAGGGTGGTGCAGAGATAATCAAGGTAGTTGCATAAGAGGAAGATAAGAACAAAAACAAAATATTCAGGAATCAAATAATAATTAATAAATGTACGTGTATACACATCGATAAATAAATACATAAGATAAATATTATAATATATATGTAATAAATATATATATAAGGTGGTGACTCTTCCGCTTTAGTCGAGAATAATTGTCGGACCCTCATTTTGAACGCTAGTCGCGTAGTGGATGCCCTGATTAAATATATATGAATTCTATTTTTCAGATATTATCGCGGTTTTAATATTTTACTTTTTCTTCCGACGTTTCGAAGACCTTCAGCCTTTCATGGTTACGGGGGGGACTGAGGTGTTGGTCATCCGCAAAGTCAAAGTTACAATATCTAAATACATTTCACAATTATACAACTTATTAAATTTTACTTGTTGGTGGTCCGATCTACGCAGAATGAGCTCACAGTGTCTTGAATTAATTGAATCTTAAAATTAAATGATATGAGTACCTTGTTACAGTATTATTTTTGAACATTTAAAAATATAGTACCATCGCAAACCAAAAATCAACAAACAATAAACAGGCTTGAAGTTAAATCATCACATCTTCCAAAACCCTACGAAAATGACAATTTTGCAAACTGTAACCAGCATACCATGATTCGCGCTCGTAAATTTTTTATACCACTATATTCATATATTTCCGATCGCTCTCGTTTGAACGTAACCAAATTTTATGCCATCATCAAATCCGAGGTGATCCGCTAAAACGTTCGAATCGACAACAGCGAGATATTGTAGTAAAACGGAACCGTTTTATTATGAGATTTCGATCTGTATAAATGTAATGCAACGCAACTCAAATTTATAGAAATTTGTTTGAGTGTAGGTTACAAAGTTGAAGCTATCGATATATATACCACATTATTTCTAAATTATTACAAACCTGAATTTAGTCTGTCAAGAATCCATTGCACTAATTTGTTATGTTATATTTTATACCAAAAACAAATTAAAATTTCGCCAAGCATTTTAACTTTTGTATTATAAAAATTTTGCGCATGTCGGTCACTGATACTTACTACTACAGCCAACCGTTACAAGCACTCCCTTCTCCACCCCGCGGCCCCGCACACGTTGCGCTCGTTCCTTGCGGCGGCGCGGGCGGTGAGCTATCAATTCCGCGTGAGTTTTCATTGTTATTATTAGTTTTCTATTTTTATGTGATCTTTATGGTATACAAAAAATACTCTTGTATACGTCAATGGCTGTAGTAGTTTTATTTTTAAACTTTTTAGAATTTTAAAGTGTTGTGAAGTTTATAAAGTGGAACAATTAGTAAGCTAGAAAAAGATCTGACCTTACTTTATAGACTAAGCCGATATCCAATACTGGAATAGCATAGTAATCCATAATAACTAAGGCTATAATAGTACAGTTAGTAGACTATAATGTATATAAATTATCTTACAAAGTCGAACGCTTTATTTTATTGAATATGAATTTAAGCTCAGTAACCTAAGAAACGTAAGCCGTTAAAAATCTTGCTAAAATAAAGAACCGTGACATGGGAAATGCGTCAAATTCGCGAATATAGGGCCCGTGACATTTGACGCAGCATCTGTCGTGGGCACATAATGGCCGGCTTTATGGGAATTTTATGGTTATAAGTAATAAAACGGATCATCACATCACGTCTCGTATGAAAATCCCGAGAGCGATAAATTCACAGCGTTCCGCGTTTATTAAATAATGTTATAATAAAATTATATTTATACATATTACTGGCGTGTTTGAGATGGTATGTCATAGCTATTGTTTGTTTCTCTGGAATAAATTGCTTAGATGCCAGACTTATGGCCAGGGATTATATTAATAGTAGCAGCCAAAGTTACTGTTTTGTTAAACTTATGACGTTTGTGTTTTGGCAACTCTTATGGCTTTTACTTTAGCGATGTTTGTGGTATAGCAATTATTATAATTTTTATTTTTGAAACAGCATTTTCTAAAGCATTTTAACTTTTTAATTAATGGACGTCATACACTGGGAAATTATTTTTAGTATAATTAGCGAGTAGCCCTATTTTCAGTTACCAAACTAATTTACAAACTTAATACAGTTTCCCATACTATGTTTTGGAACTACTTTCCCAACTAGCATGACGATTTAAAATTCAGCGTGTCACTTCAGGGACGTGTTTTCCTCAGCCGTATTTAACTTTCAACCCGTGTTGGTACGCTGCGTACACACAACTATATAAAAATTTAAAATTAATTTACAACTGGTGCGTGTATGGTTTTTTAATTTTTAAGTTTCGAAAATTAAATTGTTTTCTTTATTCATCATGAGATTTTATTATAGTTTAGCCTTCTTTGATTTTTCTTTGTTGGAACTTTAGAGTTCCTAAATCTGCCATTTTTAATACATCCTTAAAAAGCAATACATCATTAATATCCTAAATACAAAATGTCCCAATGTCATTTTACAAGAATAGCTATTTTACGATTGGAAGCACCAGAAACATTTTGCTACAGTAATCCTCGAACTTTATGTTATTGTTGGAAAAATCCGCTCCATTTATTCTTCAGGAGCCGAGGCTTACAGTAATGGTTTTCCTGGTGTTTCAGCGTTATTTATAAGTATTTTTTAATCTTATTTACAACGGCTTATTGTTTATGTATAGAATGGTAAAATAATATCGAATTGTTACGAAATAGAACATAATCTATAAATGTATTGTATCGTCGAATTATCCATTTTTTTTATTTTATCACCTCTTAATTATTATAATTAAAGAAAAAAATATAATTTATACAATCCATCAATCAATAATATTATTGTTTTTAATTACTCATCATTTAAAAGTTACATGTCACAAACAAGAACACATTTTTTTTTTATAGAAGAGCGCCATTCGTCTACCCGGAAGTTACAATCACGTCTTTAAAATGTGGTTACACAAAATCACTATGATAATATTCATTTAAAGAAAGGAAAACAATTTTATCTATCTGTCCAAAATTTTAGAAAATGCTCTGTTCCGTAATAATTCCAATATAAAATAAAGTGTTAAATTATAATTAATTCATCACAATACTATAATGGACTATAGTAGTGGTTTTTAAGCTGGTACCCAATATGATTAAATAATTATGAATTTCAATTAGATGTATTGTTAAAAGTAAACTCAGAAAGAGCTGAACGGATTTGGATAAAATTTTTCACACGGGTAGACCATATGTTGGATTAATAAATAAGCTAATTTTATCTCAGTAATTTTCTTCCATGGAAAATTATTTTTTTTTAAATAGATGGTACTGGCGTCGTTTCCTGTTTTAGAATTTTGCAACCAGTTTTTCTCGCCAGTGAAGCCGCGAGCAACATCTAGTACTTTATAAAAATAAAAAATTCAAATATTCCATTACATAAACTCTACATCCGTGAAAATGGACGTCTGACAATTTCATTTCCCATCAACATTTTTCTCGATCAAGAAAAACTGGATTATGTATTTGTTATTTGGAGTAGGGTTCAAAAAATCGTATCTGTCGGTGTGTTTGACATCTATGCGATGCCCGTTCCAAATGTTTCTTTGTATTGGATTTATAGTTTTATGGTTCGGATATTCTGGATATTTTACTTTTATAATAACACAAAAGAGTAATATAGGTTATAGATATTAAATATAATATATATGACAACAATATGCCGTTAAATAATAAAATTTAAAAAAGAAATAAAACTCTTTTGTAAGCTGCTGAAAGAAAAGCGAAAACAGCGGCTTAATACGTCAAAAACGCTCCAAAGGCTACGAAGCTACGACACCTACAATGCTACGTCGTAGCATTAGTGACTCAAGTCAGATTCCGCTACCCTCATAATATTTCGGGTACTGTGATTGCAGCGTCATGATAAAAGAGGCTTATTCCGCATCGCTCCCTCTAAGAGCGTGTTACGTATGTTCGCGTAATAACACCTACGAAGGGACGTAGAGTGTTTGCGGCCCGTTTAAGAACATTTTTATGATGTACATTTAATATACGAATGTTTTTATGTTTACATTTACTTCAACGATGTACGTGACAAATATTTATTTGAGGATTACATTACGTGTTTATTTAAGTAGAGTTTCGTTCAGATAGAGTGTCGAGTGGCGAGAGTTGATTATTCCTTGCCAGTTTCATTTATACAAAGTATTTAAAAAAAAATTGCTGGCACTGACTGGCTCACATTTACAAGGTTGTATATACAAACACAAATATATTACATGATTCTAACTCTTTTGCAGCGAAAATTTTAAATAATCCTGAAAGATAAATAAAAGAGGACCTATAAATTATAATTATTATTGTTTTTCATTTTGACCAACATCAAAAATTTAAATCTAATATTTGCAAAAGAAGTAAAAAATTAACATAGGACCTTATAATATTGGGCCAGCGATTGATGATCCCTACCCCAAAAAGGAATAAAAATATTTGCGTGATCCAAATATTCGTTTTGGCTCCAACTTCCTTACAGTTCTTTAGGTCGCCTGTACAAGACTTGCATACTAATTTGAAGTTAGTGATATTGAGGAATAATATCATTGCAAATTATATTATTTATTTTCTATGCATGAGGGATTATTCTAATTATTGTTTTTATTATCTTTGACGCTGAAAATTTAAAATAAAAATGGAGATATTTCTCATAATTCTATTCTGTATTTAGTATCTTCCAACTAATACAACATCTGACTCTTAAGCGAAGTTTTTAAATGAGTTTTAAAGCCAATTTGTCTGTGTCTTGTCGGAAGCTCCTGCGTACGGTCACATCAGTTTTTATAGAATTATCATTTAGCTATTTTAAGCTATAATTAAATTGTTAAACTTATTAAATAAGAAACGTACGTACTTATTAAATAAGAATCACCATTATCATCGGACACAGGATGTCCAGTGCTGAACATAGGCTTCCCCAAAGATTTGTAGATCGACGTATCGGGGCCTGCTCCAGCGACCTTCAGTGACTTTCATTAGATCTGTCCACCTCGTGGGTGGATGCCCGACGTTGCGCTTAGTACGTTGCTTCGTAACATTGAAACGCGTTTAAGATCCAAAAAAAACAAATTATAATAGAATAATAAGTTTATTATAATAAATAATCATGTTATCGCCGTGTAAGTGAATATTTTAATATAACATATCATATTATATTATGTTATATTAGAATTTAATATTTATACTTACGTTATTTTTGTACTCGATCTATTGTAAGTATCGGCTTTACGTCTAAAATATATATTTACATGTATAAAAAGTGCAATTTTGTTATATTTCCCTATAGAAAATACCACTTTACTGACATAACTTTAGAAACTAAAATCGTAATAAAAATAAAAGATTTTACAGATACTGTTATCACAATCTGTCGTACTCAAAATGTCATGGATAATATCTCTCCACTCGACAAAAGCTACAGTGGGAACATAAGTAAGTTCAATGCTCGTGTTAGTTATACTTGTAAATAATAAAAGTCGATCTGAAGCCAAGATATTTTGGCAACGTCGCGGCTTACTGCAAGTTGACTTATAAATAAATCGATCATTTCCTCCATTGTGAAACTGTTTGTGAATCAACGTTCAAAAGAAATTTGGTATGAGAAATTATTTTACCTTATGTTGCAGTTTTCACAGTAATCAACCGAATGTGGTGTAAAATCTACATACCTGTAACAAAGTAAAATAAGTTAGTATATATAATGAGCAAGGTGACGTGGCCAGTCGTACAAAAGAAAAGAAGGAAGAAAAAGGGCGCGATACTGAACCAGCTGGCCAGCGGACTACTGCGTTGGCGATATACTTTTGCTTGCACTTTGCTTAGGATCGAACGGACGTTCACAATCGTTGCATTTCGCTAGCTATATTTTTATGTTCTTGCTCTTGCTTATTTGTTAACTAATTTGATTAAAATTGTTTAGTAAATAAATTAAGTTTTTGTTAAAAGAACTAAATACTATTTTAGTTTTGAGTTAATTGTCAAACATATAAATGTTAAAAATGCTAAATATATTTATTTTTATACGTGCATGGTAAAATGATCCCACAGCACCTGATGGTAAGTGGAATGGGATAGATAGAGCGGTGACTGGGGCCTTATTCTCTATGACACTGCAAACGCGTAACGCGGCCGTGTCACGTTATTTTCGTGAAATTTGTGTGGAATGGTATTCTGTATGCCAATTTCTATTGTATTGAACGTGACGCGATGCGTCACGAGATTGTTACGCACTGTAAAAATAACGTGTGGCATAGAGAATACGGTCCCTGACGAGAGATGAGTATAGAGTGATAATTCACAAAGAATACATACATAACTTTAGAAAAGTCAGAGGTGCGTGCCCTTAGGTTTTTTGTCTACTTCTTTTCGGCAGTCAGTTCTACTCCCAACTAGGCTATCGCCACTACTATAGACGCTTACTGTATAGTTAGATATATAAGTATATATTTACATATATATTTTAGTTTAAGCGAAATACCGTACGCTCAGAAACTAGAGACTTCAAACTTAGGAATTACTTTGTAGAGTTCACTTATTCGGTTCTACATAAAACAAATCCTACTTTACGCATCCACTCCCAACATACCCTACTTACACTTGAAATGTAATGAAAAGAGTTCCTCCTTTATTATTATTAGACCGTCTGAGATCTTTTAGTGCGTAAGTTGCTAAACACACACACACTGTATTTTTTTAAACAGAGGTGGAATGGTATTAGTGGTGATGGGTGAAATTTTCTAAAAGAGAACCCGACACAACATATTATAGGTATTATATGTTGAGACTGCCTCAGTGGCGTAGTTGTACTGCATGCGCGGTACGACAGCGCTCTAAGGTCCTGGGTTCGAATCCCAGGTCGGGCAGTGATATTTGGATTTTTCTGCTCAGTATCAGCTCGGAGTCTGGAATTTGTGCCCGACATGACGATAGGCTCGCCCCCTATCACATCATGGGACGAAATGCACTTGGTGAAAAGTGGGTACCTTAGTTGCAACTAAGGGTGCACCCTTCGGGAATAAATGCGTGATGTTGTTTGTGTGTGTGAATATGTTGTATCGAACATACTATAGGTACCTGTAGTCAGGTATTCCTAGGGACTAATATGCATAAATGTTTTCTGCAAATTGTTCTAATGATAATTAGTTATACATAAATTACGAAAGGGAAGCCGGCAGGAATCGGGTTATATGGACTCTTCGCCTCTGATTGGTATACCAACTTTTCGCCATGTGTGTTCCATCTCAAAACGACACAGGAGACTCATTAATCGATACAAATACTCTATTAGCTTATTCGTAAAAAATACTAGATAATTATTGGACTATTTTCTATTTAAAATATTTGTTGTTATTTTGAATTAAGACGGAAACCCTTCATATACAGACTTAATTATCCCCCTTTATTAAATTCTAATATTAACTACGTTAATATATAAATGTAGTAATTAAAAATGCGGCGATAGCCCAGTTGGGTGTGGAACGGACTGCCGAGACGAATGTCCGCAAGGCACGGTTACCCCAGCATAACCGCTCAGTCGCCCCCCACGAAGGCTGGGCGGTAGTAATAAGGCACTTTCTCCGCGAAACCAAAAAAAAAAAAAAAAAAAAAAAAAGGTTCAAATACCAAGAGCACACACCTCTGACTTTTCTAGAATCATGTGTGTATTCTTTGTGAATTTATCGTTCGCTTTAACGGTGACGGAAAACATCGTGAGGAAACCTGCACATCTGAGAAGTTCTTTATAGGAAATTTCGAAGGTGTGTGAAGTCTACCAATCCGCACTAGGCCAGCGTGGTGGACCAAGGCCTAATCCCTCTCAGTAGTAGAGGAGGCCCGTGCTCAGCAGTGGGCAAGTATATAATACAGGGCTGATTCTATTATTATTATTTACTAGCTTCCGCTCGCAGCTTCGCCCGCGTGGATTTCGGACTTCTAAAATGGAGCCGGTCGCGAACGTTCGAGAATGTTCGTTTTACGAAGCTACTCGCTAGGTGATTCGCTAGCCTCTAGGTGCCAAGCAAGCCGCCTGCCTGTGCGTTCGCGACCTTATATATATTATACAAAAATAATCCTTATAGCATGATTCAGTATTCACGCGTGATGGCTTATTATTAGCGTATTTCATGTATAACTTTGGTGTTTCTATACCGATTTCTATGATTCTTTTTTATGGAATATTTAATAATGTTAACTTTTTAATTAGGGATGACTGAGAGTGTTATAAACGTAAGAGTAGACAAATATAATGAGAAAGCTTCGAACTGCTAAGCTATCGGGAGTTACACGTGTTATTGTGAGTCAACCATAAAAGATAGACATATGCTGTCGTGGGATATTTTTACATAATTTTAAGGAGAACATTTCCGTCACACATGATTTCTGTGTAGCTTTAACCATTAAGGTTGCATACGCGACGGAAGCTTAAAAAATGGAGTAACTTCTCCCGTTTTCCCAAGTTTTTCCTTCACTGCTCTGCTCCTATTAATTGTAGCGTGATGAAAAGTATACTATAACCAGCACAGGAGTATAACAAATAATTGTACCAAGTTTCGTTAAAATCCGTCGAGTAGTTTTTGTTTCTATAACGGTTATACAGACAGACAGACAGACAGACAGACAGACAGACAAAAATTTTACTAATTGCATTTTTGGCATCAGTATCGATCCCTAATCACCCCCTGATAGTTATTTTGGAAATATATTTCATGTACAGAATTGACCTCTCTACAGATTTATTATAAGTATAGATAGATATAGATAATTAAAAACAACTTATCATATCACATGAATATATACATAAACAAAAATGTTATAGGTTAAAAATCCTTTACAATCCTCACTAGCTATTTATTTATTGTACTTCATACAAAACATGTAAAGACTTAATGCCAGAGTTATTCTCTATCAGTCAACCTGAGGCGGTGCAGAGGTAGAACATAGTAGGTGCACGTCAATAAAACTGTACATTTAAGGTAGTCTGCGATCAGTCAGACGGTACAGTTGAAACTGATCCGATTAAAATCAACTTCGTGAACGACAATACGAAAAATCGATGTTCCATACGTTTCAATATTCAGGACTGTTTGAATTAAGTTCAAGCAATTTCTCATACGTCATCGACAAGTCGAAATGGATCAGCTGTATAAAAATATTTTTGTTAAATAAATCTTCAATGTTACTGATATTAAAGATGCAAATTTTGTGAACAATTTTAGATGTATATTCAAAAACGCATAAACCATTGAACAGCCTTTAATCAAATTCGGCACACACAAATGAGAGTAAAATAAAAATGCCCTGGATAGACTGTATTTTTATCTCGAATATTTTTATACGTGCAATGTGATCTCACTGCACCTGATGGTAAGTGGAGTGGAGTTCAACAAAATGTCAACTGACTGATAAGTGGAGTAGGTCCAATAAAATAGACTGACAAGAGATGATTACCCCTCGGCAGTCGTCACAATTATGCCAGCCTGTTGGAGCCTGATATGCACTGGCTGATCCCAGTACACGACACACTTACGTGGGCCACTATAGCGGATTTTAACTCCTTGTGTACGGTGGTCACTATCCGAGCGGATATAATATATATTCTACTATAAGCAAAGGGCAGTAGAAATAAATAAACCATGGAAACTTATTACCTAAAACTTCCAATACGTTAGTGAAGCCGATATTTACACCTCTCACAACAATACAGGTATTTAATAGCGTACAGAACAAATAAAAAAAAAATATCCATGTCCTCAATGCATAAGTATGTATTTGTGTAAATACATAAAATGTCTAGCCTACAAATGCTTACTATTCTCATTGTCTCGGCCTCGGCATGAATTATTCATTTGTACTTGGTGCACTTATTGCATAGTAAGCGCTTTTGTTCTGCAGCTATTCAAACGTATAATTTAATGTTAGAAAATCAGAAGTCCATGATACCTAATATTGTGTTCAGATTGTTAGAATACTTGGTGCCTGCTCAAAACATAATTCACATCTATACATATTTTAAATAAAGTCCCTTTTTCTGTCTGTCTGTATGTTATCGATTTTCTCCAAATGTACTGAACGGATTTTTATGAAATTTGGTATGGAGATAGTTTAAGACCCTGGGAATGTTATAAGCTTTCTCTCTCTCTTCTCTCGGGAAAATATATAGCGCGACTTTTCAGGAAGACTTCTTCACACGGTTGAAGCCGCGAGCAAAACCTAGTTTGTACTTTAATGATAGTTTAATTATTAATTACTAGATCATTAATTTAAAATTAAATATTAATTAATAAATATGGATGTGAATATTTTCAAAGATGTTTGTATGTTTAGATTGCTGTTAGAAGTTATTTTTTATACGGGCACTTTTATTCTCTATTTGGACCCACTTACCGTCAAGTGCACTAGGATCATTTTCCGATGGCAGTTTATAAAAGGAAATTTCACACAAGGGAAATCATAGTTAGAACCAAATTTACAATGCGTTAATATCTCTAGTAAATGTTAAATAAAATACAAAACAATCATATAAGCCATTCCCATTTGCAGTTCCAAAATTTTCCTTTTAACACTGTGTCAAAAATCAAGCACACCGGAACTAATTACGGCCATTAACCGTTCCTTTGAGATTTCAGTGTTAAAATTACGTTGTCTTGAGAGTTAGTGAATCAACTTAAAAGAACCGTGAAGATGTTTTACTAGAACATTCTTTTTATGAGACAATTTTGGTTTTATTTGACTCAAAGTAATTAAGTAATTTTTTGTTTAAAAGGGTGTATAAATAAGCTTATTACGATTTTAATTACATTATTTAAAGTCCAGATTATTATTACATGTATAGGCGGAGACACAAATGATGCCCCTATGGTTGGTCAAATTAATTTCCAACACAGGTGTGTATATAAATCCGTTGTAAGTCACGGAGTTTGTAAAAAAACCCACATTCATAAACAAAAGATCCATATTATAGTATATTTCAAAATATACAAGTTTAATAATACATACTGAGAGAGAGAGAGAGAGAGAGAGAAAGAAAGAAACGGGCCTTTTCTCCCTGAAAAGAAATGGGGGAGGCACAATTAGTGCACCCAATTTTCGCCGTTTTTGTTCCGTCCCATGATGTGATAGAAAGGGAGCCTCCACATCGGATACAAATTTCAGACTCATGTCATCAGCCAGTATATCTAGCAACTTATTAGAAAAATCACTATCACTTTGCCCAACCCGGGGAACGAACCCGCGACCTCACCGCTGTTGTAGCGTAATACAACTAATCCACCGAGCCAATCTCAGTTTAATCATATCCACGTTATTTATTTTATCAACACTGAACTTGGCCAAGTATCAAAGTGATATTTCACTTCTACAACGCATTGTTAGAGCAAAACATTTTTATGAGAAATAACCGGGCTTATCCGTGCTACGTGGGTACGTTTGCTAAGCGCTTAGATGTTATTTGTAGCGGCCAGTTATCTCGTTTTGTTACAGACTGGTTTAAAACATTTTTTTGTTATACAGGCACTGTAAAGTAATCCTATGACATCGTGGTGCAGTGTGGTAACAACGCCAGTACAAATAAAAACCTTACAATACCCAACTATCACTACGAAGGACAACGTGAGACAATAGATGTTGAGTGTAATAAAACTCAGTAATTATTTATTTATTAAAAACTTTAGTGTACACCATAAATATAAAAAAGAAAACATATATGTTGTTAAACGCTCTTTGTACAGTAAACATTATGTTAGCAAAATAATTACAGAATACAATTTTAAAAATTTTTGACAACGTCCAAGCAGAGAGAATAATAGAATAGTCGCCGCGTGACATAGCTTCTTTTTTGCCAGCCTGCCCGCGCAGCCGAATACTTCCGGAAACGCCCGATGTCATCGGCTAGGATAGCGGCGCGTAACAATGTATACACACGATGGAAATAGTTAAAACATCGATGGTACAAATGGCGGTCTTATCGCTCGAAGCGATCTCTACCAGAGAACCATTGGATGGAGACGATAACAATTACATCCAAATGGCTTTCAGACCGAAACAAAAGAGTGGTTAAAATGTTGCTTGTTGACAGAAATAGACACTACCCAACCGGACACTCGCTTATGTGAGACCTACGTCTTCAAAGCGAAAATCAAGAGGTAATTATTCTCGTTCTATTTGGTGAACTCTCAGAAGTGCTCAGATAACAAGAAACATAGTATTCAATGCAATATTGTTAATTATTGCTTTCATTTGAATGAATATTATGTAAAATAGATGACGAATATAAAAAAAAATATTATAATTGATTAACAAATATTTTTATCAACACAAAAAAAAAATTATAAGAACTTTGCAGTGGACCTTTTTTATGTTTTTTTTTTTCAAAATTTTTGTTACAAATATTGTCAAATATTACATTTGCTTCTTGCCTACCATGTTCTCAATCGGATATACATTTTTCTGACGTCATTATACCCTATAAATAAACAACACTTAATACTAAGAGATATCTAGAAAAAAAAAATATTTTGAATCTTTTACATATCACAAATGTAAGACATTAGAATCTTAATAATTTGTATAAACACAATGAATATTAACGATCGTAAATTTTCATTTACCCAACCCCCTTTAATAAACCCCAGTAATACGCGAACCTTTCTGCAGTTTGATTTATCCGTATTTGCAATTTAGCTTTAATTCGTATTATGAAAGTGATAAGCCTCAATTTTAAATGCCAAATTTATACAATTACTGTGTGGAAGTCAAAATTCATGATAATTTGCAATAAGACTTGGATACTAATACCTAAAGAGCACTGGATCATGGCACAATAAATTTGATGTTTTAGTAACTAACCTATAAAATTATATCATTTCGGACATAATAATATAATAACAATATCAGTGCTGTATTATATACTGTCCCACTGCTAGGCACGGGCCTTCTCTACTACTGAGGGGGATTAGGCATTTGTCCACCACGCTAGCCTAGTGGGGATTGGTAGACATCACACACCCTTAAAATTCATATAGAGAACTTCTCAAGTATGCAGATTTCGTCACGATGTATTCCTTCACCTTTATAACAAGCGATAATTCACAAAGAATACACATAATTTTGGAAAAGTTAGAGGTGTGTGCCCTTGAGATTTGAACCTGTGGACATTCATTTCGGCTGTCCATTCCACATCCCCAATTACGCTATCGCTACTTATTTATTCTCATTTAAATCTCTATTTTTCATACAGAGGGAAAATATTAAATCATTGAATAATTATATTTACAGAAAAAAATCCTTTATTAGTTACTTATATGTTTATAATTTTATGAGATTACAAGAAAATAATTAGCCATACTAATTAATTCTGCATAGAATTTACAAACACTGCGCAAATAAATATGGAACTTAATTAATTATTTACCAACTCTAAATTAAGTTCATTTCATATACATTGACTACGAAGTTACTCGCGTGTGTTTTCAAAGTATTTCGAGTTTGGCTTATCTACGTAACTCATTACCATAAAGTTTTGTTAAACAGCGCCGGCCATACAAAATGTACGCAACGTAAATAATTAATTGTGTTCCTCGGTTTTATTTCGCCTGTATATTTATTTCAGGTGAGCCTCCATGTTTTTAAAGCGGGTAAATTACCAGATTACGTACTGAATAAAATAAATGTTACTATTTCTTAGTTTTGAGTGCATTTAGGTTTTTTTATTGCTTTAAATGACGTGACGAGTTTGCTGTTCGCCTGATGGTAAGCGATACGACCGCCCGAGAACAGTAAAAACACTATCCAACACCTTGAATTACAAAGTATTGTTTGGTATTCTATTGCTCTTGCTATCCTAAGACATGAGATGTTAGGTCTTAATATGTCCAGTAGATACACTGGCTACAACGTTCTTCAAACCGGCACACAACAATGACTACACATTGTTCGTTTATTTACAGGTTTCTGCCTTTGTGATTGGTTTTATGGGTATAGTAAACGTCGTTCTTCTTAGGCTTCGAGTCGCCCTTGCAGAGTAAGTGTGAAAAATAAACAAGATTTTCGATCGAATAGGAACTTATATTTTTAATAGAATTAACACGTTAGACAACCGAATACGGTTAACAACAATAATAATAGTCTAATATAGAGACTCCTTAATAGAATAATAGATAGAATCGCCTCTTTCCAAGCTGACCGTTCGTCTCCTGGAAGAGCCTCTTTTAGCGATATTTCCACAGAACCTACAAAATCCATGCAGTCTCCAAAAGTCTCTTCAGCTTCATTTTCTATTGATTATTCTGGTTCTTCTACTTGTATTGGCTCCGTTTCCACAATAGTTATAATTTAAGTTATCCCTAATAAGTGGTTGTTATAAGCCTTTACGTCTGGTGTCTCGCATGATGGCTGTTCAATATCGTACAGTATTGTGTAAAATTATTTATGACTGGAAATCATGAAAAACCATGTTATGATAATATGAACTTAATTTCTTGTATAATTGACAACGTTTAAAACGAAAAAGCAAAAGTGGCGGCCTAAAGCAGGTTTTCTATTTTCCTGGTCAGGTTATATAAAGGCATAGTTGTTAATGTTAAAAAAATAATAGTATCATCTAATCAGCTGTAAATGACCTAATATCCGATATTTAATTAATTAATTTATTTTTGTACTTGTGCTGCAAAGTGACCCCACTTTACCTGATAGTAAGTGGAATGGCGTCTAATAGAATATCGACTGACGAGAGATGATTAACCCTCGCCAGTTGACATAATTATTCCGACCTGTTGGAATCAGATATACACACGCTGTTCCCGGAACGCGACACACGGGGGCCATTATGGTGGGTAAAATCTTGTGTACAGTGGTCGCTATCCGAGCGGATGTATATATCCTACCACCTGCAAAAAGTTATTTGTATACCCAACTACCATTACGTATAGTTGACAATATAAAACGCGCATCTAAGTTGGAACTACTTTAAAAACAACTTAAGTTAAATCGAGCGAGAAACTCTTAATTTAATGTTTCTCGAAATCTGCTCTGTTTTAATTGACTTTACTTTGTGGGTGGACGCTGCCTCCCTGCAACTAACTGCGATAAGCCGGCAAAACTAGAATCCGTGACCTGACTTACCGAAATCCAGTTTTCGATAGTCGGCTTCAAATAGTACTAACTAGGGTATGGAAGAGAAAGTTTTATCTGGAATGGTTGACAAGTAAAAAATCTGTAGATTTGTGCTAAAAAAATATTTAAAAATTAATCAAATATAAATTACAAGTGATAATATGCCCGGATGCTTCGGTTGCGTAGCTTTATTGCGTGCATCGTATGACTACCATTCTGATGTTTCTGATTCGAATTCCAGGTCAGAGAGAGTAATGTTGGAATACACACGGCCAAAAAGTAGGTGCACTAGTTGGACCTCTGCCTAACTCTTCGGTGATAAAAGACACAAATGTGTATATGTGTATCAATGGTTGAAAGGCTAATTGACATAACCGACATTTTTTTGGGACACTCAGTTTTGTACATATTTAAAATCAGTACTTTATTATATATTTTTAACCTAATTCAAATTTTTCGAAAAAAAATGTCGCTTTTATTTTTAACCTGCGGTAGTCAAAAATATTATACAGATTTTAGTACATCTTGAAAAAAGGCACTTATCCTAAGCCCCCAAAAGCACTAGAATCCAAGGAAATAAAATGCCATTCTCTCCATATAATACAAAGGTGTATTATGACCCCTAGACAGGCCGTCCGTCGCTAAGCCGTTAACCCCGGCTTACAAAAAAGGAAACGACTGAACGTAAGCGAAAATCCCGCGGGTTTCGATCCTGTGATGAAGTGTCGGGAATTTAGTTATTTATGTTTATCTACATCGTTTCACATACCGAACGTTGAAGATGTTATTCAATTTACTTCTTAAAGCTACGGTTAGAATGCGAGCGGAAAGCGACTTACTACGAGTCAGGATGCAGAGTAATTTCGAAATGGCGTTACTAAATGAAACCAAATTCTTATCTTCTTAATATCAATTTATAATAATATACTCGAACCGAAGATGTAAAATAAAAAGTGTTGGTTTTAAACAAGAAGTTATTTTATTTTTACATGCTCTAATGCCACTATTGCTATTATATTTGTAAAAGTGTCCACATCGCTTTGTCGCAGCGGCTACATCACTCGCTATATTCGCACTAAACTACAAAATGATAAAACAATGGGATTTTTGGTGAAAATGTTCATTATATTTTATGAATGATTTTTGACACAATGCGAGTGATAGATAAAAACGTACATGTGGTTTCATTCGTTAACAAAATGTCAACAAGACCGTATATAAAGCAATAATAGTATAAAATGTAAATTTAATTTATAAATCTCATAAAGTACATAAGGGGATGGAGATACATAAGGAGCCCGAAGTAAAGAGACGTTGAAAGTATATAAGGTGCTGGAAGTATATAACTAAAAAACTAAATAGTTTCATGTTTTGAGTTTGGTCGATTGTGATAATATAAACACTAAATGTTACTTTCAAATTTACATTATAATTTTAAGTCTATTGACGTGGTGATCCCGACGTCCAAAAGTACTATTTACAAATAGAATAATCCAATAAGTATTATAGAGTATAATACATTTCTTGTCACGGCGATTCTTTGTCCTTAAATTAAATATAAAAAAATATTACACACACCGCGGCACGCTGTCAGTATCACCCCATCTTAAAACCAACACGTACCGATTGTTTGCACTACAATTTACTCAGCTTTTTCTACTTCTCAACTGCTTTCCGATCCCCGTGGATTACAACTCGTATAACTCAATATTTATCGAAATAAAGTAAGCAACGAATGAAATGTTTCAGCGATAGCAGTAATTAATGAAGGTTAGCATTTATCTGACTTGTTAACAGGGGCTTCCTAACAAGCTTAGCATAAGCTAAGCTATGCCTTCGCTTGCGTGAAAATTATTTTTAAAAAAAAAGTAAAGAATGCCTTATAACGTAGTTGTATTTTGTAGTTGTTTTGCGTGAGCGGTACGATCACCTGCCTAAAGTCCCGGGTTCAAATCCTGGGTAGCGGAGAAGTGATATTGGGTTTTTCAGTGCAATCGAATTTGTGTCCTATTGGTGATAAGTGGGTGCCCTGCTTGCACCTCTACTTAAGCCTTCGAGAATAAAGACGTGTTTGAAAGTAATCAAAATAAAATCTAGCCCATGTTAATCAAGGATAGTTTAGTTTTTTATAGACTTTTTTTTATCACGTTAGTAGTTTCCGTTATCGTCTGTCTATAAAATTATAGGTAATTGTTGGCTATTTGAGAAAAATTAAATGTAACATCCCAGGTTGATTTATAGTTCAAAATTTTGCGTGTTGTTTTTAGACGGTCATATCGCCTGCGGTAACATCCCAGGTTGAATATTGAAATTTAAAGTTCAAAATGTTGTTTCTAGACGTTCATATTACCCGCGGTCAGTGGAGCAGGTTGATCGTCCAATTAATCGGTAGAAAAATTTTACATTGAAAGTTGAAAATCACAATAACCGAGCCCTCATGAAAATTTTGGGATCAAACAAAAATCATGCTCTAAAAAGCTGGCTGAACTTTTTAATAGGTTCGTTCAGAAATTCTCAAAGACCAGAGGTTATTGTGTTAACTCGATGTAAATTATGTCTCCGGGAAAAGTGACTTTTAACAAGTTCGTGGGAGAAGTTATTATGTTCTTTTACTAAGTGTTCCACGAGGCTCCGACCACATAAATATACCGGTATATCCCATCCAATTTTAAGTATTATATTGCCTATATTTAATTATATACATTTAGAACAAGATCTCTCTAAGTACAAATAATAATCCGTTTAGCGGTTTCCGAATTTAAACCGTGGTTATGAAACATCCAAAGCCCCAATCTTCTTGACAAAGTTTCAAATTCGATATAATAGTAAGAGTTGTCTGCTACTCAATTCGTTCCTTGAGCAGGCGTGAGTGTATGATCTGTAATATTTATTTGAATTAATAAGAAAAAGTAAAAAATCCTTACATATTTTAAAACAAAGACCCCCGCGTCTGTTTGTCTCAACGGGATAAATTTTATAACTACCGAAAAGGTATCGATAAAATTTGGTATGGAGATAGTTTGAGACCATGGGAAAGCATATCACGAGGGCGTAGCGAAAACTACTTTTCCGATTATGTCTTTCATCACATAATGTGATAGGGAGCGAGCCCATCGCCATATCAGTCCAAATCCGTGTTGATAATGAGCAGTAAACTAATACACTATAACCAACATAACTTTGCCCACCCGAGGTTTGAACACGAATATTCAGAGCAGTTTCGTATCGCGCAGGCAATATTATCCCACTGAAGCAGTCGTAACAATATCAAAAAAGGAACTTTGTGCTGTACAAAGTTGTGCCTTTTAAATGAGTCCAAAAACAATGTCAGTGAAAAATATTATGCGGTATACTAGACCCGAAAAGCTGCGTCGGATTTTATGCAATACGTGACCGGAGATATGATAAGACCTTATGAATTTTGTTGGAAAAAAAATATTTAAGATTCCACCTTGAAAGTATAAATTACATTATGTTTGAGAGAAGGCACTTCAAGTTTTTGAAGAAGATTGTAGGCAGTGTAACTACTGGACATAATAAGACTTAACATCTCACGTCTCAGGATGGCGAGCGCAGTGGAATACCAAACAATAGTTGTAATTCCAGTTTTTGGATGGTGTTTCTACTGTTGTCATTATCAAGCGGACGACAAGCTTGTCTCGTCATTCAAAGCAAAAAATAAAGTCTATTCCTAATATTTATGATGTAATATGTGAAGTCTCCAAGAATACTTATAATAATATCGAAGAACCAGAAGGAATACGATAAAAAATTGTCAGGTTCAAACCTACAAATACTCCGTAAAATAATAATGTAAATTAATGGAACAATTATATTTCAATAATAATGTTATTTTTTGCACACTAACGAAGGTGAAAAAAAATAACATTGATTTTACTGGCAGTAGGATATCGACCATCGAAGCCTCTAGTACCTCAAGATAAAATACGCATGCTATTTCGCTTTGAGGGCGTGTTCAATTAAGCAATATAAATGTAATAAAAGCCAGGTTCATTCTGGTTTTCAATTTTTATCTTGTTGATTTTTTATTGATGACTAGCTTCCGCTCGCAGCTTCGCCCGCGTGGATTTCGGACTTCAAAAATGGAGGGGGTGCTCAATTTGTCGGGATGTTTTTTTAATGTATGGTGGTATGCAGGTGGTCCGATTGTCCGGTCAGGGTCTGATGATGGGATCCTGGTGAAATCGAAGGAATCTTATAGCATGATTCAGTATTCACGCGTGATGGCTTATTATTAGCGTATTTCATGTATAACTTTGGTGTTTCTATACCGATTTCTATGATTCTTTTTTATGAAATATTTAATAATGTTAACTTTTTAATTAGGGATGACTGAGAGTGTTATAAACGTAAGAGTAGACAAATATAATAAGAATGCTTCGAACTGCTAAGCTATCGGGAGTTACACGTGTTATTGTGAGTCAACCATAAAAGATAGACATATGCTGTCGTGGGATATATTTTACATAATTTTAAGGAGAACATTTCCGTCATACATGATTTCTGCGTAGCTTTAACCATTAAGGTTGCACACGCGACGGAAGATTAAAAATTGAATAACTTCTCCCGTTTTCCCAACATTTCCCTTCACTGGTCTGCTCCTATTAATTGTAGCGTGATGAAAAGTATACTATAACCAGCACAGGAGTATGACAAATAATTGTACCAAGTTTCGTTAAAATCCGTCGAGTAGTTTTTGTTTCTATAACGGTTATACAGACAGACAGACAGACAGACAAAAATTTTACTAATTGCATTTTTGGCATCAGTATCGATCCCTAATCACCCCCTGATAGTTATTTTGTAAATATATTTCATGTACAGAATTGACCTCTCTACAGATTTATTATAAGTATAGATTAAGTATTTCTTATAAATTTAGCGCAATGACTATCAAGACAACAAAGTATATAAACAGGTAAGTTGAAAAAGCAATTTTCCGACAACTTTATCTGCAACTCTTTCCGCATGGAAAGTTTTAAATGCTCTACAAAGGACCAATTTAAGTTGACCTCTCCTGTGTATAGTCTGTTTATAATTGTACGCAACCAATTTGAAGTTTTTAATCTAATCCTATGAACTTTCCGACTTAAGGCTTTCCAGTGAACAAACGGCCTTGAGCATTCGTTTCATACATTTACAGCGCAAGAGTTACGAAAGAAAATATGCAAAGATTTTCGAATAATTGCTTGGAAACATCAAGTTTAGGTCATATGAAAGTTTTAAAGTACTAAAAAACATTTTGTCTTTTTTTTTTAATTTCTTATGTTTACGCGAATGTTAAACATTAAAATAAAACTATTTTGCGGCTTTTATCGCGGTTTCTAAATTGTAATTTTCTCCCGACGTTTCGACGTAATGTTTTTGTCACTAAAGAATTTGGGTACTAAGGAATATCATTATGTATGCAAGACCGAAAGGAAAGGCGATAACTAAGATTAAGAAAGACGATTCTTAGGCAAAAATCAGTTAGCTCTCCTCTGCCATACATCATGATATTCCTAAGAGTCCGAGCATAGACTATGTTCTCTACATCGCAATCCTTTACAAATGCATCGGCTTCATTTCTATTGTTTCACGATATTAACTCTAAGGTTCTGTTTCACAGTTTCTGAATAAATGCTACTCGTCAGTTACATGTATAAGCCGATCTAATTAAAAAGTCATACTTTAATATGCTACCAAATAAAATTTGTTTTATCTACATTAGTTGTTTAATTAAAATTTTATTTAAAGTTGTGAAAAATGCGAAAGTTCTATTTGTTAGAATATCATTTAAGGTCAACAATTTTTATCTTTCTTACTATATTCATTTAAATCTGCAAAATCTATACTATTATATAAAGCTGAAGAGTTTGTTTGTTTGTTTGTTTGAACGCGCTAATCTCAGGAACTACCGGTCCAAACCGAAAAATTCTTTTTGCGTTGGATAGCCCTTTATTCGTGGAGGGCTATAGGCTATATATCATCACGCTATACCCAATAGGAGCGGAGCAGTAATGGCTAATCTCAGGAAATACCGGTCCAAACTGAAAAATTCTTTTTGCGTTGGATAGCCCTTTGTTCGTGAAGTGCTATAGGCTATATATCATCACGCTATACCCAATAGGAGCGGAGCAGTAATGGCTAATCTCAGGAACTACCGATTCGAACTAAAAAAATCATTTTGTATTGGATAGCCCTTTGTTCGTGGAGTGCTATAGGCTATATATCATCACGCTATATTCAATAGGAGCGGAGCAGTAATGGCTAATCTCAGGAACTACCGATTCGAACTGAAAAATTATTTTTGGGTTGAATAGTCCTTTGTTTGTGGAGTGTTCAAAGTCATATATCATCACGCTATGACCAATAGGAGCGGAGCAGTAATGGCTAATCTCAGGAACTACCGGTTTCAACTGAAAAATTCGTTTTGTGTTGGATAGCCCTTTATTTGTGGACCGCTATAAGCTATATATCATCACGCTATGACCAATAGGAGCGGAGCAGTAATGAAACATGTTGCAAAAAAGGGGAAAATTATAAGTCTTGAGAGCTTTCGTTGCCTGCGCTGCGTAAACGGTTAAAGTTATGCAACAATGATGTATAACGGGATTGTTCCATTTTAAAAGTTCTAAAAAATATATTATAAAACAAAGTCCCCCGCTGCATCTGTCTGTCTGAACGTGTTAAACTCAAAACTACCCAACGTATTAAGATGAAATTTGGTATGGAGACAGTTTGAGACCCTGGGAAGAACATAGGCTCCCGGGAAACTATTACTTTTATAACGGAAAACTTTAGCCTGAAAACCTTTATAACGCGGGCGGAGCCACGGGCAAAAGCTAGTCTTTGGTATACAAGAAAATAAAAACAATCAAAGCATTTTAAGTTCGTTACTAGTATCGCAAAGTTTTCTCCATATTTAATATTTTTCTAGTGCACTTGGGTAACCGCCAGAAGTTTTACGCAGAACATTTCTTTTATCTTTGTTCTTATGGTATTGTCCTTCACCATAATCATACATTTTATTATATGCATTTTACATATTCATTTTGGGTCTTGAATATTAAATCCGTTCGTGACATGAGAATATCAAAGATACGAGTTCAATGTATCTATACCCTTTGTTCGAAGTCTTTTCGGACTTTGCCTGATATTTTATCTAGCGAATAAAAAAGTTATTGTATTTCTTAGATATTTTATTCATTGTATTTATTATTGTTTGTTATATTATACATTGCATCTTTTATGTGCATATTTTATATATATAGAGTAATATGTGCGAATTGAATTAAAAGGTTCTGTAATATAAATTAATTTTGACCAGCTCATCTCATTTGTTCAAATTTTTAGATCTTTTTTTATAGACAGGCACGTCAACACGGCCCCACTGCACCTGATTGTAAGTGGAGAAGAGTCCAATAGAATGTCGACTGACAAGAAATCGACCTATCCGAATAATAAAGGTATATATGATGATGTAACCAAATCGCTTTTATTTCATTTTAATGTCTATTTAGACCTATATTTTTTTATAGTAAAATCATAATTTCAAAATGTTATATAGTTTTGAAGATCACAGAAGAATAAAGGTACATAAGTTTTATTAGTCCAAGGAATAACCCCGCAACGTCACAAGCAGCTATCGGGACCGGTGCAAGCGCACCCCGCGCGGGGTTGCATCGTCAGTTGTATCTATGTTTTATGGAAAGACCGGCGTTACGCACGTTCACGTTGAAATGCTCATTTCGTAACTTTATATATATATATAAATAACATAAATATCTTATTAAAATAAAAAGCACGAGATCTAAACGCATGATTAACTTTTTAATAAAGTCACCAAGTGAAAATTATAATGCTTTAGCAGGTAACGCAAAAATAAATAACGCAGAATTAGATATTCCAGGTAAGTAAATATATGTTTCTCTAAGCACATTGATAGTTATATAGCATCTACTTATTCTGATGTGGTTATTTATAATATTTTTTAATCGCCTGTGTTTGTATAGCTAAATAGTCAAAATAAGAGGTCCCATAATCACATAGAACTTTGTTCTACGGAAAATAGACTTTTTATATAGAAATATATCTTAAATAAAAAAATAAAATCATTTCGTTTGTATAATAATAATTGAGATATTTTAATACGTCATAAAATTTATGATTTTTATTAACGTACTTCTTTATTCATCGGAAATTGCATAAAAAATATCAGCTCTACTTATAGAAACAACTTTGTTTGATGGATATCATGTGGTCTATATGGAAATATGTAGCTTTATTCTTGGGACGATATAGTTAGATACACCCTTTTTCAAGTAAATTTTACGGAAAAATAAAAAAATATATATATTTTTTGTGTTAATAATTAACGTTCTTGTTAAAAATATTATTTTATTGTAGTGCGTCACTGAAAGCAGACTACAACTATACCCACATGGTTATAATATCAAAAGGCTTAAAAGGAGAATCACCAGCATTGTCATTCTTTGTCAGATCAATCAGCGGGCAGTTGTTTGGTCTCTTACTTACATTTATTTATGTTTCAGGAGGTAGCGTAGACAATTTTCAAGATTTTATGTCATTGCCCCTACCAGAAGGGGCTGAAAATATTTAACGAGCCATGCCTAAGGTTTGGACAGATGTTTCGGCCCAGCTGAAGCATGTGTACCGAGTCCAGAGAATCAATTGCATTCAATTGTCCGATAAAATTAAGCTCGTAGGTTAAAAGATCTCGACAAACGTGACAATACTTAATCTAATGGTTTAATTTCAATCGCTGTTATTGATTTCCAAAAAGTATTATCATGTCCACATGGCCAGGTCAGCGTATTTCATTATAAATA
Organism: Manduca sexta; assembly: GCF_014839805.1. Classification (NCBI taxonomy): domain Eukaryota; kingdom Metazoa; phylum Arthropoda; class Insecta; order Lepidoptera; family Sphingidae; genus Manduca; species Manduca sexta. The sequence goes on along the minus strand of NC_051137.1, from coordinate 3,432,477 downwards.
AACTGTTTTGTTTTAACTTCACAATTTTTGACATGGGGAGAAAAAGGCTTTTGTTACATATGGGACGAAACAAAGGCTAAGAGAGGTGCAAATGAAGTAGGTCGTTGTTTGCTCGAATTCATAGAGCAAAATGTTATAGTAGGTGTTAACGAATATCGGTTTTGGTCGGACAATTGCGGTGGGCAAAACAGAAACCGTTTTGTGTTCTTTCTATATATCTACTGTGCCAAAAAAAATTACGTGTCTATAAAACATAGATTTCTTGAAAAGGCCACACGTAGAGCGAAGGAGACAGCGGTATATATGCATGCCTTGATAGAACGAGAAGCTGAAAAAAAAGCTATTTACATTTTTGACGAATGGCGTCAGCTTATTCAATAGGCTAAATGTAGAGGAGATCCTTATAAAGTCCTAAACATGACATCAAATTATTTCATTGACCTGAAAATATCAGAGCTTAATAAGTTATTGTATGAATAATATGAACATAGCGAAATTGAAAAACTATTTCGCTATACTCAAAACACGGCGTAATGCCGTTTCTTCCTAACCAACTTTAGAGATAGCGTATAAAAAGCAAAATAAATTATCTAAAGACGAATATAAAGATCTCATTAGTTTAGTTGATGGGTGAATTATACCTTCCCAATACGAAGACTGCTTCAGATCGCAGCCTCATATGACAATTAATGACAGTATTAATTAAAGAGAATTATGTAATAATAATAACATTTTGAGCGGTAGTGAATATGAGTAATTTATTTTTATTATTTAATTTTTAACTAGAGTACATTTAATTTTTTTTTGTATATTCTTGTTCTTATTGGTTCTTAAACATTGATCGAATGAAAACTTCAATATGTTGATGAATATGATCTATATATATAAAAATGAATCCCTATTTCCCTTGGTCACGCCATCAGGTGTGAACGGCTCGACAGATTTCACAAATATTTTTTTTTGATGTGTTTGTTATTGTCAGGAGAAGGATCTTAGGAAAAAAAATTAAGGAAGTTGAGCGGAACGTAAGAAAATTTAGGAAAAGTTGATTTCAGCGATTGACAGAATGTCTCGCGGATCATTTAGTATTATTATAGTTATTTAGTATAGTGTAATACTTTTTCTATGTTGAGATAATGATTGCGTTGTTGAAATTATATTAATACACTTAACTTGAGAAGTATGTGAAAACACGATTTAGCTATGGCCTATAATTGTTTAAGTATACAAAGCTTATGCACCAATAAAGTGGTTAATGTTTTTATAATTTTATTATGTTTTACTTGACTATCGATAAGGAGTATAACTATTGTGTTATTATGTCAACGGACTTTTGAAAGTACCATAATAATTTGTCAAAAACTTCACTTGTTCTTTGTTCTTTTTTTCAAAACGAGGAGTTATTTAAGTACCAATATATAAATATGAAGTTGTTTATTTTTTTATAAATTTGTGTACTTTGAAAAACACCTTTTATTCGATAAATGCTTAACCTTTTGTCACATAAAACTGTAAAATGTTAGCTAAGTAATCAGTATCTACACAGAACAAAGTTATATGTTTCCATGTTACTATCGCTTCTCCCAAAAATAAGGCTACAGATGTTTATACGACCTAGACACTTCCGTAAAAAATAGTTACTCATGCACATAGAACCTCCTAAAATCCAAAATACAGGTTTAAAATTTAATGTTTTGCTGAAAATCAATGCAAAATAATGTTTTACAAGTTTGGTAAAAGAACCAATTTCCTAGTACCCATAAGAAAAATATTATATCAAAAAATGTTGATGACAAACTTTAAATCGCTCTCCTGTAAAGTTGAGTTTTTGCAGAAGTAACTTTATTCTTCGGATAGGTCGAAATGATTACCCCTCGACAGTCGACACAATCATGCCGGCCTCTTAGAACCAAATATACATTGGCTAATCCCGGACCGTGATACACTTACGGGCGAATATAAAATATATGCTATCACCAGCATTATGGAACATATCCATATTCAAATATTTTAGTAATTTTTGAGTACATACGTAATGGGATGCATCGGTAGTTTTCGTTGCCCCACCAATGATGATTCCAGAAAAGTTAGAAATACGTTTGGTTCTATTTGGCCTGTGGGAACGTGGGGTGAACAGATATTGATCAAACTATTTTTAAGGTGTTATAATTTATTCGAGTATTTTTAAATAAAAAAAAAAAACAAAATTTCAATTAAATACAATATAATATGTATACATTATTAAGTTGGTATTGTTCGGTATTGTTCGACCAATATAGCTTGAACCGCAAAGAAAATACCTAAGAATAACCTGTAATAAAAAAAAAACACATTTTCCGGATTGTGTGAATTAAAAATTCCTTAATTATTTTTAAATAAAATATATGTATGTATATATGTAAAATAGTTGTATGTATTTATGTTATCGATTTATTAACCATTATATCAACCCATTAAAACAAAACAAACACATCACAGATTTATCCCCCAAGTGGTAGGTACGCAGAGGCAACCAAGGCACCCACTTTTCGCCAAGCGTGTTCCGTCCCATGATGTGATAGAGGGCGAGTATAGACTCGCGACGAATGCGCTATAAGGCACAAATTCCATATTCCGGGCCGATATTGAGCAGAAAAACCCAAATATTATCAACCCAAACCTTTTAAAATAGGAAATTAACGTACAGCACGTAATTTAAAGTCTCTATCATCCACAACACGTAAGGCCAGCACAATCAACCCTGTCGTCATTTATCGCGTCATACGTGAGCCGAGGGGACGGTATTGACACAAAGAATGTTTATCCAATTGTGCCGCGTTGGACACGGATCGCTTGTCACGTCACAATGGGCTGCGATGTCACTGTTTCTGACATCTTTAGACCTTTGACATTATCATGTGTGGTATTTTCACACCTAACGTGAGGTATTTTATTTATAAAAATAAGTATTATTTGACATGTATGAATGAAAACTATCCGTATTATGTATGTAGTTAGATATGTATAATACGATTTATAAATACGTTGAAGTTTAAAACTGCTACACGTTTACGTTGAGTGAGATGATATAACAGGAAAAAAAGAGGGTAGATGATGTTATGACTTCGGCAAGAAACCTACATTAGCGGCAAGATACTTATTAAGGATTCAAAATGTATTTACCCTGGGTGTATGTGCATGTGTTATTGCAACGAAGATACACTATCGTTTTTAACACGTACTGAGAGATTCGAAAAGTATAAAAAAACATCCCGCGGCTCGTTACGTTTATAAGTTTTAAACTAAAACCTATTAAAACTACTGAAGGTCAATTCACACGGACGAAAACACACCACATATCGTATACAAATTATGAGTACGATGTGATTGATATCGGCCACATGGCAACCACAACATATCTAGTGCTGGGCCACGTTTTATCACTGCGATGTGGTCTGCTTGTGGTACGTGTCAATGGATCTTTACGCCAAAGTTTTCAACGATTAGCTATATGTTAGTGGCGGAGGATGGACTGTTCCAAAAGAGAACCCGACACAACTTATAAGTACCATTATGCATAATTGCGGTCTGGAAATAGTTCTAATGATAATTAGATTATAAATTACGAAAGGAAAGCCGGCGGGAATCGAGTTATATGGACCCTTCGCCATTGGTATACGTTATTCATAATACTATTGTATGTGAATAACGTAAGCTAAGGCATTTCTTTAGCCATACACATACCTTGCATAATGGTAAGCCTTCATCTTTATATTAACTGCTACATTAATTGTCCTAAATTTATGTAAAATAGTAAACGAACCAATAAATAAAATATTATGTACAGTAATATCTCTTTAATATCTTCAGTAAAACTTTAAAATTATATGTTTCCTAGCAATAGTTAGTTAATTACGCAGGTTTATTTAAACGGTTCTGACGTATTCATGGCCAATTTCATTCAAGGCATGAGAGTATGAGTCTTTTATTCAAAACTTTGTAAAATCCAACGCTAGTCGCACAGCGAAAACAACGAACCGGAAAAGAAAACTGAACAAAAACATGACGCGGGCACTATCTCAAATGATGCAACGTGAAAAAAAAGATTTTAAAGTCTAGTGACATTTAAGTCAAAAAACTGTAACGCTATTGTAGGGTGATAAAAATGAAATATGTTAACTGTGAATAAAAGTTACATGAGTTAGATAAAAGGTATAAATATTCGATTGCTGAAATCTTAATATGTATTATTCAAGTAGGATATTGAATTATAAAAACCCTATTTCACTGACTATAAAGTAGACAGCAAATATTTATAAAACCTAAGGGCCACTTTTTGTTCGGCTATTGCAAAAAAATGTTGATGTAGCACCATCAATATTGCGATAAACTGTTATGTATATTGGAACTGTTGGCGCACTTGTAATGTTTTCCACCGATACACGAAGCCTGTTTCAATCCATGGCACCCTAGTAGATTTTACGTAGCAGCGTAGTTCTCCCCGCTTACGTGCCGCTGCTACGGAGTACGCAGGGCCTCCAAACCAATTTACATGATTGTAATTTTGTAAACGCCTCCGCCATGGCTACGGTAGTAGGCATTTAAAATTTCGTTACAATGGAAATCTTTACAAAATTAATACGTAAAGTGGCAAATTTATTAAATGACCAATATAAGCTAAAAAATGAATCTTCCTTTATAGCCAAATTTTATTTATCAAAACGAAATAATTAATATAATATTTATTTTTTTAAGTTATTGAGTTACACGCTTAATTATTCATTAAATAATAATAATAATGCTTAAAAAATATTTAACATTACATATGTTAAACGATAACCTAAAATATTGTATAGAGGATGCTACGGGGTTACGTTAGAGATGCGACGCCGCTACGCTTTTCGTAGCGCGGCGCGTAGCGGGAGGCTCCACCGCCAAGGGAACTCGTACCAGGGTAGCATAAGCTCTAAGATATGTGTGGAAATTTTCTAACATGAAAAGCACGAAACGGGCAATAGAGAAGGAGGGCGGAGATGGATTAGAAATCTAATTTGTTGCGGATCATCGGGGAAATAGGATTCTGAAAATCCCGATTAGAGCGGAAAATGTCTACTTTATACCAGGAGTGCATAGGATCGCAAAGGTTATCTAAGCTCAAGTAACCGTTAGAACAAGAGAGAAAATGTTAGAGGGCGGAGCTTTTTTACGCATGCGCGATAGCTGTCCTTTACCTACTCGTACTTAGATAACATATCAGTTGCGGGCATTATTGATTCCCACCGAATTAACATTTTTATAAGAAATAAATATGTTATTACACACTTAAACCTGTTATTATTTATTTACTTTATTGTTACCTGTGTGATGTTTTTTTGCCTGATAGAAATTGTTAACATAATATATATTTTATTTTAAGTATGCGCCACCTAGTTTCAAATTAGAGAACTATTTACTGAGGTTAAGGTTTGAACAAAGTATTTAGTGCCTCGAACTGTGGTCAAATCTTATTAATCATGTAACCATACAAAAATAAATCCTATTAAATTAGTATTTTAATTTGATACTAAACATAGATATTTATAAATTGGCCTTTAATAAGTGGTAGTTTAAAATTATCTTGATATAATGATATTATGAAGTTAAGAACTTGATATATCTACATAATAACATATCGAGATTCTACACTTCTAATGATTTTTATTGTCTGGTGATAGTTTTTCACAAAAATATCATCGTGTTGCCAATAAAGGGAAATGTTTAATTCTACTTTACCTTAGAAAGTATAGATGGCGCCACAAGCGCTGTAGAGAGAGCTCTCGGTAATTAATATCGTAGCAACGACTCGTAGAGGAAGGCTCTGAATTCAAAACAACGCCTACCAGGTTACCATAAACTCTGAGAGACTATTGACTGAAGTTACCTGAAAGATTTTTTATGTTACCGCGAATGTACATCGAAATGTTTCAAATTATATAACGCGATATAGTGTGAAAGCTTTTTATTTCGATAAATTTCAAGATTGATTTATCCGGCTATTGTTTTTAAATAAACATGAATTGCCATCTTTGTTGTTTATCGCATAAAATATTTATGAATTAAAATTAATCTTATCTATCGATATAAATAATAAAAACACAAACTAAGAGAAATAATATTATTAAGTATTCTTGATAATTATCCGTAATACATTGATCATTATTTTATTTAACTATTTTGAAAAATTAAAAATTAAAACAATTTTCCTCCAGAAATGTCATATTATGTATTATGGTTTAAGATAAATTTAATTATGCCGTCAAATGTTCTGGCATGACGCATGGCATTATTAAAATCGTAATTATTGCGTAAACATAATTTGAGCTTTGGGTAGAAAGAGAGAATTATTTCTTAACCTTAATCTGCGGCCATTTACGGTCTATTAATTTTATTTATTAAAGGTTATTGATAATTTAGTTCATGAAGCGTGTAATAATAATATAATAATAATAATTCCATGTTTTTAGGCCACCCACTTCGTAGCAACGACGCGTAGCGGGAAGCTCTAAAGCCAAAACATTGCGTACCAGGCTTACATAAACTCAAAGAGATCACTGACTGCATCACACAACCTATAAAATTTACTTCTGTTCTGTGGTACAAATACACCCCTACTATTTATTAGTAATAAAAAATATATAGTTGATCTTTTCTAGCCATTGCAATGGTCATAGGTATTAGGTACTTTAAAGATTTTTATGAAAATATCCTGTTTTTAGGAAAATAGTGTGAAACTTATGAAAATAAAATTCTATAATTATTGTTTTTGTAGACATCATATACAAATAAATGAGCAGCGTCTGTTTTATGACGTCTGATATTAATATAAATATATCTTACCACCTGCACGCAACAGATGACGCTACAAGCCTAGAAGATGGAGCATAACGTAATTTTGTAGCGACACCTCGTAGCGTAAGGCTTGTATCCAAAACAAAGCTTACCAGGCAAACATAAACTCTGAGCAATTATTGACTGAACCTACAAGTTCAATAATTATTATTGTCGAAGAAATTTTAATGAAAGCAATGTTGTTATATTTTAGAATTTCTACGGTCATGTAGTTTAGTTAACTATAAATAATATGTTATAATGAATTATTATTTATCCTAGTTATTTACTGAATATTTCTTTGCATTCAAGTTTAATAATTATTATAGTCCTTGACAGCAATGACAAAAAATGTAGAGTCCTAATATTGTATCATAATTTACCCTCTAAACGCCGTAGCAATAAACCAGTGTATTCTTCAGAGCCGCAACGGCGCGTAGCGGGAGGCTCCAAAGCCAAAACAAAGCCCACCAGGGTAACATAAAAGCTGAAAGGATAATATTGGCTGTTGTTTCGGGTAACGGTCCTTATATAGATTTTAAATATGAAAAAACAACTACTATTATTTATTTTATTTCGTAGGTGTGTTTTGATATAGATTGTTTAAGTTTAAGTATGAAATATATTATATTTTTTATAAAGCAAAAATTATGAAATAGGTAATTAATATGAACATGTGACCGTAATAACATGAGAAGTAAGCTAAATAACGTATTTAATTTAAAAGAGAGCTAGTAGCTAGCCGTACATTTATTATCAGAAAGGCTGTTACTTATATTAATATATTAAAGTTAAAAATTATGATCTAATTGTATGAAAGGAATAACTAAAAAGAGTACTATGAGCCCCGCGTTCCCCTAGAGGCGACCTCGTAGCGGCGGTCCGTAGCGGCGCTCGTAGCGGGAGGCTCCGGCGCTAAGGGAAAACGTACCAGGGTTGCATAAAATTTTAAAGGAATCTACGAAAGTGGTTTTCTTACTATTGAAATTAGCTTATAAAGAAATATTAATTGTTACTAGCTATATTCAAACCATTTAAATGCTTTTGTAATACAATATTTTATATCTTCTGGATATCAAATATTTTATACATTCAAAACATAATAATTTTACTGATTTAAACTATAGAGGATCTTTATGTAGCTCCAACAGAGCCTCACAGCCAAGTTTTGGCGACAAAATTATAGCAATGGACAAATGACCTATGTATTCTAAAAAAGAGAAGTAAAATAAAATAAAATAAATAAGTGTTGGACAAAAAAAGAGTGATCCAAAAAAAATGATATTTTATTTTGAGGCTTTGCTTGATTATTCGTGATAATGACATAACTAAAGCTATATCAATTTAAGAACAGCTGCGTGAGATATTGATGTGAATTATTTATCCATTAACTGCTACGGAAATTTCATTCCTTTACGACGTAGCGATGCTACGCGTAGGGGCGACACGTAACGTCAAGCAGCTTTGGAAAGTTTCACCAAGACTCCATAAACAGTCGGAATATTAATTTACGTTATATTCGTTTATAATGATACCAAGCCTATATTATTATAAATTGTTTCACCACTAGGTAACTATCACGTTGTTTAGGACTTATTATACTATGCTGTCCTAGTAGTACGGTATGACGGAATTTCCATACCTTCGAATTCCTTCGTTCATTCGTGTAACAACTAACGAATAAAGCTCATTTCTTTTTGCTTCATAACGAATATCTTTGTGTTACTATTTTCTCATATAAAGTCAAGTAATAACATCGACGTATATCCATAACAAGATTTTTTTGGTAAAATATATACTATACACAAAATTAGTAAACTTGCGCCATCTGACGGAGGGTAGTGAACATTAAAAGATAAAAGACAGTTTCAATAAATTTTCAATCTCATTTCTTATATGGATCATGATTTTGTCTTGTTATTGTGGAAATCTGCACGATGCAAAGAAAATGTGTATTTTCGCGTGCCTTTCTTGTATAATCCTAAAACTTATTATTTCTCTAAACAATATAATATATTTTGTTATATTTAATTAAAGGTAAGACTATGTAATAAAGAGACATGCGAACGAAAAGTTTAAATTCCCTATAGCGACGTAAAAAGACAAACATCAAAATGATATTAAAAAATCTTTGTTATTTTACTGTAAATTTGGCCCTTGCGTAGCGCGCGGACGCCTTTTAGAGGGAGGCTTCGATGTCTGAAAAACATGTATCAGGGTCGCATGAAATCCAGGCGTAGTTCAAATGCGCGAACTTTGCATCTCACTAGGTAGTTATGGGTTTTCGATATATTTCAAAAATATATACATAAAGATTATTGTAATGAAATTTACTTTGATATCAAAACGTAAAATAATAAATCATGAATCGCACATATATATATATATATATATATATATATATATATATATATATATATATATATATATATATATATCAGCCCTGTATTATATACTTGCCCACTGCTGAGCACGGGCCTCCTCTACTACTGAGAGGGATTAGGCCTTAGTCCACCACGCTGGCCTAATTGGCTGAATCGCACACAAACGAAAAATTCAGTAGCGCAAATATAAATAAAAATAAATAAATATATCCAATTTATTGGATTATAATTTAACTCTTGTCCTGTCATTTATTTGAGTTACAATAACGTACACAGAATAATTACACTTTTATATACACATTGACATTTTATTTTGTTAATATTTTTGTTTTATTTTTTTTATTTTATTACACTTTATATACAAAGAATATAAAGGCGGACTTAATGCCGAAGACATTCTCTACTAGTCAACCTTTAAATAGTGCAGAGACTAAAGAAGTAGGTGTATACAACGTGAGACGGTAGTGGAGAGAACATTAACAAAGAAGACTGATATCAATATCAATATCAATATCAATCAATTTTAATCTTAATTAATTAATCAAATTTGAAATATATTATATTTAAACACAAAATATCTTATTTTTACAATTATTATTTGTATATCTATCGGTGTGAAATAATTCCGTAGATGATCTTCTTTCTACGTCTACGTAAACGTAGTGGTGTAGCGTCACAGCGTGTAGCAAGCGGGAGGCTCGGGCGTTAAGGGAGAATGTACTAGGATTGCATAAATGCTAAGAGTATTTTAGTAGTAACCACCCCTAACCGAAGCAACAAGGGTGAAGATTTCCACCAATAACATGAAACTGAAAAGTGGGCGTGGACAAATGAATACTGTAAAGCCACTACTACAGAAATACAATTTGTTTTATAATTTATTGCTTTTAAATGTTTTAATAATTTATTATTTCGTTTACTTGTCATTATGTAAAAAATGAATATTTTCGCATAAAAACTAGTTTAAATAATAAAAATTCAATATTATTGATATATTTTAAATGAAAGTACTTGCTAACATTTAAAATAGTATTATTGTTATACTGTAACAAGGTTTGTAAAGAATACGCGATACAAGTTCTAAACTAAGTGCGGATCTTAACTCGATTTGCATTAACCGATATTAAGTGATATTATTTGTAAATAAATAAAATAGAACTCACAGTTATGAAAACTGAAATTATAAGCTTCTGTGGTAGTTGCTACGCGTGAACCGCCCTCGGCAGGTTTTACCGCGACTGAAAAATGTACCAGGGACGCATAAACCGAAAGGACTCTTGATAAAGGTAGTATGGAGGTTTCTATTGAATATTTTGCTGGTAGGCAACCTTTAAATAGTGTTACAGGAACAGATTCAAAACAAAATATTATATACAAACCATACTGCTTACTTAAAATAAAAGTATACAAATATTATTATATTAACTAATTAATAATAAATAATACGTCATGTTTTTATATTTTGATTGTAATCATTGTCACCAAACATCAAATAATGTAACTTTAAATAAAACCTTTTTTATTTATGCAATCTTAAAAATATTTGGGTTTATAGTTAATAATAAATAAAATTACAATTCCAACAGATTTCTACAACATTTATTATATTATGCGTTGCGCTGATCCTTCTATATTATAGGACGAAGACCCCTGCCTCTCATCTGTTTGAGTATCTGAACGCAATAAACTCAAAAAGTATCGAACGAATTTCGATGAAAATTAGTATGGAGATTAGAATTACCTCGAAAAGGACAAAAGTACATTTATTTCTAAAAAATGTATAGTGGGATTTATTATTCATAAAAAATCATTTACGCGAGCAAAAGCGCGAGCAAAAGGGAATAATAAAACTCATTATCATGGGGGTATCTCTTATAAAAGAAACAAAAGGCGCTACGTATACAACCCCTGCACAAAATGTCGTAGCAACGCCGTGTAGCGGGAGGCTTTCGTGGCAGGGGAAAATCTACCAGGATATCATAAGCGTTTACAGTTCTATTCAATGAGATTGGGAACAATTACAAGGAAGTATCTAAATTCAATAACATAAAATTTATTTTCCGGTTTCAGTAGAGCGCTTTAGATAGATAAAAATATTTAAGACACTAATAATCTATAATGAATAAAGACAATAAAAAAGATTTATTTTTAGTTTCATTTAGTTATTAGTTTTAATCATTTATTATAAGTTTCATTTAGTTACCGAATAACTTGGTACCATTTTATTTTATACTAGCTTTTGCTCGCGGCTTCGCCCGCGTGAAGGTGTTTTCCAGGATAAAATTCCACTGTTTGATAAAAGTCTTGCTACATATTTTCCCGGTACTTATAGGTTCAAACTAATTTTATCCCCAATCTATAATTTCAGTTCAATCAGTCGAAAATCTAAGAACATTTATACAAACTTTCATCCCCTATTTTATCCCCTTAAGGGTAGAATTTATCAAAATCCTTTCTTAGGGGATGCCTACGTCATAGTAGCTTTATGCATGTAAAGTCTTAGCCCGTTCCGTCCAATGGTTTGGGCTGTTCCTTGATATATCACTCTCAGTCACCTTTGAGTTATATATTATATTAACAACTGAAGTTAGCTAAAATTGAGTTTCTCGAAGCCGACCATTATTTATGTACTATGTATTTTGAGACTATGCAATTTTGTCGCGTTCGCGATTCACTTTCACTTTTGTTGAGTTTCAGAACGCGATATTAGATCCTCCAACGCGCACGCGAATTTGAACTTTATGCAGCGGTAATAAATTACAAATTGACTCTCCATTTTATTTAGAAAACGTTTGTATGGGAAATAGAAAAATGCTGTTTTGAGGATTTTCCCGGTAATTATTCGAATTTTCTCACCTTTTAAAACTTCCCTAGACCTCCACGAATAATTCAAGACCAAGATAAGATAAATCCGTTCAGCCGTTCTCGAGTTTTAGCGAGACTAACGAACAGCAATTCATTTTTATATATATAGATAAATACACATTGAAATAGAGCGTAAATTACTTTTAAGATAACAGAAATATATCAAATGACAATGACATGTCAATGACCTCATATCTAACAAGCCCTAATTTTTACATTAACCCAGCACCCTAACTTTATATCTCTCCCTATTTCATTGATAAATGTGATAAGAGATATCGCCATAAAACTCATATTACTGTAGCGACAACGGTGCGAGCGGCAAACTAGCACTGCGAGGGAGCATGTACTAGGATATCATAACTCGATAGTAGTATAAATCGACGAACTTTATAACTACGGAAACTCGCTACGTTACTTATACATTTAATAACGAAACTCGTCTAATATTTTTTTATTATATTACAAATATTTTGAATTACAGAATAACTATTGCAGTTATCATGGGACGGAACATGGCGGAAATCACCCTGGTTGTACACCTACCCACCCTTTGAGGGGTAAGGGCGTGATGTTTTTTTTTTTTAAATCATAAATAGGTATGTAGTTGTATTGGAAAAACTGCATAATTACGTCATGTACGTCACCATTTTTATTAATAGTGTAAACTGCAACTCAGAAAATGTATAAGTTGGTTCCTTTAAATAAAATTTATAATCTTTGCCGTTCATAAAATTTACAATACTGAAATATACAAAATTATCTTATATATTTAGCTTTTTATATTTCTTTTAAATTAATTAAATATGAACGAAAATAGCTTCTACTTGACTTGGTTTTATTTTGATTTATAAATTATGATTGGCGTAAACCATTTCATCGATTTTACAATATATTATCCGATATCTATTTACAATTATAAATATGACATGTAACACTTAACCCATGAAACGTCTGATCTGTCAAAAATTGCTTAACAAAACTAAACTTAATTTCATGTCCATTAAAGTCGCTCTCAAAGGGCTTCCGACGGCCGCTTATGAATTTACAGTCAAATGATAAGTTAATTACCGTAATATTAGATTGACAAAAACTCGATAGTGAATTATCCTTGTGTTTTAAACTTGTAGTACGGGTCTGTAATGGAGAGGGTGTGTATTGTATCCGCCCATTACATCCCCCGTAACTCTTTCTCTTTCTTTCCTATGGAAAGATTTTTCTAACTATTATGATTTCTCCTTATAATGTTATTTTGTTGGCTATTATAAAGAGAAGTATAATAAAATTGCTAAATACCATTGCATATGTAATTTCCAAAAAAGGCAAATATCATAAATACAAAATATCTAGAAATATGTTTATAATAAACAAATAACAACAAAACTTGTATAATTTTTTATTACTAATTGAACCCAAATTGTAACCCAAAAATAAATTTAATTTTCTTTTCATTTGTATTATAAAATAATAAGTTTTTTTTTACATTTTCAAACATGTAACCTCTTCGAAATTGCATATTCAATTAATACAGTACTTAGGTAATACTAATTACGTATCAGTATAATAATTGCGAGATTTATGTTTGGAAAAACACAGTTTATACTAATTATAATAATTAGTTAATTTTTTAATGTCTAAATATTTAGACTTGGCACATGAGGTTACCGACATGTGGGATGTGGACTCTACAATTATTGTCCCGATTGTCGTTTCTGCGCATGGGAAAGAAGGAAATACCGAAGAGCCTTGACCAACATCTTCGGAAGCTCTCAATTGGCCGTTGGGTCGGAGGCCAGATGCAGAAGGCAGTATTGCTGGACACGGCGCGCATTGTGAGGAGATTCCTCACTTGGAATCCCTAACCGCCGGTGGCCTGGGTCCTTGAGCTTCGCCATCGGAGGGTCATAATATTTTTTTTATATTTTTAAATGCATGTTTTTTTTTAAATGTATATGTAAAAAAATACCTTTAAGATAAAGAGAAATGATCAGTTCATTTTCTCTAGTTCATAATTCACGTAGACAATGTAACAATATCGTCGTAGCACAGGGCCGAACGGAAAGCTCCGTCGCCATAAGAAAATTCACTAGGGTGCCATAAACACGAAAATCTCTATAGAAATAACCCTCGTAGTGACTTCAGTTCTATGTTTTTTGGTGTAGAGGGCGCTCCTCGCCACTGGAACTATGATGCTACGCCGGTTATAGGCAAACGACGCCGCTACGACTAGCGGAAAGTTTCGGATACGAAACGAAAATGTACCAAGGCAACATAAATCGAGAGAATAACCTTCACCATTCCAGCCATATTATAGGAAGTTTATATAACGATGAGGGTAAAAAATATATGCGAATTAATATTTTGGGGAATAATTAAAGATTGTTAAAACAATATGTATCTTGGTAAGTATGTAAGGTTATATATCCTATATAAAACGGTACCAAATTGTTCTGTATCTTGCAAAACTTGTTTATAAAAATACCAACTGAAACTCATATTAAATGTGTTATATCCTATTTCACTATTTGTTAGAGATAATTAGCAATGAATACACAACGAAACTTCACGGACTCTACAATGAATGTCATGTCTCTATATTGAACTATTCAAATACTTTTTTCATTTGTGATAATATTCTATCGCAATGAATAAAACTGGATATATTTAAGAATAGTTTAACTATGGAAGATTTGTTTTTAAATATTTTCAATGACATGAAGCGATTGGTTTTAGTTATCTCTTTTCGAGAAAAGAAAAAAACAAATTGGTTTTCAAAAATTTTAACTTAAAATATAAAATTAAGAAATCAGTATCATTATCGTAATAAACTTTATAAACTCCTGCGTCTTATAATTAATTGAAATACATTTTGTGACCAATTGGTTTTACTGCATATTGAATAACACAGAAATAAATTATCATCTATTTTAGGACTTTTATGAGTAATACGCTCTAATATCTCTACTTATTATAATTATTATGTAAAAAAATTGTCGTCAGCCTCATTTGCCATAACTTTGAATAGTAAATTTGACTACTAGATTAGTATATTATTATAGAGGACTCTGCATAGAGACTCTACCAATTATAACGGGCGCTACGCGATCGAACGAAGAACGAATCCGCAACGACGACGCGTAGCGGAAAGTTTCGGATTGGTAACGAAAATGTACTAAGGCGCCATAAAAGCAGAGAGTGATTGAATCGACAACCTTTACGAGGACAAAAATTCATAGCGCAAAAATTTGCTTTGCGTTTAAAAATAAATAATATTATTAACAGGTTAATTATTCATCGTTTTATACTATTAAAAATTTTCAAAATATATAAAACTATAACCTATTCTATTTAATGCATTCATTCTTATGTTTTATTAGAACTTACTTAGAAGTTACGAAATAGATCCTAGTATTTATTACTTCCATTATTTTTAAATTACTTATATATCTCTATTACGTCAATAACACATTTAAACTTATTATCTTCAAGTAAACGAATGCCAAAGTTTAATACAAATAGGTAGGGTTGAAGTTGAGGGAGTGTTTCAAACAACTCTATCTCTTTAACCTGTGGACAACAGTTACCATGTTGTTACTCGTTTTCTATCTGTCTCAGTTAGTTTTTAGCATACTGATTATAAAATTTTAAAAATAGTTTATATACAGTTTAATTGAATTTAAAGTTTAAAATCAAGAAAAGTTTTTCTTTATATTTTTGAAGTGCTAAAAGACAATATGATAAATGGGCTTTTCTTAAATCATTTTAATAGAATTAATTAATTTATAATGTTTTTATAAATTTTAAGCCGATTTATATTTTATATTATGGTGATAATAAATAAACACATTCCATGTAGCTACGCGCCAGGACGCTACGTTCAATAGAGCTACGAGAGTTGTAAACGTTGTGTCTACGTAGCACCGCGCGTAGTTAGTTCAAAACAGACAAAATAAACTTCGTTAAGATCGGTTGAGAAAGACACCAAGAAGAATGATTTTATTGATAAAGAACTGATTTGGAAGTAAAGCCAACATAAGTCTAAAATAAATTCTAACAACAATAAAGACGCATATTAAAAAAAAAGCTATATAAACGATGATGACAGCGCCAAACGATATCCGCAAGTAGCGGAAAACTTTTCTTTCTGACGGAAATGTACCAGGACATAATAAAGTAATAGTAGTGCAGGCTCAATGATTCCTAATACCTACGGAAACTCGAAAGTATCTTGTCCCTGCGTTATAAACAATGAACACTTTAAAATATCGATAAATGCACAATACTTTGTTTTTGAGCTGGTTTGGATATTTCTTAATATCATATTAATATTATTATGAAACGTAGAATATAAAATGTTTGGAGTAATAGTGACAAATCATGAGACAAAAACGACTATTTTGTTTGTCTTGTGGTAGGGGTAAAAATTAAGGGGTGTGTTTTTGAGTACCTCCATCTCTTTCTCACCTACAGACGTGATGTTCCACCCTGTTTAACTTTTTTATTGGCTATCCTTGTCAAGTATTTGCAACATTACTGTCATTTTATAAAAAGTAAAGTAGCAAGGCCTATGTTAACATTGATTTTCATTTAAAAAAGCACTATGGTTCGCTATACGTGTCTAGGACATATCTATATTTTTATAACATTATAAAAATTGTAAAAAAAGATAGTAAATATAAAATATATATATATATATTGATAATATTATAAAAAGTAAAACTAGAGAACAGGGTATTAAGAAAATGTAGTGGAGAAAAATTCACTTTGAACTTCTGTGAATTTATTTTCAGAGAGAGCGCTACGAGCAGCTGCTACGGTGGTTATAAAGCATCGTAGACGGCGCCCGACAGAAACTCTGGCACTGAAGGAACTTGTACTAGGGCAGCATAAATATTGAGAATATTCATAGCATCCGTACAGATGAACAAATGAAAATACTAGCAATATATTTTAAGTCTTATAGAAACACACAAAAACACATTTTTCTGATTTTGGAGTAAATAATAATATATTGAAAAACATATTAACTACTTATAACACGTTTAGTCTACGAGTGGTAACTTTTTATGTAATTTTCCCATAAGTTTCTATTAAAACACTGTTACAGGGGACTAACAATGACGATAAAATATAAAAACTCACAGTGGTAATATTATATGGAAGGATTAAATCTTGTCCTGTATTATAAATGCAAATATTTGTAAAAATGTTTGCACATTTGTTAGAATTAAATACAAAAACAGGCGAACGGATTCGGATAAAATTTGCACACAAGAATAAACTATGATTCTGGATTAACATCATATTATGCTATGTATTTGCCCGGCCGTTTGCTGCCATGGAAAATAATGTTTTTTTTTTATCGGATCTTTAAAATAGATCGCGCTGGCTCTGGCGGTCACCCCTATTTCCCGGCGAAAACAACAAGTAGCGTCAAACCTGTACTATGGGCGACAAGCTACCAGGAGTACATAAAATATTGGAGAAGTAAGGGTTGAAAGATTTTATTTTAAATTCTACCATGAATACTCGAACGTATAGTACTTTCCAATAAAATACTTAAAATATTATAAACAGATATATTATATATTATGATTCCTAAAAATCATGCCATGTCTGAATATTTCCTATCTGTCAGCGTGCAACTGCAACTTGAACTGTGAGGATACTTTTTCCTAGTGATAAGATTCGCTGTAAGGTAATCACTTAGCTTGTGTGATGTAAGTAAGTGTAGAAAACATGTCTTTTTCTCTAAAAGTCGCTTTATAGAAAACATATGTATTGTTAAAAAAAAAAAATCACCACACCGTGTCTAAAAAAATATTTCATATAACGTATCAGATTTTAATTGTAAAATTTATTAATCACATTGCAGAGGGTGCTACAAGCACCGTAGATTGGCTACGCGACCTTGTAGACTCAGCGGAAAGCTCTGGCGTCAAGGGAAAATGTATTGGAGTGCCAGAAGCTCAAAGAGTTGTATGTTTCAGTGATTTTATAGCTCCAACAAATTGTTTGCCACTTGGTGATGGTTTTTATAACTTGGTATACGCTAATTACTTTTGATTTGATTTTATTTAATTCTTTGATATCCATCGAAGATATTATAAATAAGTTACAAATTTATAGATTTAGTTTTGTGAAATTGTTTGTTTAATAATTGATTATTAAAAGAAGAGATTATTAATATCAATGAAGAAAATTACTAATCTATAATAAATTTAAAAGGCCGAAAACCGAATCATAAAAGTTAATTTCATTTGTAAATGATGTTAGCCAATTCGAATAAACTATTCCAATTCCCTACCGCTAACTACGAGATTACGGTAAAATAAACAAGTCAAAATACATGTCAAAAAAATATTCTGTTTAGTCCATTTTCACTATGCATCCGAAGATAGCTGATAATGATTTACAATAGTCACCCATTAATAAATATGTAACTCATAGCTAATTAATGAAAAATCTTGTCTAATAACGGTTACAAACCATAAGTTACTTTAATTTAGTTCGCATGGCTGAGATATTTTTTCATATTATATACAGACCGTAAACCATTGAAAATAATTTGTGTTCTGTTAATAATTTTCCTAGGAATCAAGCTCAGTTTGTTAAGCTTAGAAGACAAAGTTAAGAAGATATGTTTCGAAACATGTCAAGCAAAGAAAATATCTAAGCAGCCCCGATGCCAACTGACGTCACAGACTTTCTCCGACTCTCACCAGGATCACATAAAAGTGTAGAGTTAAATCGATTCCTTTGAGGTAGGGGACAGTTGCTTATAAAGGAAAGTTTACATTGATTGACCCGGTTTTATTCGCCCCGTGGTTAAAATGTTGTGGGATTATTACATTCACAAAACGTTTGATGGTAGTTAGTAATCATCTTTACGTAATAATAGAAATAGATAAATTAATTTCTAAAATATCTTATTAAAAACACGACATTTCAATATATAAACGAGGCTCTACTATAGATTAATTTTAATTAAAAATAAAATAAATATAAGTATAATTTTGCAGTTTCAAATATAAAAAAAATCCCCGCAAGTGTTAGCGGTGCATAGCGGCAAACTCGCGCTGCGAGGCAACATGTACCAGGATAACATAAAAGCTGAGAGCTATCGGGATTCTAGGAATTACCCTGAAAACTCGATACTGACATATACCATAAGACTGGTTAATCTAATTGTAGAAGTAAAATAAAATGTATTAAATTATTTATTAATGACGTAAAATACATTTTCTAATCCATCTTTAGATGGAAAATAATAGCACAATATCATTAACAACGAAGTTTTATCATAAAAACTTTCTTAGCCTATATATTTTAATAGCATTGTTTTGAGTATTATACAAGAGAACGATATACATAAAATAACGTGAGAAAAATGTGAGTGTAAGGTGAGAACACAACGCGATGACTCAGGGTAACGATGTTCTACAAGGGGTGGCTCCCTTCGCTCCTCTATCTCTTTCCTACGCTCAACATTTCACTCCCCTACAACTTTCTCTGTCACTCTCACGAGGTCATACGTTTGTTATTAATATTTTAATGCTCAAGTATAAAATAATTTTTAATTTCACTTATTTTAATAAATCACAGTATGTTTCAAGAAAATTTGTACCTGAATCGGCTAATAATGTATGAACTATGAAAACGTAGAGACAAATTACTATAACAACTAAGTAAAATTATAGAGGTCGCTACGAGCTACGTAGATGTGTCATATAAAAATAATTAATCAATTACAAGGAAGCAGCTCCTCAACAAAGCTTCCGCATGAAGGCAAAATATGTCAGGTTAATATGAGCATAAGGGCCTATTTAAGCAAAAGGAACGAAAACAGCTTTAAGATGCTTCTAACAACAAAATAGAATAATCAATTTACGAATTATTATTTATTTACCTCTTTATAATTTTTTTTTATCATAAACTACTTGATAACGCGTCTAATGTTGCTAATGAAACTACATCAATAAACGGTGGAAGAAATCATCGGTGCGTGACCATGTTAGTCGTTACAAATTGCTTTGTTGAGAAGCAAAACCTTTTTACGTCTTCTGCAATAGTGAATAATATATGCATAGGAAAAATCCTTAAAAACTAATTACCATGGAGTACTATAAAGTAATTTATAATAAAAATAATTAGTATCCCACCATAATTATTTTCATCATAAGCCTCGACAAAGAATATCTACGTACATGAATATGTAGATACAACATTCTTTAAAAGAGGGACAAAATTAAAAACGTATAGAGCCCCCCAAAAAGTTGTAGAATGTTGAAATTGAAAAAATACCGAACTTCTGCTGGACAATTTTATTGTTAATCGTTACACATCTTATTTTTTTCATACGTCCGAATCTCAACTGACATTTCTCTGACATTCGATATATTTTATAACCAGCCCGCAACTCAAACTGAATAAAACCAAAATTAACTTTTCCCACACGATTTTAACGGCAATTAGCGTGGCGCATAGCGGCAAATATCGACGATAAAGTAAACTGTACTAGGACATCAGAAACGCCAAGATAAATTGGTACATTTTCCCAAAGTCTAGACAGGGGTTTGACTGTGTTCGTAGGATACAGCGCCGCGTAGCGATTGGAAGCATCATCATAATACCAAATAAATAGTGTGACATTAAAATATTATAGTCTATCTCAGTAACACATAATAATAATTTCGGTATTAAAATACCTTAATAAATATTCACATGTCGTATATTTTAAGTCTAATAAAATCACAAATTAATTATTTTAAAATTAAATTTATTTATTATTTTAAAAGGAACTGCAGTTCCTTACGGGACAAATTCACTCAAGACTTCAGGTTCACTAAATATAATATGTACGTACACAATATTTCTTTTTTGTATACTATATTTTTATTCGTTATTAAAATATATTACTAGCACAAATAGTAATTATATTTCCCTAAGCTGCATCTCTTGATGCAGATTAAAAATCATACTACACTACATCTCTTGATGCAGCTTAAACTGAAGACAGTTAATCAATAAGCTAACAAAAAAAATGCATCTTAGAGTAAGAAACTGAATTATATTTTAGATAAAAAGTTAATAGAAAATTATGATTAACTGGTGCTGTCATCTCTGGCGTCGGAGTATGAATTAGCGGCATTAGAAGCGCGAAACAAAAATAATAAAAAGCATGAAACCTATACGTAATTAATTTTAAAAAACTTATGGCAACTATTGTGTATAATAAGTTATGACAGCTAATAATTTATCTTAAAGTTATAAAACACGCCAAAAATAACTATCAAGACATCGATTTGGGTTGTAAAATCAAAAAGTCCCCGTGTTTAAGTTAAGGTAAGTGTCACTCCCTTCAATTATTTAATTAAAATCTCCACTTTGTTGCTGCTTCAAAGCTACCGCCAATTTTTGTGTGATAAAAACAAACGTAATTTTATTGTGACTTGGTCAAAATAATACTTATTATTTATCTCAACCCCCGAATAACAATTACAAGTAATATTTAAGAACCACTCATTTTTTTTCTTGGTATGAATCATACGAACTACGTTTAACGTAGCGACATCGTAGCCTTATCTGGCGCTGTAGACAAACAAGTTCGTACGTAGCAGCGCGTCGCAAAGAGGGAGACCCTGATTCTAAGGGAAAACGTACCAGGGGTGCATAAAACTTAAGAGCGCTCTAAGTAAAGATTACTCGTACTTCTGAATCTCGATTCAATTCAATTCACTAACGTGAATTAATCGGAGAGATTGTTATTGTTATATGTTTTATTAAATTTTTTTAAGTTACATTTATGCTTATAATTGTAGAGTAAATAGCGTCATTATTTTTAAACCAAATGTAGAGATTTATAATATTAAAAATCATACTACACTACATTGTGATTTATCATTTTGCGATGTTTAGCATGTGCACATTCTTTTTTATGATGAACATGAAAAATTTCATACTTCAGGACCTTATACTGCCGTGCTAAACTCAAAAACGGTATCTCAAAAAAAAATAATTAAATTTTGATTTTTATGTCATCACCTTAAAGAAATACCTATCCAATGAACTTACCACGGTATCTTTTTTAGAAATTGTTAAAAAATATCTTAAACAGTTTCTCTGTCTCAATTTTACATACACATTACACAACTATAAAACTATATTTTATTTACAAAACTTCGATTATCTCGAAATAAGGTTTCCCTGACATACCGCTTTTGCGATTAACGCGACAGTATAGCTAACAATAATTTTATCAGAAATGATGTGACGAGGCGAAATGTATCATAGAATACCAAATAAAGTCCGAAAATGGCACTTTATTATTTTTAGTACGCCCCATTCTATTGTCTTTTTACGGAAGGCAACATTAATGTAAAGCTACATGAAAGCCAGTTATCTCTGGCTGAGTATTAAAACATACAAACGTTCAAAACGTTTTTGTTTGAATTAATTCCGGATTATTTTACAAAGAGTTTGAAAACGTAGCGTAGTTTGGCCAAAATATTATACTGATGAAAACTATCTCGTGCAAAAAAAAAAGTAATGAATAAAGTACAGAGGTAACTTACTCTTAACGCTATTTGCCTTTTATTAATTTATTAATAAATTTAATTTTTAATTAAAAATTAGAAACACAAACATTAAATAAATACATTAAGTTTTTAAACTTACACACCCATTATCAAAAAATTAAACTGTATTTTATTCTAATATGGAAACGAACTTCTTTTTTATTTATTTAAAACTCGCTTAAACAATTCGTAGTGGTGGTGCACAGCGGCAGGCTTTGACCGCAAGGGAATATGTACCAGGGAGGCATAAACGTACAGAGATATTTTAAAGAAGCCTGCACTTCTACTATACAAAACTCGATTCCAAACAAATTGGATCCCCAATTTGAAAAGGAAGTAGAGAGCTTTTCTGTTAATGGCAAAAATGTAGAGAGTACTCTATGTTGGTGGTGTCAGCCTAAAATATTTTTTATTTAAGATGTTAGAAAAAGTAACCCAAATTGATATATATATCTTAGAAAACTAAACCTAGAATATTCTGGTTCCAAATTTTAGCATGTGGGCTCTACATCAAAGAAGCCATTCAAAAACATTGACTAAGAAGAAATATTTATTATTTATATAATAATTGGTGCATCTTGATTGTGCTATTTGCAATTGTGCTAAAATTAATTCTTTACTCTCAAAAACGTCTCTAAGTTTTTGTTAATAATGAATTATTTAGAATTTGATTATTTATATTAGTATTCTCTTAAATTTAGTAATAAGGTTATATTTCGTTCTGAATGTAAAAATAACAACTGTTAAATGATAATTAAATTACATCTGTGCGACAGTGAGCAGTTTTGAGATAAATAATTGCTTATATTATGATAGCAGAAAACAATATTTAACCACAATACATAACACACTAATGAATGAACCTTCACACCAAACAAGTACTTTTTTTATTTTTTAGAAAACAATATTTAACCACAATACATAACACACTAATGATGAACCTTCACACCAAACAAGTACTTTTTTATTTTTTTAGGCAAAAAATAAATCCTTTAAGATTTTAGCCGTAAAATTTATTTTTATAATTCAATCATTTGTCATTTTTAAATTATTTGTAGTAAGGATTTTCATAATAACGAGGATAGATGTCGCTGCAACCGTTGGTAAGACAGGATGAAAGCGGCAAAATTCAGTTTGCAAGGGAATATGTACCAGGATAACATAAATTTCAAGAGTTTGTTGAAGTATTCGTATCGGATGCGAGCCTTCAGTTTTTCAGTAAAATTTATGACGTTAATTTAGGACCAATAAAATATCTTCAAGCATGATAATAATATAGTAAAAACAATTATTTATGCAATATAATTCATTTACATAATTCGAAACTAATTATATTAATAGTTAATCCAATTGAACATTTAAATAAATATATTCGCTGCGAGCGTTGTAGTCGCAGCTACGGCCATGAAGGCTACGACGTAGCACACAGCGTCGTAGCCGTGGCTGTATGGAAAATTTCAGTGCTCTGAAAAAAATACCAAGGCCTCATAAATGCTAAGAGTAACTTCAATACAAAGACTTTGCAATCCTCAACATGGAAACTGAGGAAAATAGAAAATGTTTTAGCGCCATCTATGAAAAACAGAAGGAATTGAGTGTATAGCATAGCAAAGCTTTGAACCTCTAAGTAAAACTTCACTATAATGAAATATAGTAATAATATCGTAAATACATATTTTTATTCTCTATATATGGAAAAAAAAACAATCGATTTATAAGTTTTTACATAATATTTTGTGTTTAACATTTCATACTGGAAGTTCTACTTCAGCCCTTGGCGCTAGTAGTACCAGTTGTCAGATCGTAGCAATAGAGGACACTGTTGTCGTGTTAAACGGCGTAGTAGCGCTTAGCGGGAGGCTTCAACGGCGGGGCAATTTGTACTAGGGCGGCATAAACGTAGAGTGACATAGCGAGAGCTACTTTAAATATCTTGATAGTGAAAACTCGAGAGAGTATCATTTACGAGTCTCACAACACTCTTGGGATTTCGAATTGTGAATAATTTATATTTGATGTCGCGAGGTTACGTACAGTGTATGTTATGCTGTTCTAGGAAATTTAAGTTTTAAGAGATGCTGGTACTGTTTATGAGAAATGTAGAGTTTTGTCAAACGAAAATGCTGGGCTTTAAAACCCGTCATAGTGGTCCATTTAAGCGTGTTGCGTTCCGGGATCAGCTTGTGTATATCCTGTTCCCATAGGCCGGCATAATTGTGTCAACTGCCGAGGGGTAATCATCTCTCATCAGACGACATTCTATTGGACCCCACTCCACTTACCATAAGACGGTCAATTTGCCATTCTCATATAAAAAAAATTGCCATATGTTACTCAACTTCAAATACAATATAAAAAATACACGCACCATCTTCACCAGATAATTTCTCCCACTCAAGCAATAATTAATACTCAGCATTCCTTGAATAATCTCTAGCATTGAAAACCGTAACTAACGAGCCTATGTAGCCCCTATTAATTATACAATACATCCACAAAGTTAATATTTTAATGGCAAACGAATAACACCGAAAATAACCAAACAATTTTAGGATAAGCGTGTTGCGAACTTCGGTAAACATTTACACAGCAACTCTGGAGTTTGTAATTTATAGAACAAAAATAGGATTTAATCCGCTTTCTACTTTCGAGCGGGTCGGAATCCTTTTGCTGTTTACTATTACGTATTTAACGCTAGGGTTATATTTGCTTTTTGATTTTATAATGAGTCTTTGCACGGTGGAATTAGAGTTGTAGTTACGTGTAAGAAATGAATATGTAAAATATATTAGGATTGGTTAGGTTTTTAATAAAAAAATACATTTAAAACATGCTAAAGCTTTCATTGTTTCAGTGTGCAATATTTATTTTTGCATTTGTAAATTGGAAGAAGGATGGGATTCCAAACCATGTCATTTCTAATTGCCACTATATTATTAAGTGTTTTTTGTATAAATGACGGGGAATATGAAAAAGTGCCGAATCTCATTATTACTGATCACCGTCGCCTCTGAATTGTGAATGCGTAGCTCACATTCCTAAGAAACAATAAATAGGTATTAAGCAGGTGAACATCTATTTATTCTATAAGAACTTACCAACCTTTAAATTATCTTAAAAATATATATTACACATCTGTCCTTTACAATGACGCAAGTGCAAAAATAAAAACCTTAAATTGACTTTATAATCCACAACATTTGAAAAGTGACAAACATCGAATGCAACATCGACTTTCAATAATCGACATTGCGTCATTGTAATCCTAAAGGTGCGGCATGAAATAAAAACGGGTGACGTCATGATTTTTTAAGGAAAAAGACATTCGCATGTCCGTTTCCAATAATTGGGGCATAACGGCTTGTATTATGTCCAAAAAGGCGGCATCTCCTAACTAAGCTACAGATAAAAATATTACGCACAGCGATCCGTCGACCATAGCTCAAGTTGAGAAACACCAAGCGGCTCAACCAGACGCTTCTTATATTTAAGTATATAAAATTGTTAGGAACTGAAGCGATTTTGATTAAATTAAATAAAACTATCACTGAATACAGATATACGTTCACAAATATTGCACCACCAAAACCAACCGATACGTCTGTCAATGACCAATTGCTTCGGTCTCATTGTTTTTTTTCTTTTTTTAGTCGGATTACCGCTGATAGCCCGACGTGAGTCGGCTTATTCAGCTTCACCAGTCATTCGGTTTTGGCAAATGCACAATGTTTTAAAAGAAAAGGTATCACAAATACCTTCTCCAGAACAGTTTTATTCTAACATTATATAACTTGAAATAAAGATCGTCAGAAATATAATATTTAAATAAGAATTTCTATTTTAAATGTAACGGTAAAGAAAATACGTACGTGAGTTTGTGAAACGTCCGCTTTAATTAAATCCAAAGGAGTTTACCTGAAAGAGAGGTATTTTAATTTAATTATAACGTTTAAACAATCTTGGTTCAATAGTCGCTTCAACGATAAATTACCAACGAATTGGTTTATCAAATAGCTGTATAGAGTTTTCAGTTTGTTTTAGTGGGTTTAAAGGGGAGAAAAATTTGTTTTTGATACTAGATTCCTGGGTAAAATAAAAAAATTAAGGAATTCCATATAATACGTCCAAAATTATTATCAGTAAAATGAAAAACCACATGTATTAACCACATGTTTCTGGAAAGTTAACATCTCTGACTCCGAGTCATAATATATTTTGTAAACCACTTGCTAATATACACTTACTGATGATATACAAAATAAATCTAAGCAATTGAAATAACACAATTTTACAGATTATATCGAGGTATTAATTTATTATATTTAGACATAGCTACAGAGTAAAAAATATAATTATACAAAAAAGGATGAATATAATAGTGTTAACAGAGCTAAATTCAAACTCCCGTTAAAGCTACGCACAACATTACATTTGAAACACTAAATTACTAATAAAGCAAAAGACTTCTAAATGTCGGAAGAAAATTATCATATAGAAAACTGCGGTAAAACCCATAAAATAGTTTTATTAAATTTGTTATTTTATTTGACATATCAATAAGAGTATATTGACAAGTGGTTTACAAACTATATAGATCGGATTCAGAAATGGTTAACTCTGGGATAAAATCCGGAAAATAATTTTATTTCAATGTCTAACATTCTTAAGATATCTATCAAATTCCCATTACTTTTTTTATTGACAAAAATCTCTTCTATTCGTTGTCTTTAATAAGAATTTACCAAATGGGAAACGTCACGCACATAGCCTAAGTAAAGTTTGGAAATAAAATTGCCGTCTCGATGTTTAGTCAACTGTTTCTGAATAATTAAGTCAATTTGAAGCATGTCAACAGTTTCATCAAGTAATTATAAAATCGCGAACAGTAAATTTTAGAAATCTTGAGTTTAGTTTATTTTGTATGGATTTTGGAGCCATTCAAAGATTAACCATAATACCTGACAGTGATGTAGTAAGCTATAGTTCTTTATATAATTATTTTTTTATTTCTGTATGTTGTTAATTTTTTTCTACATAATAACATCTACAATTAGGTTTAGGATTAAATCTTTCTAAAAATCTTTATCTAAAACTGTTGTTTTTTTATTGCTTTGAATGACGAGAAGAGTTTGTCTTTCGCCTGATGGTAAGCGATACAACCGCCCATAAACAGTAAAAACACCATCCAACACCTTGATGAAAGATAAATTAAGGAAGTTCAGCGGAACATTACAAAATTTTAGAAAGCTTAACGACAATTAATTTTACATAACTGTCAGTTGTTTGAACGAACTGTCAACGAAAGAATGTGTGCTACAAATATCGTTTAATACGGATGGATTGGTTGATAACTCAATATTCATAGTAAAGACAAGGCAAAGTCTGTCGGGTCAGCTAGTTTTAGGTATAAAATCATTAGACCTAACCCTTTATCGATTACTCATACAAGGTAACCCTTTTACATCTGTCTTTCGATACCTATGACAAAAAGGCCGACAAACGCGACCTCTCCCTTCATTTATCTAGCCACCGGAGCATTTCGCGTGTTTGTTTTTTAAACGTGTCGGGATTTGACGTGACAAACGCTTTTTTCCACCGAATGACGTGACGAAACGGCATATTCTGTTAGAATTATTTATGTCACGCCGTGTTGATATATTTTGCGAATAAATTAGGTGTAGGGTAAAACCGGAGGTTAATGGATATGTTATTGTGTTTACGTTCGCGTTTTGAAATTGTTTGTTATATCGTATATTCAATCTTTTTTGAGTATTTGTTTTTATATTTCCTTGCTAATCATAAAGAAATAGTCTGTCGTCAAGTTTTTATGTTTGTTCAGTAAAATTATGCATATGTATGGGTTGATACATGACAAAAGATAGTGATTTTATTGAAATAAATAAAGATAGTATTGCGCTTCTGTCTACCCCAGCGGGGACATAGGCGTGATATTTAAGTATATTTACGACAACATTTATTTTCAAGTATGTCACTTCAGTTACACAACAATTTCGATTTTAAAAAGCTAGATATAAAATCAATTTTCCAATAATCGGGTCATAAAATATTACAGTAGTATTGGATTAATTACGATGCAACAATGGCGCTAACTCCACGCTGTATTTATTCCGGCCATTGTGTACTGAATTTGATAAATCGATTAATTATAACTGATAGGAATTGTTTACACTCTTTTGGTTAGTTTATTACACACACAACATCACGCATTTATCCCCGAGGGGGTATGCAGAGGTGCAATTAGGGCACCCACTTTTCGCCAAGTGTGTTCCGTCCCATGATGTGATAGGGGGCGAGCCTATCGCCATATCGATCACAAATTTTAGACTCCGGGCTGTTACTGAACAGAAAAATCCCCAAATCGACCAGGGATTCGAACCCAGGACCTCTAAGCGCTTTCATATCATGCATGCAGTACAACTACGCCACCGAGTCCATCGTTAGTTCATTAAGTTGGATATAATACTGGGTTATTTTGACATTGCATTATTATACATTACCAAACGAAAACACATACTTATCTTCTTAAAAACAATACTTAACAATAAATTACTTCAATCGTAGATGTTATGCTGGTGGTAAGATATATTTATATCATCCCGGAGAGCAACTAACGCATAAGGTGTTAAAACCCGCCGTAGTATCACACGCAAGTGTGTCGCGTTCCGGGATCAGCCTGTTTATATTCAACAGCCCGGTTTAATTGTGTCGACTGTCGAGAAGTAATCATCTCTCGTAAGTCGACATTCTACTGGACACCACTCCACTTAAAATCATTTGCAGCGGGATCCTTTTGCCGTGCTCGTAAAGAAAATAAACTTTATTTCGCCTGAAATAACAACTTTTCAGCAACTAATGACAAAACCATCATGTAATAACAACCGCATGCCATTTCATTTTAAAGTCCAAAACTATTTTATTATCTTCTTCTTCTTATCCTTGAAATGTGATATCCAACACGAGTTCCGAACAGCAATACACGTGTAACAAATTCAATAGCCCGGCTCAATAGAACAAATGGTGGGACCAGCGGTGTTTACTCGCCTGATTGGATCGTGTCCCGTAGAAATTCAAGAAAACAGACATTCCGAGTGTAAACAAGTGTAACCGATACAATGTATAAACAAATAAAGAGCATCTTATCCAAATAGGACCTTGACTGTAAAAAGGTCAATTCTAAAAACATAAAATAAACACATGACGCATTTATTGCAGGTGCGCAACCAGGGTAACCACTTTTCGCCAAATATGTTCCATCCCATGATCTGATAGGGGGCGAGCCTATTGTCATATTAGGTACAAATTCCAGACTCCAGGCTGGTACTGAACAGAAAAACCCAAATATCACTGCCCGATCCGGGATCCGAACCCAGGAACTCAGAGCGCTGCCGTACCGCAAATACAGTACAACTACGCCACCGAATCAGTCAATCTTAAAACATAGTAAAGGAGAAACAGTCCTGTACCCTTATTCTGTATGATAGTGTAAACGCGTAACGCGGCCGTGTCATATTATTTTCGAGAAATTTGCGTGAAATGGTATTCTGTAAGCCAAATTTCTATAGTCCTAAACATGATGCGTTGTGTTACGTGCTTGTTACACACTGTCAAAATAACGTGCGGGATAGAGAATAAGGCCCCTGATCGAAACAGTCATTCTTAAAACATAGGAATTATACGCACACTCACAAGCAGTCATGCCTTGCATCTCCGAGGGGTTAGACAAAGGTGCAACTAGGAAATTGACATTTTGTCATGTGTTACGTGCTAAAATGTGGTGGGGGCGAACCCATTACCATAATTTCGGGAAAAAATTTCAGATTTGTATAAGAGTAAAGTTTTACTAGCAGATATTAACGTTATAGCACCTGATCACGAGTTCAAAAAACAGCTGCAAATAAATAACAATACAAATTTACCAAAAGTAAGAGTATTTACGTACCAAACTGCCTAACCGTCGATGCTGAGACAATAATTAATTTGCCCACATACAAAGTGTACACGAATTCAATTAAGCGACAAAACAATGTAAATGTAATTATTTACCTGCCAGGCCCAATAACAATATTTCAAGGCCCCTTCAGACCGCCCGCTGTCGTCTTTGATCGTGGTTGCAACCTTTTATAAGTATGTTGAAATTAATTTACTCATTTTGTACATTTTATTTCGGCGACTTGAAAGACAGAATCTCGGTGACGTCAGAGTATCAACGGGAACAAAGAATGACTTATAGAATGTGTTCTTAAAAGGTATTTTTGAAAAGCAAGCGATTTGTTGGGTGGTTAATAAGTATACAATTTTATTAGAAAAACCTCCAGGCAATAATGCACATATTTCCACCGATTTTAAAACATTCTTTAAGTAGATTTATTCTAATGTAGGATATTTTTGTAAACATAAAAAATCATTAAGGAGTCATTCTCGATTAGACGAGAAACAATTTTTTTCATAATCATAGCAGCATTGGTGAAAAAATTATTACGAGTTCACACTGCATAACTAAAACTCTATTACATATTATAATAAGGACGAGAATATAAAAATCCTTGAAAATACAAACAAAATACTGAGTACACAAACTGAGTAATCTGATAGTCCATTTACCGAATCTTCACTCCCGGACACTTACATTTAGCGATCCATCATCTCTACCTTCTAAGAAGTCGTCTATCTCAATCCATTTTAATACAACAATGTTAGACCAAAAGTGGTAACTTTCTTAAGAGGGTTGATTCTACTAAACAAATATTTACTTCGTTATATTTTTATAAACTTGATTCAATTCAGTAATAATACGTGGTTCCAAAGTGAATATGAGCATGAAGTTTTATTAGTTTTGCGAGGAGAGCGAACTACTCATATCTACATATCTAACTCCAATCATGCCGGCATACTTGTGTAAATTGGCGAGGGATAATCATCTTTTATCATTCAACACTATATTTACCTTATTCCGCTTACCAGCAACTACAAAAGGGTCATATGCAGCCAATACTAAAATGTTAATAAAATCATTATCAGCCACAGGAATTTCACTGCACATAAACCTCCCTCAAAGATTTACAGACTAGCTTGTTAGAATGGTTCCGTCTCCGGCGACTTCCAGAGTTATTTATTAGCTCGTCTGTCCATCTTGCAAGTGGACGTGACTGGCTACGCTTGAGAGCACCCTGGTTAGTCGGAATCATTTGAGAAATTTTCTACCCGCTTTTGGATTTGTATTTTGCATCGTCTGTACGCTCGCAAAATTAGTATTGTAACTTCTCAATGCGTGAATTAATTTGTTAAAGCTTTTTTCTTCTGTCACTTTAGCAGTTCTTAACAATGATTGGCTTTAATGTGATATCGGGTGCAAACAAATATTTGAACAAATAAATAACCAGACAAAAAATTCTAAATTGTAGTTTTATTTTCCGTTGCCTATTGTTAGCGTCGTCCAGGTATTTTTTTAAATATTTTATGTACAGTTCAGTCAAAAAAGTAGTTGAACAAATTCAAAATTTGAAATTTGCTTTAATCTTTTTTCTTCAGTAAGGCAAATTTCAATGAGTATACTACTTAAGAGAGAAAAATAATATATAATGTTGAAGACAATATTATGTGGAAACATTTTAAAGTTTTTAAAATGTTCATTTGTTCTTTTGACTAAATAAAAATTCGAAAATCTAAAATTTTATTAATGGATAGATTCCTTTAATGTCCAAAGATGAAGTTTATGCTTGTACGTAGTCTTGAAAGGTCCATGTAATCCAATTCCTGCCAGCTTCCCTTGTAAAATTCACGTAGAATATAAATATCATTAGAATGATTTACAGACTGCATTTATACATATTAGTAGCTATATGTTGTGTGGGGTTCCCCTTCAGAAAATTTCACCTTTCGCCACTACTACACAACATATATAATATACAACTATTCTCAGTAGAATCACGATACCTAAAAGCTCATGTGTATGATACTTCGCGTCGACGTGAAATATGTATAAAGCAATATTCGTGGGAGCCACTTCAAGCCACTATCTCGCACAACCATGAAGTAACGATAAGTAGTCTCATACAAATTGCCCATTTTTGCGGCTTCCCTAGTGAATGTTTCATGGCTTTCATACATTTATTTTTCTCGTTCATTTAGCGTTTAGGTACATTGAGCGGTACATCGCGCTTAACTAATTTGTTTATTGCTGTGGTGTTAGTTTGTTTAGAGTGGAGACAAATTATTTGAATGGGTACTATAAATTTCTGGACATAAAATATACCTGTATTGCATGGCTAGATTACTCGATAAATGTCTGATAACACAAAGCTACTAAAACATTATTTGCAATAATAATTTTGCACGTCTTCACATATTTCATCAATAAAGTGGTATATTTTATATTCCTTATTTTTTTATTTGATTCCCGTATTTATACGACAAAGTTAGCGCAACACTTTATTTAAAATTTCTCATTTTCAAATATTTTTATGTAAGATAAAGTTATTAATTTTTATTGGTTAAAGATATCCCAGGACATTTTAGATGTAAAATTAAAAAGTTTAAGTTTTTAATGCCCTAATGTCGCTACTCTCAGAGAATTCTTCGCAGCCACAAAATCGCACTTTTGAGTCAAAAAATACTTCCAAAATAATAACAAAAAAAAAACACAAAAGTAAAACTGAATATTTATGAAAATATTATTCCATTCGTTCATTCACTAAAAAAATAATTTACGAATGGAATAGTAATATCAGCCCTGTATTATATACTTGCCCACTGCTGAGCACGGGCCTCCTCTACTACTGAGAGGGTTTAGACCTTAGTCCACCACGCTGGCCTACTGCGGATTGATAGACTTCACATAAGTTCTTAATTATTATGGGGAATTTTTTAGGTATGCATGTTTCATCGCGATGTGTTCCTTCACCGTATATAGAATCACCCTAATAAAGAATACTCACATATTAACTTTAGAAAAGTCAGAGGTGCGTGGATTTAGGTTTTGAACCTACAGACATTCGTTTCGGTAGTCCGTTTCACTCCAAATTAGACTATCGCCACTACAAGCTTTCGCAAGCAACATACTTTCACTTTAATACATTTAATCATAATTATTATTATATTTACACCACACTATACTTACCATCAAGATGCATTTTGGTCACTGACGAGCAACGATAAAAAAAATGTCCTAGTTTTCCGAAAGTATAGGAAGAATTGATTAATATTTCACGCACGTGACGCTACACAATATGTCATGTCAATGCGCATCGAAATTACGCGGTTTTAGGCATCAAATTGCTGCTATCGGTAATAACGGGTAATTATATATAATTGGCATTATTCCCGCCTCATGTTACTAAGGATCATCACTTCTAACCGAATTTCCGCCATAGCGGCCAACCTCAACGGAGATAAGCCACGCAGGAGATATTATAGTGCACACTTGTGAGTAATGCACAGGTGTACTTTCTGTTACTTCACTCTCATAGACCGGTGAGACAGCAGTCCGACATAACAGGAGATAAATTAGTCGCAGGACTAGCGGCTTTCCTTGTTTTCCGAGACATGGGGTACCACACAGCTTCTTCCTTCCTTCTTGACTCCGAGCTGCGACTGAGTAAGTTTTAAAATGAAAAAATCCAATAACAATGTTTTTGCCCGACCCGGGATCTGAACCCAAGATCGCAGAGCAATAATCCTACTCTTGACGAGTGTACAATACCACTACGGCACCATGGCAAAGAATTAGAAATAGATATATTTGCACTAATTACAACAGAAACAGTCACATGTAATGAGGCTTTTTTCGACCTACGTCTCAAAAAAAAACAGGTAAGTACCTATTTAAACTGGTGTAGTTTAAAATTGGGAAACTAACTATAGATTTTTCCACCCGAACGACAACGAAGTTACACATTTTTGCGAAAGCAGGATTCAGACCAACTCTCGTACGCTCGACCGATCGCCTAGTAAAATAAAGGTAGCCTAATACTATATAGAGTTCCACCATTTCATGTCCACCTAGCTTTTATACCACGATTATGGGAAATCAAGAACATTGCCTCCTAAACGTCATCAAACAGATGTACCAACTTCAAAGCAAATTAATCCGACAGTGAATTTAATTAAAAACATCAGCTTCCTTTATTTAATGGATTCTCACTTCGATGATTAAAATTCCTTTATCCAAAGCCACAATGGACATTCGTAATCCTGCGAATTAATTCCAACGGTAATTCTGATGATGATCCTTTTTGTTTTGGATTAGACACTTTATTTATCCGTATCTTCATATATATTAACTGCTATTTTTTTTGCTTTGAATGACGAGACGCGTTTTTCGTTGGCCTGATGGTAAGCGATACGACCGTCCATAAACAGTAGAAACAGGTTCAAAACCCGAAGGCATGCATATCTGACTTTTCTAAAGTTTATGTGTGTATCCTTTGTGAATTATTACTTTCTTTAACGGTTAAGGAAAACATCGTGAGGAAACCTGCGTACCTGAGTAATTCTCCAAGAATTTTAAGGGTATGTGAAGTCTGCCAATCCGCACTAGGCCAGCGTGATGATCTAAGCCCTAATCCTTCTCAATTGTAGAGAAGGCCGTAGGAAGAAGAAGTATATAATACAGGGCTGACATTATTTTATATAATAGAATGCATTCTGAATTACCTTATAATATATCTCAGAGTAACGAGCGTAATTCGAGATCAGGCCCAAATTAGTAAACCACACTACACAAGTAGTCACATACATGGTTAGCGGTGCATACAAGTATGAAATCTCAGCCATGTGAACTAAACTAACTTAACTCCAATCTGTATTGCGGAAAAGTGGTATTTTTACCGATAATGCATTCTAATCTATACTATTATATAAAGCTGAAGAGTTTGTTTGTTTGTTTGTTTGTTTGTTTGTTTGTTTGTTTGTTTGTTTGTTTGTTTGTTTGTTTGTTTGTTTGTTTGTTTGTTTGTTTGTTTGTTTGAACGCGCTAATCTCAGGAACTACCGGTCCAAACTGAAAAATTCTTTTTGCGTTGGATAGCGCTATGTTCGTGGAGTGCTATAGGCTATATATCATCACGCTATACCCAAAAGGAGCGGAGCAGTAATGCCTAATCTCAGGAACCACCGGTCCGAACTGAAAAATTCTTTTTGCGTTGGATAGCCCTTTGTTCGTAGAGTGCTATAGGCTATATATCATCACGCTATACCCAATAGGAGCGGAGCAGTAATGCCTAATCTCAGGAACTACCGGTCCGAACTAAAAAAATATTTTTGCGTTGGATAGTCCTTTGTTCCTGGAGTGCTATAGGCTATATATCATCACGCTATACCCAATAGGAGCGGAGCAGTAATGGCTAATCTCAGGAACTACCGGTCCAAACTGAAAAATTCTTTTGCGTTGGATAGCCTTTTGTTCGTGGAGTGCTATAGGCTATATATCATCACGCTATACCCAATAGGAGCTGAGCAGTAATGTCTAATCTCAGGAACTACCGGTTCGAACTGAAAAATATTTTTGTGTTGGATAGCCCTTTGTTCCTGGAGTGCTATAGGTTATATATCGTCACGCTATGACCAATAGGAGCGGAGCAGTAATGAAACATGATGCAAAAACGGGGACAATTTATTAGTTTTGAGAGCTTCTGTTGCGTGCGCTGCGTAAACGGTTAAAGTTATGCAACAATAATGTATGACGGGATTGTTCCTCTTAAAAGTTCTACAAAAATATATCATAAAACAAAGTCCCCAGCTGCATCGGTCTACCCGAACGTGTTAAACTCAAAACTACCCAACGTATTAGGATAAAATTTGGTATGGAGACAGTTTGAGACCCTGGGAAGAACATAGGCTCCCGGGAAAATATATAGCGTGACTTTTATTACGGAAAACTTTAGCCCGAAAAACTTTATAACGCGGGCGGAGCCGCGGGCAATAGCTAGTAATTATTATAAGCCTAAAGTCTATCTTCAAAGATAAAAAAGAACTAACTTAAATGAAAAGTCCTCGAAAGGTTTGCCAGTCTATAAGTATTCTTTTACACACCCTAAGATTTTTCAATGTCGAAAATAAAACTCAAACATTCAACTTAAATTGAAAGAAAACATACAAATGGAATAGAAACTTAATAAACTCCACCCCATTTCCGATTCGCGTTCAGTCCAACTTATATGCATCTTCAGACTGAATATATTTTTCGCGAACCGCATAAAATCAAAAGATTCAGTGCCGGACCGAAATTGAATATTCAATAGTATTTGAACGCGGTTTAACCACTCCACTTGACCAAACACTGGATTTATTCAGTAAATAAGGGACAGAGAACACAATGAGAAGAGATTGAACTATACAAATGTATGACGAGAAAAATGCTAATTCCTTGAATGAGAGTTTACGAATAAGAATGAAAGTGGTCTTACTAATTTGTGATATCAATATTGACAAATCAATTGTATTTTTGTATGTTTTTTTTTTTCAAGTATGACTCCTCTGGAATAACAGTATTAGTAAACTATAATATTAATAAAAATTTGTATCGCATTTTGTGATTCTAATTTCTTTCGAATTCTTACTAGTGTTAATGCTAAAGTATATTTGTTCTTATTTCATGCAGCAAAAGATCAAAAATATTTTTGACCAAGTCACGAGACCAATGACAAAATATTAGAACAATTCTGCAATTAAATTCGAACAAAATTTCGTTTACCGTAGTCCGAAAGTTTGTTGGCGCGAACCCGCATATTTTTGCCAACTAAGTTGTTGCTTTCAATTATCACTTGAACTCTACACTCATACAAACAACACCACACGCACACGCTAACACGCACACATACAAAGTTCTTTCTTGTTGTGTTTTTGGTCATTTATTTTTATAGTTCTTTTGTATTTTTGCCTCATATGAATAATTGTTATTTAAGAAGGACATTGACTTCTGAAACACACGTTTACCTAGCTCAGAACTCAGGCGACTTAATTACTATTGTTAAAACTAGTGGGAAATGATAACAATTATTTGCCAACTAAGTTATTCCTTTCAATTGCGCATTGTGAAGTGATTCCTCACTTTGAATCCCTAATCGCCGGTGGCTCTGGGTCTTGAGCTTCGCCATCGGAGTGTCATTCTTTTTTTTATATTTTTATATCCATGTTTTTTTTAAATATATATGTAAAAATTTAAGAAAACCTTTCAAATAAAGAGAATTGACTATTATTATATTAAAATATAACATATAACTGATACTTGCAATCGTTACAGAAATACATCTATCTTTATATATAAAAATGAATCCCTATTTCCCTTGGTCACGCCATCACGCGTGAACGGCTGGACCGATTACACTATTTTTATGTTTTGTTGTGTTTGTTACTGTCAGGAGAAGGTTCTTATGAAAGAACAAATCAAAAAAATTGCGCGGAAAATTAGAAACTTTAAGAAAACTTAAAGACAATATTAATTTTACATAACTGTCAGCGGTTTGAAATAACTGTCAGCGATCGAGAGAATACGCGTATGCATACATAGTTAAGACAGGACAACGTCTGTCGGGTCAGCTAGTAACCTTATAACAACATATACACAACAAACATAGACGACAACAATGAAACAATGTCCGCCACGACATTGTTAGCATTCCAACGATCCTTTTGATGTGTTTGTTGTAAAATTGAAATTTTATTTCCCGCTTTAAAGCAAACGTTCAAGCATTCGTCCGCAATCCAATTTAAATTGTATATAAATATATAACCCGACTGCATTATAGAAAAGTTATGAGTCTAGTAGCATTTATACACGTATATACACTACGTCCCATTATTCTTATATCTATATACTATTATATAAAGCTGAAGAGTTTGTTTGTTTGAACGCGCTAATCTCAGGAACTACCGGTCCAAACTGAAAAATTCTTTTTGTGTTGAATAGTCCTTTGTTTGTGGAGTGCTCAAAGTTATATATCATCACGCTATCACCAATAGGAGCGGAGCAGTAATGGCTAATCTCAGGAACTACCAATTTGAACTGAAAAATTCGTTTTGCGTTGGATAGCCCTTGATTTGTGGAGCGCTATAGGCTATATATCATCACGCTATGGCCAATAGGAGCGGAGCAGTAATGGCTGATCTCAGGAACTACCGGTTTGAACTGAAAAAATATTTTTGTGTTGGATAGCCCTTTGATCCCGGAGTGCTATAGGCTATATATCATCACGCTATGACCAATAGGAGCGGAGCAGTAATGAAACATGTTGCAAAAACGGGGAAAAATATTAGTTTTGAGAGCTTCCGTTGCGTGCGCTGCGTAAACGGTTAAAGTTATGCAACAATGATGTATGACGGGATTGTTCCTCTTAAAAAGTTCTAAAAAATATATTATAAAACATAGTCCCCCGCTGCATCTGTCTGCCTGAACGTGTTAATCAAATCAAATCAAAAACTACCCAACTTATTAAGATGAAATTTGGTATGGAGACAGTTTGAGACCCTGGGAAGAACATAGGCTCCCGGGAAGCTACTACTTTTATAACGTAAAACTTTAGCCTGAAAATTATTTACTTTTATAAAGCCTGAAAAACTTTATAACGCGGGCGGAGCCGCGGGCAAAAGCTAGTATATATATATATATATATATATATATATATATATATATATATATATATAAGAATAATTGGACGAAAATAAAATTACAGTTTGGATAATATAGTGAGGATTGCAGTTTAAATCGTATTTTTGCCCATTGATATTCCATTTTATATTTTGTTAATTTACTTATCGATAATATAGACCTTATAGACTAGAACTAATTTGGCATACTCGGCTCATTTTCGACCATACTGTGGGTTGGATCCTTTTTGCGTATCTACATCTAATTCATCTTCTCTCTTCTAAGTCCTAAACTCTACGAATTTCACCGACTAAGTATTTTTCAAAGCGTCATAATATGTGGTACAATATAATATAAAATATAAATACCATATCACCACCTAATATTGTACAAAATCTTTCTCACTAAATTGAATAAAATTTCAACTCGACAGCTCTCCCGAGCCTCTTGAATTACCTAGCCAATGTATGCCTCGGATTCTTGAATGCGGCGAAATTTGAAATTTAACCGTATTACGTGCACAACAGGGTATATTTTGAAGAGCACTTAAGGGTCGCGTTAAATACGACACTGAAGCTATAAGTGGGCCTTGTAAGTGTTGTACCGCAAATTATTTCTATTCAGGAATGTAATGCGACGTTGAAATTTTCTCTTAGGCTTAATAAATTGGGTAAGAAAATTCTAGAATTTAGAATTTATAACATGAAGAATGTATGGGTTAACACGTAATTTGCTGCGAAAGAGTTTGAGGAGTCCTTTACTGTAGTAGGATAAATATTTGTATGTTCCGGAATTGTTTGTTTCACTACAATGCCTTTAGGATAATTATGTGACTGATTTAATATTTGTTCGAATCGAATAAAAGTATTAATATTCAGATTAGCTAAGTTAAAAAAAGCAATCTCTTCCCGTTTTGAAATTAATAGATACAAAAAAACATGAGTCATTCAATTAACTTCTTAAACGAAAAAGCTTACACTGCTTCCACTTATTTTTCAGCTGAAATAGCATTTTAAATTTTTTTCTTCAAAAATAATTTTCCGTCTCGTTAATATTCAAAATACAAGATGGCGTTCTCGTGCCTACATCGAGGCTGCGAAGAATTTCATAAGCACTCTCTACTCGATTCTGAATTCTGACATAATAACAATAAAGGCCTAAGCCGACTGCATACTATAAAATATTATTATAATATAAAAGTATCGTAATTTTTTGACTGAGACCAACGACAAGTATTTTAATTTTGATGATAAGATAATAGCTTGATAATACTTAATGCTATATTAGAAATACATTGCATAATCAAAGATAAAACTATATATATTTGCGCGTGCAAAAAACACTGTTCAACAACTACGTGGATGAACATACTTTTAGCACTAATTATTTATGTATTAATACATATCTTTTTTATGAAGTTTATACCTATAACACATAACTAACTGAAATAATAGTATTCTATGTAAAAAATCTTATTAACATTTAGTTAAATATCTTCGGACATAAAATATCTTCAATATCATATCGCTTACGATGGCACCGTACCCTAACAATATTAATTCACAGTCGTATAAAGGCTACACATAATGTGGACACGCTATTTCATTGCGTTAAATATGTAACGCATCATTCTATTTTAGAAATTCGCATAGAAATCTTCTCTTATATTTTAACCGACTTCCAAAAAAGAGGAGGTTCTCAATTCGTGTATTAGTATTTTTATGTATTTACACTGATTACTCTCAGATTTGAGGGCTGTTTCTTTTCTTCATGTTTATCAGAAAGGTAAAGAACAAATATATGACTTGCCAGGCGATTTCATCGATGTTATTAAGTACCTGGGTAGCGTTTTGTATCGCGTTACTACTGCTGTGGTGAAGTCTTGGGCTCTATCCCCGGGTCAAGTAGTGATATTAAGTTTTTCTACTCATCAGCCCGGAATTGCGAATCGCGCCTAGTAAATGACTTGAGATCTGTTGACATAAGTTTCTAACATCTGTTTACCTTGTCAAGATTGAATAAAAAATATCAATAGGCGCAACATTACATAAATCTAACTTAGCTTGGAAATTCGATTACATCTCTACCCCTAAAAATGGGAAAGACGATATACAATATTTCATGTTGTCAATCCAGACAATTTAAACGAAACTGCAAAGCTCAAATACTCATGCTAAAATGGACCTAAAACACTATCAAATACAAGCTACTTGCGCACAAATCCACGGCCGCTTCACGCCAACATTAAGCCAATTAATGCTGCATTCATCACATTGATTATGGGCGCTCGTCGACATAGTTCATTAGTCCCCGTAGAGATGGCAGGCAATCTGCAACATTACCTAATGCTGACTAACGGTGCACCATTTGAGTGATTGTTTAATGCAATAAAGGCGCAATGATTCAGAATTCTCGTCGACGCACAAAACTGGGTAGTTAAACGAGGGCTGGGCAGTTAAACAGGAGTTAGTTATCGGGTGGTTTAAGTTAAATTATGCATCTATTAATGACGATTTTTTTCGTGGTACTGATAACGGTAAGCTCGCTGGTATAGCACGATAGAACAGATGTGGGATTCACAAAACACAATGTATTTTTAATATTTTTTTTCTTATCATAATACTGCAAAATATTGCACTGCGATCATCACATAATATATTCAATGTAAAATACCAAAACGTCCAAGTCTATACAATGGCTACAGAGTCCTATAAAGGCGTATAGAATAGTGTTAAAGGAATAATTTACTGTGGGATATATTTTATATCCGCCCGGAGAGCGACCACTGTTATTGAAACCCACGTAAGTGTGATGCGATCCGGGGTCACCCTGTACAATGTATATCCGGTTCCAAAAGGTCGGTATAATTGTGTCATCTCTCGTCAGTCGACATTCTATTGGCCCATCCACTTACCATCAGAAACAAAGAAGTTACTTTGCCAAGCTCATAAAAAAACATTGCAGTAACAATCAACAAAACAAACTAAATTTGAAAATATATTGAATACTAGCTTTTACTCGCGGCTTCGCCCGCGTGAAGGAGTTTTCCGGGATAAAAGTCCACTGTATGATAAAAGTCTTGCTACATATTTTCCCAGTACTGATAGGTACAAACAAATTTAATCCCCGTGGGGGTTGAATTTATCAAAATCCTATTTAAGCAAATGTCTTCATTCTAGTAGCTCCAATCTTTAATTTCAGTTCAATCGAAGTTCGAGTTCGAAAATCTAAGAAGATTTATAGAAACTTTCATCCCCTATTTTATCCCCTTAGGGGTGGAATTAATCAAAATCCTTTGTTAGGAGATGCCTACGTCATAGTAACTTTATGCATGCAGTCTCAGCCCGATCGGTTTAAAATTGACAAAGTTTCATACAAACTTTCATCCCCTATTTTATACCCTTGGGGGTAGAATTAATCAAAATCCTTTCTTAGCGGATGTCTACGTAATAACATCTACTGGCATGCTAAATTTCAGCCCGATCCGTCCAGTGATTTGGGCTGTGCGTTGATAGATCACTATTTCAGTCAGTCACCTTAGAGTTATATATATTTAGATAGCATAAAAGCGTACCAGACAGACTTACTCACTTAAAATAATCGATTGGTAATAGTAATGATATTTCTTAATCAACTGGATTAATTTACTGGCTTGATGTCGGCTTATAGATAGGTGGCTGGACATTTAAATAATGGCAAATTAATACAGTATCAATTATTAAAGCTTAATACTAGCTTAGCTTACTTTTAGTAACAATAAGATAAACGATGTTACTAAAGTTCGAATGGAGTTACTGAATGTACTTAATTATTCATTAAATATTGAATAAATGTCTTGGTGGCGTAGAGAGATAGCGTGCGCAGTACTACATCGGTCTGAAGTCCTGGTACAAAATAAAAATATTAGCATTTTAAAATTTTTAAATCATTCATTATTTCTACATACATTCAAACATACAAATATCTTCTCAGGATTATTTGAGTGACATTTAAGTTCCAATTCCACATTTAATTTATAATAACTGGGAAATAGGTAAATACTTA
Organism: Manduca sexta; assembly: GCF_014839805.1. Taxonomy (NCBI): domain Eukaryota; kingdom Metazoa; phylum Arthropoda; class Insecta; order Lepidoptera; family Sphingidae; genus Manduca; species Manduca sexta. The sequence continues at coordinate 3,389,159 of NC_051137.1, read as the reverse complement.
CATCGATCTTAAGTAATAAAGATAGAGTTCACCAACATCTGTTTTTGGAGCACATAAATATTTAAATATTAGGATTACAATATTAGGATTTATAATCTGTTCCAGCGACCGCGTCCGTGTTTTTTTTCATTACTATATGCCATAGAAAAAATATATTAATTTTCAAAATATTATATTTACTGATGAAAGTTTTAACTGAATGTTATGTGAATTGTATTAAAAAAATAAAAACTGCAGACCGTACGGTTTAATTTCTGTATTAACAACCAAAAGAATATAATTATAGAGTTCAAAAACATTTATAATTCAATAACATAGTCAAAATGGCTTGATTTCGACCCAAACCTATTAAACCCGTAGGATACGGGTATGCCTATGTAAATATTTCAACTTTGTGCGAAAAGTCGGTCGTCCGAGCAGACCGCGAGCCGACTCTCTACATCTGTTCGATGAAAATCAGATTCCGGCTTGTATTTTGCCAATGAAGTTCTAACAGAGAGGATCTACTAGTAATATAAATTCTATTGCTCTTTTATTAACTTGTGTTTTGTCTTTTAACTTCTTAAATCTTTGTAGAGTAAAAGTTAGGTAAGAAATAAATAAAATAATAATAATAATAAATAAAAAAATAATATAATAAGAAGTGTAGGAAGGAGAAGGAAGTTATGGCTGCATAATATACGGGAGTGGACTGGAATAAAACGGTCGAAAAACTGTAAACAAGGAAAGGTTCAAGGAACTGACTGCCAACCTTCAGTAATGGAGAGGCACCTGAAGAAGAAGAAGAAATAAACGTAAATTGTGATTAGGTCTCTACCTATCTCATCATTTAAATTGTGTATATTAATGACTCTTCATGTACTGATATTTCTTCATGTTTTAAATACTTGTATTAACAAAAGCTGGCTCGTTCACAGTAAACAATTGAAATTTTACACACTATGTTTAATAATTTTTCATATTATTACTATCGAATGACACATTGAAGGAAACATCATGCATTTTTTGCCTTTGTCTGTTGCTAGATTATTGCATTATCATGACGAATGACGTAAGTCCAATCACAGACCTTACACACACGCAACATTTGTATGTGTTGGACCCTCCAGATTTAGATCGACATATAAACAACTAAATTAAAAGTATTGAAAATTGTGTTCCGTGGCCTTATTTAATTCATTTTACTGGTCCTACGATATATTTAATATCCGCCCGGATAGCGACCACCGTGCTTAAGGTGTTAAAACCCGCCATAGTGACCCATGTTGTGTCGCGTTCCACGATCAGCCTTTTATATCTGATTCCTATGAGCCGGCATAATTGTGGTAACTGTCGAGGGGTAATCATCTCTCGTCAGTCGACATTCTATTGGACTCCACTCCACTTACCATTAGGTCCAGTGGGGTCATTTTGCCCAGCCTGGATAATATAATATTTTTTATCTCCGATCGATTTAAATTAAATAAATAAGAAAGCTATTTTCGTCAGTACAAAATATAAATAAACAATATTTTAAACTAAAAAAGCGGCGATAGCCTAGTTGGTTGTGGAACGGACTGCCGAGATGAATGTTCGCAGGTTCAAATTCCAAGGGCACACACCTCTGACTTTTCTAAAAATCATGTGTGTATTCTTTGTGAATTTACCGTTCGCTTTAACGGCGAAGGAAATATCGTGAGAAAACCTGCAAATATGAGAAGTTCTCTATAGGAATTTCAAAGGTGTGTGAAGTCTACCAATCCGCACTAGGCCAGCGTGGTGGACTAAAGCCTAATCCCTCTCAGTAGTAGAGGAGGTCTGATATTATTATTATTTATTTCAAACTAAATCTCACTTACAAAAAACGTTCCAAAAACAAACAAGACGTAACTTTGAAGCTATCAATACTCCCGGAAACGAAGCCCAGTCTACATAATCAAGCAAAACGTACAATTCAATTCTCTTACATTAGAAGCCATTTCTTTGTAAGGTTAATTCGCACGAATGAGAATCAACAGAAATGCTTTATTCAATTATGTTGGGGAATTTCTAGTAAAGTCGGGATTAGCTTTTATAAGTAGCGAATGAAGAATCTCTGGTACTACGAAACTATCTAATGAGTGGCTTTTCCCCAGCTTTATGTTTTCAGGCTTAAGTCTGGATTATGTAATATATACGGTGAATGGATCGCCTATCTTGTACCACGTTTAATTAACAAACTACCCTCAGTATAGTGCGATAGTTTGACTCCGAATATATAATAATAATACATTTATTTCAGGATAATATACACCCATAGTGTTAGTAAATTATAATACTTATATTAAATGTTAGTAAATACATGTACACATAAACAGAACACAAAGAACAAGACAAAACATTACAGCGGTCGATTCACTAACTCACCAGTTGAGCAACAGGCTTATGCGGCTCAAACCAGCGTCTTACAAAATCGCTTATGCAGTCATTGCTTATAAGGGCTATAATATTGTTGGGCGTACCCCAAAGCCTGCGCATCAGTGATGTCGCTTCCTTTCGCAATATCGCACTAATAACATTACCAAACTTAAGTCATACTTCCTTAATAATTTAAATAACGACATGATTAGAATATATTAGAAACTTCTAACATCACTATTATAAAGAGTAATTTTACACTTCATCTATGAGGTTAGTTAGATAGACAGGTATTAAGGTTTAGTACCTATTAAATTGTTTTTGTTTTTCTCTTACTTCTGCAATAATCAAATATTGTTTTCAATGTCATTTTTATAAGTAACACTCTTTATTACAATGGCAACCTTAATAGTATAAGTATTAACCTTAATGGTTTCTCGATGTTATTTACTAACAAATTATTGTAATTTCTTTAAGCGTGTTAAATGAATGGAAAAGTAGACATTTGTAACAAATTCGGTCTACTTCTTGGTATCAATTATCGAGAACTAAATCATTTGCTAACATTATTTCAGTTTCGTTTAGTCTTCCTGTTTCCCTTTTTTCTGGGAATTTTATTAATGAGACGCAGAAAGAGGATTAGTAACAACTAGCTGTGCCCGCGGCTTTGCCCGCGTGTACATCTGTGTGTCAAAAAGTAATTCCCGCGTAAATCCATTAGATTTTTTAAACGGTGCGGCCTCTTCAACAGTAGTCGTTATATTTCCGACAATTTACATAAAACCGTAAATAACTATTAACTTTAACCTTCCTCAAACACTGCACTATTTTTAGAAAAAACGTATTAAAATCCGTTCAGTATATTTTGCGAAAATCGATCATATACAGACAGATAGCTTTTGGGGACTTTATTTTATAATATGTAAAAAATAAAATTGAAATTATTCTCCATTTTATCGCCCACTCAGGTACATAATTATATCACATTTATCTATTTAATATACTGACCAGATTAGCAGTAAACCCTTGTTAGCAACGTAATTTTTATATTTACCTCAGTAGAAGTGCATTTTCACAATATTAAAGTCTCGCATCTGACATGTTGCTACAAAGGTAAATTATCCAGGAGCTTTGCCTTTTACTTCCAAGGAAAATGAACCCTTGTAATGAAATATGTAGGGTATATAATTCCTTTAGTTTGGTTCATTTGTTTAAAAGGGTCCGTGAAGTTGGTAAAGGGTGTGATTCTATTAGATTATAAGTACTTTATGATAGCTAGAAATGGGTCATTATTTTGATAATATTATTATGTTTTTTTTTAAATATTGCTTTGAATGACGAGACAAGATTGCTGTTTAATTGATGGTAAGCGATACGATCAAACATAGATAGTAGAAATACCATCCAATACCTTGAATTACAAAGTATTGTTTGGTATTCCACTGCGCTCGGCATCCTGAGATATGAGATATTAAGTCTTATTATGTTGAGTAGTTAAACTACCTACAATGTTCTTCAACCCGGAACACAACAATGACTACAAACTGCTGCTTGGCGGCAGAAATAGACATTGCGGTGGGACGATGGTACTTATTCGAGGCTTTCACTGAATATGGGATTTCAATATGAAAGTCATAATTAAGTCAAAATATTACATTGATAGAAATTATCATTCTACACAAAGGATAAAGGCTTTTATTATCTTACGATTAAGTTAAAATGCATTTAATTCTCATCTTAAACGAAGTACGCTTTTCCTGAAATGGTTTGAGATCTTTGTTGTTATCTTAATGCCCGTAATTGCGCATTTTTATATTGTAAGCCATACTTAAGAGGCTTATGTAACTATAAGCCTTTTGCTAAGGAAAAGGAAATATTTTTCTTATATTACTCAGGTTAATTTATTTAGGAATGGTCCATCAATAGTGATAAAATATAGAATAAACGTAAATCTACATGTACATATGATCATATGTTTTTAAATGTCTATTTATATGGTCATCAGTTTTAACACCTTTATACGATAGCTATTCGAAGTTGAAAATCCAATGCTAAGATGGACAGTAAGTGGTAACGCCACCACGTTGACATAAATATCTCCAAAACATGAAAGGATCAGCCTATGGCACACAAAATGATAGTCAATAGATGCCAAGACAAAAGTAGGTACATACAAGAAGATATCATCAAAGTCCAATTAAAATAATGCGTTTGGCACATGGCCGTAGAGCATGGTATAATAAACCATTTCAGTATTTTGATGTATGATTATTATGATATCGCCCACTTAATTTCATCTTCACGCTCCGGTTGCAAGGCCCAAAGTTTGAAGGGTAGGAACACGCATACTGGCAAATATTCTACAGCTGAATGACACTGAAACCATATATACAAAATCTCACTAAATATATCCAAAACAATCAACAACAAATCAAATCAAATACTAGCCTTTCGTGCATTGAGATAGATGCCGGCAAGTGAATTAGAATCAGTTTTAATTGGACCGGGTGAGATGGGCCGGTGTCCAATTAAGCAATAGAATTTCCGATCTTGACGGGTAGCGGACGGCTTGCCACGGTTAGTACGAGTATTTCCCTTTCCTTTGCTTTGGTTTGGGATTTTGATGTGGTCGGATTAATATGACCAGTTACCCATGATAATCGATTAAACATGTTATATGTTATTCGGATATTCGATCAATCAAAATCACACAATTTGGTAACTCTCTAGTATAGATTATCTGAGTAGGTTGAACCGCTTTGTGGGCATGGCAAGTAGTATCACTAAGTTACACATTATCTTATATAGGTTTTAAATTTATATGACAGCTAACCAAACTTATTGCCAACCATGATAAAATGGCGCAGTGCTTCAACAAGAAACGGACTTAAACCATGTAATGCTGTGACAAAATCCTAGTAAATTTATAATCATCCCTTTTTTTTAATAAAAAAAAAATAATAATAATAATTCTTTATTCATCACGTAGGCGAACATAGTTGCACTTATGAATATAACAATATGAATTATTGAATTATTACTTAATTAGATTATCTTATATAAACAAAGACAATTTATATTGAAAATAAAATAAATGAGAAATATACTTAGTAAACAAAGAAGCCAGGTCAGGCTGGCAGGAAAAGAAATAAAATGATGTATATATGTATTTTTAAATAAGCAATAAGGGAGAAACGCGTCGCGATCCTCACCGGTGAGGACAATAAAAGCCCTAACCTAGCTAACCTACCAGCCTTTCACTAACTACTAATATTTTCACAACAGAACAATATATTTTAAATATCGCATCACAAGTCTTTCTCGCTGTAAAAATCTGTAAAATACTGTAGCAATTCATAGAGCCTTGTGTACTACACCAGCTCTATCTCTTTAAGGAATCGTAGTAAAAAAAACGATTATTTTTTATTGAAACAACAAAATCACCAGGATAAGAAGTATTATATGTGTTAATTCGGGATATGACCTATCAGTGACCCAAATACCTTTCAATTTCATTATACAGTTTCCGAATCTACTTCTAACAAAACACTCAAACATTTAAAAAATGTATTTATAATTTTTACACGATATTTTCACGAACAAATTAATCATCAAGGTTAAGAAATTATAAAAATAAAATCTTCCGCATCACACTTAAATTAGTTACTTAAACTCTCGGAAAACTCGAAAAACATGATTCAATTATTTTTCCGATTTTCCTTTCGTATCGCAGGGATGAAGGAAAACGTAATTGATTATGAAATGCCATGAAAATATAAAAGCTCCGTCTCCACCAGGCTCTACATTTGACGTTGAAGCTTTTTAACATTTTCTTCAAACACGCTAAAGAGGGATTATTGCCCACAAAAACATTTATAGACAAAAAAATACAGGAGGAAAATATTTGTATGGACTGAAATGGTTTCTCATGCTCGCGTGGTAGATAAATCAACATTTCGTAGTAGTTGTTATACGGAAAATAAATTTATTATTTTATTTTATCTACCGATTCTTTGTGTCAAAGATACTTTTTAATTTTCATGGATATAGATTTGATATCCACATTAAGTTCGGTTTATATTAGAAAACATATTTTCATATCATGACAGCATACATTGCTCTGAGAGCGAGAAAAATATTTGCTTCTGCTATTTCCGTAACACATATTACACACATCTAGCCGCTTAAGGGTATTAGTTTATATCAAGATACTTGTGCCATTGATATTTAAATTTTATTTCGTTAATCGTAAGGTCCATATTTAGGAATTATCACTCGCTTTAAAGGATAAAGAAATGATTTCTTGGAAATCTACATGTATACGAATTTCGAAGGTATCTGAACTATGCTAATTGGCACTAAGTCGCCGTAGTGGACGCAGCCGAAAACCATCTCAGTATTGAGAAGGCGCGTACCCTAAATAGTATAGAATATAATACAGGGATGCTATTATTAATCTATATAAATATAAATCAGTGGCCATATATATATATATATGTATATACACAGCTCGACTGGCTTGACTGATTTCTTTATTGCTGTGTTCCTAATTACCAGGACAAGTTTTGTGTCATAGAATATTTTTGTAAAATCAAAGAATAAAATTGGTAATTCGGGTGATTTAATATGACAATATTTTTTCATACATACTAATCTTAGAAATCAACTAAACAGAGATTTTTGTCAGAGGTTAGTTAATTCCAGCTTAAATCATAGGATATTGGATCCAATAGATGACTGTAGAGGCCTAAAAGATGGAATGTACATTTGTACCCGATAGGTGGCGTTGTTGTAGACCTATAAGATGGAAGGTAATTTATATAAAATGCTTTCTATGGTATGACTATTAAAAGAACTAAGGTGCTCATGCTCCAGTGGCGAAAATCCAAATAACCCGAAGTCGACTTCCCTTCATCTAGAATTTCTGTATAATCTATTACCATTAGAATGATTTGCAGACTGTATTTATGCATTAGAACCTACGTCAAAAGTACCTCCGACTGTCTGAGTGGTATTTATAAATATTTAGGACATATAGCGCGATGAAAACCAGACAACTTGGAGAAGTTGGAGCTCATTGACAAGCTCGAAGGCAAGCGACCAAGAAGGCGTAATACGAAGCCCTGGTCGGACCAGGTTGCCAACTCCCTAAATATGCCAATGAGCGTAGCGGTGCACCAAGCCAAAGATCGCGCCACGTGGAGAAAATTACTGTATGACCTTGGACGGGATCAACCGACCGCCGACTGAAGAGAAAGACCTACATGTTATGTCGAGTTCTAGTTCAGAAATATTTATCTTTCGCCACTAATATTCTCTCGTTACAATTCTGCTAATCCTTTGGGATTACATAAGCGGTGTACAAACTCTATTGTATGTCCATTGTAATTTATTTCTAATCAATCAATTGTATTCAATACAATGGTTATCCGCCATTCAATAGTTTGTTAGACAATGCAGTAGATTAATAGACACAAGGGCAAATCCTAGGGGGTTATGACCTGCTGCCTGGGTTTAGTTGACCACTGATATATTTTTTTTTTAATAACTCATTGATATATTTGATAAATTAAATATACTTTAGGAATTTAAACCGATCTATTTAAAAAAATATATACAAACTATTACAAGTGTAATCATAATCTTTGATGAATTACAAATTATCATTAAATTATTATTACTAGCAGAAATTCAACACTATAATGCAACGACTGTCTCGTCCGAATGCCAACGGCAAAGTGAGTCCGCACTGGCGCAGGCGCTCGCTCGAGCTCTCTACTCCCTTCCACAACTACTGTGATGTCACGTAGGCCACGCCTCTTCACAATCTAGTTCGCTCCTTATTATATTTTGTATGATAGCAAATACACAAGGATGACTTAACCTCTATATGACCCCCTGACTAGAAAGCTGGATCCGTCTTGAATTAACAACAGACATTGTGTCTACTGGTGGTAGGTCTCTCATATGTGTGAGTCCGCCTGGGTAGGTACCACCGCAATATCTATTTCTGCCGCCAATCAGCAGTTGGTAGTCACTGTTGTGTTCCGGTTTCAAGGACATTGTAGCCAGTGTAACTACTGGACATAATGAGACTTAACATCTCATGTCTCAGGATAGCGAGCGTAGTGGAATACCAAGCAATACTTTGTAATTCAAGTTTAGATGGTGTTTCTACTGTTTATGGGCGGTCGTATCGCTTACCATCAAGCGAATGGCAAGCGCGTCTCGTCATTCAAAGCAATAAAAAACGTTGACTAATACTAGTACCTCAGTGGCTAAGGGCTCATATAACTTGATTCTTGACGGTTTCCCTTTCGTATTATGTAAAATCGATCTATCATTACAAAGGTTTGTGAACTGCATTTATGCATATTATTAGTAGCTATATGTTGTATCCATAGAGTGAAGATAGATACTCTCATTCAATATAAATATGTAAAACATTGCGATTGAAAACCAAATCACAGTCCACAGCATTCTTAAAAATTTTCCCACAGCATACTTAAAAATAAATATCAAAAACATTTTACATCAGTTTGCGTATGCCTTATTGAATATAATTTTCAATAACATATCTTTAGAGTTTATTCGGGCTTAGCCACAGAGCCCTTAAAGATACGCCGAATAAGAAAATACCGGCTTTGACCGTAATCCACCGATATGTTTAGGGTTGAGGATAAATCGTAACTATCTGACAGATATATAATGCGCGCAATATTTTATTATGTGAAAATTGCTTTCGCAAAGCCGCGGCATAGCTTTTACATAGATATATACGTTTCACACCTATTGTCCCAAAGGGTAGGCAGAGGTGCAACCAGGGTAAACACTTTTCTCCATGTGTGGTCCGTTCCCATGATATGATGGGGAGTGAGACTATCGCTGATTTAAATTATCAGTTTTTTTTTTTTTCAATTTTAATTCCTATTAATTTTTTTTTTTACATTAGGCTTATTAAAATGTCAAAGTTATTTGTCCAATAAAAAACTGAAATTTGAAATTTGGGTCGTTATTTATTTATATAAATAATAATATACTTTTTATATTTGTATTTCGTGTGTGTGCAATGAAGAGTTTTTGTATTGTATTGTATAATATTTTTGATTATTCAAGTAAAATAATATTTTAAACCTAGACTAGCAATTAACAAGGTCTAAATTCTATAAAAACACATTAATTATAACGCTCTCTCCAATTAACAATAGCACTAATTGTATTACCAATAAGGTTTTAACTCGTTAAGTACCTCCAATGATACTTAAAAAATAAAGACTAGATAAAGGAGTACATAAACATAAAAGATGGCTACTATTCCAACTAGATATTAAAGACAATCGAGTGGACACGAAGCCGCCAGCTGCTACCTATTACCATACCGATGTACTAAACATAGCACAGGTACGTACTTAGGTTTCTGAGAAAACACCCTATCGAAATATAGGCTGAAGCGCAGTACTCTGACGTTCGGTGATATTATTCCTGTATTTTATGTAGGTAACTAGCGAGGACGCTAGCCTAGTTGCTTGTGGAATGGACTACCGAGACGAATGGCCGTAGGTTCAAACTCCAAGGGCACACACCTTTGACTTTTATAAAAAAATAGGTGTGTATTCTTTGTGAATTATCGCTTGCTTTGACGGTGAAGGAAAACATCGTGAGGAATCCTGTATACCTGAGAAATTCTCTATAGGAATTTTCGAGGGTGTGTGAAGTCTACCAATCCGCACTAGGCCAACGTGGTGGACTAGGGCCTAATCCCTCTCTGTAGTAAAGAAGGCCCGTGCCCAACAGTGGGACAGTAAATATAGGGCTGATATTATTTATATTATTATTATGTAATTGGCTCCGTCCGCATGACAAAGTTTTTCTGGGATAAATATTTTCTAGTATAAAAAATAGCCTCTAGCATGCAGGTGTAATGTGGCTTTCTATTAGTGAAAAAAATCAAAATAATTCAGTAGTACGGGAGATTAGAGTGTTCAAGCAAATAAACTCGTCAGTTTTATATAGTACATATTGGGTTAGGCTCTATTCATATTGGACGCATATTATGCTCTTAGGAAAATAATATGTGTTTTTCCCATAGTAGGAGAATATGAAGGAATCGAATCACAGTAATAGAAATATGATTATATATTTTAGGTCATGAAATACAGCTACCAATACGTGTATAATATTTATAATATTATTCTAAGATTCTGGTAGTGCACATCTTGGGAACTTTCTTATTTTATTGCTTAGAATGACGAGACGAGCTTGCTGTTCGCCTGATGGTAAGCTATATGCAACCCCCAAAACAGTAGAAACGCCATCCAACACCATGAATTATTGTTTGGTATTCCACTGCGTTTGCCATCCTGAGACATTAGATGTTAAGTCTTATTATGTCTAATAGTTACACTGGCTACAAGTCGTTCGAACCGGAACAATGACACTACACATTGCTGCCAGCGGCAAAATAGACATTGCGGTGCATTCTCAGACGGACTCACACAAATGAGTGACCTAACAACAGGAACTATCCGAGTTTAGTACTTGTAACATCCAAACAACAAAACGTCTCATATCGACCGGGACCTTTTGTGCCAATCTTAGTTCTGTATTATCTTTCAAGCCTATGGAGGGATTCGGGTCAAAGGATTGTGGTCAAGAAAGCAAAATATTTATGTAAAATAAAATTAATTAGAAGCGTGAACCGTTTGAAGAATGCTTAACAGTTAATAATAATTATTACAACAGTAATAATAATTGTAAAATTGTGTCAACATAATATTAAACTTAACATTAAAATCTTAATTCGATTCGGTTACATTTGTAACGTCTACATCGACAGTTGAAAAGCTAATTGATTCTTAAGCGAAATTTTTTCGAAAAATTTGTTGTTTTAAAAAATATAGAAAAATGTGCTAATTTTAAATATGTATTTGACTTAGAGTCGAAAAAATTGCCCTTCAACTGTCGATATGATTATCCATAATTGCGACCGAATGGAGTTTCATTATTGTGAATGGCTCCTTTTTAAAACCGATTTACTCTAAATGCGAGCATTA